>NC_071991.2:114645000-114953750 GCF_028885655.2 Pongo abelii
TGGGACCAAGGACTCAAATGCCACCTGGTGGCATTTGCCTTATGCTGGTTTTATTTTCTCAGACCGGACCAGCTTTCTACATAAAGTGGGTCCCTGAACTCTTTGCTCCTATCTTTAAGGACCACGAAAGAAGGAGCCCTTTGTCCTTGGCTAAATGTGAAAAATCCCAGAGACTCTTGAGTCACAATGCTTACCCCTTGGGCCACTCATAGTCTAGAATGAACTAGGCTGAGTCTCATGCCAACAGCACAGGCCTGATGCCAGATAAAAGGGAGAGTGAAGGGGGATAAAAGATAAGACATAGCTACTAAATTATTGCACCAAAGTAAAAACATTGAGTTGACTTGCAATTTGTTTCTTTTAATTAAATTCATTTCCTTTTTTTTGGCATTTTGAAGGCAAAGTAATATATTAAACTTTATTTTTATTGATTTTATTCAAAGAATTAAGCTAGTGGGAGTAGCAGATTCACACTTCTAAGATCAAGGGCCAGCTTCTATTATTGAACACTTGGTGTGTGCAAATGCCATGAGGTAGGGATACTTTGTTTTGTTTTTTATTTTTTATTGGGTTCGATCTCTTTTTTTATGATGTATCCCCAAGTGCCTAGAATAGGGCCTGGCATATGGTATATACTCAATAAATATTTGTTGAATGAATCCATGATGGAATGCGAAGTGGCTAGCATTACATAGAAACCTGTAGCATTGCTGGAGAGATAAAATATATAAACATAATCCATTGCAGGTATATTGACAAGTTCAAAATAATATAATGGATATTGAATATCTAAGTGTTTGTTGTTGTTGTTGTTGTTGCTGTTGTTTTTGAGACAGAGTCTTGCTCTGTTGCCCAGGCTGGGGTGTAATGGTGCGATTTTGGCTCATTGCAACCTCCGCCTCCCGGGTTCAAGTGATTCTCCTGCCTCAGCCTCTCAAGTAGCTGGGTTTACAGGCACCTGCCACAACGCCTGCCTAATTTTTGTATTTTAGTAGATGTGGAGTTTCGCCATGTTGGCCAGGCTGGTCTTGAACTCCTGACCTCAAGTGATCCGCCCACCTTGGCCTCCCAAAATGCTGGGATTATAGGTGTGAGCCACTGTGCCCAGCTTTGAATATCTAAGTTTTAATTGGATGCTGAGGGAATGATTAATCAGAGTAGGGCTGGGTTAATTGAAAAATGTGATGCATTTGTATTTATGGCCAGATAGAGAACATGAATCTGAATTTGCAGAATTATCTAGCTTAACATTTTTTTCTTTCCAGTTTTCACTGTATCCCCCACGTTGATTCAATTTAAAAAAATATACCTATTTTACTTCAATTCAACAATGCTATGCCAGTACAAACCCATACATTCTATTATTTTCGTTTTGTTTTGTTTTTGTATCTCTTCACCCTGTTACTTCTTTTCTTATAAAATTGGTATTTGAAATTTATTAAAATATTTTGGAAGAGTGACATACCATTTTTGGTGCGTTGTACCTCTGCACTCTTGGGAAGTGACCCTGGCTTCACATTTCATAACTGCCTTGTGACCATGGCCCTCAAGTGGTTGCCAGATGGTTGAAGAACATTAACCTATCTGGCTCAATTTTGTGACCATGGATTGAATCCTCTACATAACTGCAGTGTGCAAACCACACATCCATTCCAAGACTGTAGTCAGGATATGAACTTTTTAAGAATAAAACTTCTTCCCTTCTGATCTGGGCCTGGTATGTGGTCCTACTAGAACCACATCACCCACTCTTGGTGCTAACAATTTGTGGCACCAAGTTGTTCAAGTTTCACCCATTAAAGACATTCCCCGACCTTGCCTTCTCCTCAGGTAACTACCCCATTCTTTTTTTTCTTTCATAGCTAACATTCTCTGCTCTCCTGGTCTCTCTACTTCACTTTCATTTACATCTCAGCTCCTGAAGTATGGTTTCCACCATGTTCCTAAAACTACATTGCCCAGGGTCACTAGAGACCTCTTATGAAATATAACGACACCTTTCTACATTACTTCGGTGTGGACCACTTTTTCACATTGAACCCATTTTGTTGGTTTATGTACACACCCCTTCCTTGGCTTTCCCATCTGATCCATTTCTCCTTTGATGGAGAAGGTGAGTCTGCTCCATATTTAGCTTCTTACTCTGAGTAACCAAATGTTATGGATGGGAGGTTAGCTCTCTGTGTGAGAGAAAGGTGGAGAAGAGTGTGGGGAGGAAAATAGATGGGAAAAGGTAATTAGGCTTTATAGAAAGGCTCTCATTAGCAAGCTTCTAGGGGATGCCAAGATCCATGCTTAGAGATTGCCAGGCTTGTCTTCAAATCTCAGCTGTATATTACTCCTTTATGTTTTTTGTTTGTCTGTATTGTTTGTTTTTGAGACAGAGTCTCACTGTGTTGCCCAGGCTGGAGTGTAGTGGTGTGATCTCAGCTCACTGCAAACTCTGCCTCCTGGGTTCAAGCGAATCTCAGTCTCCTGAGTAGCTGGGATTACAGGCATGCGCCACCATGCCTGGCTAATTTTTGTAGAGACGGGGTTTTGCTATGCCGGCCAGGCTGGTCTTGAACTCCTGACCTCAAGTGATCTGCCCGCCTTGGCCTCCCAAAGTGTTGGGATGAGTGGTGTGAGCCACTGCCCCGGCCTATTACTCCTTTAGAGTGATTTGGAGCCATGTTTACTTATGGTAACTTGACAGTAATGAGAATAACCACTGATGAAACGTAAAGCCTTTGTCTAATTGTTTACCTAGTTCTTCCTTGTGGTTCATGAAATTTTTCATCTCTGTACAGTTTGAAAATTAAGATGATAATATTTAGAGATTTTTATTCCTTTGTGAAGAGAAAAAAGGCTTTCATTAACAGAAATCAGTGGCAATAACTTAATAAATACAATCAGCTGGTGTTCCTATAGTATTTAAAAGAAAACAGAAAGTTTACTAGATTTCAGCCAGTTTTCAGACTATTTACTGTCTATTCTTACTATAATAGAAAATATATAATTTGATCCTGTTCTCATTTTTCAAAGACCTTTACTCTAATAAATGATTTCAGTCGTTGAAAATGAAGTTTAATGATATTTTATGCCTCTGCTTTTAAAAACAAAGTCTAACAGATTTTTCTCATGTTAAATCACAGAAAAAGCCACCTGACATTTTAACTTGTTTTTGATTTAACAGTGAAATCTTGTAAATCTGCCACAGTTCTAAACCGATAAAGATCAAGGTATAAGGGAAAAATGTAGAATGTTTATGTGTTTATTTTTTCCACCTTGTTCTAAGCACAGCAATGAGTATTCGTAAAAGCCTTACTTTATTTGTCCACCCTTTTCATTGTTCTTTAGAAGCCCAACACTTTTCTTTAACACATACAATGTGGCCTTTTCATGAAATCAATTCCCTGCACAGTGATATATGGCAGAGCATTGAATTCTGCCAAATATCTGGCTGAGTGTTTGGTGTTGGATGGTCTCCATGAGATTTTGTCTCTATAATACTTGGGTTAATCTCCTTGGATATACTTGTGTGAATCAAACTATGTTAAGGGAAACAGGACAACTAAAATATTTGCACATGCAACTTATTGGTCCCACTTTTTATTCTTTTGCAGAGAATGGGATAGAGAGCTGGCTTCAAAGAAAAATCCCAAACTCATTAATGCCCTTCGGCGATGCTTTTTCTGGAGATTTATGTTCTATGGAATCTTCTTATATTTAGGGGTAAGGATCTCATTTGTACATTCATTATGTATCACATAACTATATTCATTTTTGTGATTATTAAAGGACTAGGAAATCTGGTGAATAGGTGTAAAAATATAAAGGATGAATCCAACTCCAAACACTAAGAAACCACCTAAAACTCCAGTAAGGATAGGTAAAAATCCTTTGGAACTAAAATGTCCTGGAACACGGGTGGCAATTTACAATCTCAGTGGGCTCAGCAAAATAAATTGCTTGCTTAAAAAATTATTTTCTGTTATGATTCCAGATCACATTATCTTACTAGTACATGAGATTACTGGTGCCTTCATTTTGCTGTATTCAACAGGAGAATGTCAGGAGACAATGTCAGCAGAATTAGGTCAAATGCAGCTAATTACACATATGAATGTTTGTAATATTTTGAAATCATATCTGCATGCTGAATTGTTTCGAAGAAAAATACTAAAAATTTAAAATATAGCAGCTTTAAATACTAAATAAATAATACTAAAAATTTAAAGTTCTCTTGCAATATATTTTCTTAATCTCCTACATCTCATCAGTGTGAAAAGTTGGACACCTGAAAATCCAGGCTTTGTGGTGTTTAAGTGCCTTGTATGTTCCCCAGCTGCTGTCCAATGTGACTCTGATTTATTATTTTCTACATCATGAAAGCATTATTTGAATCCTTGGTTGTAACCTATAAAAGGAGACAGATTCAAGACTTGTTTAATCTTCTTGTTAAAGCTGTGTACAATATTTGCTTTGGGGCGTTTACTTATCATATGGATTGACTTGTGTTTATATTTGTCTTTATGCCTCAGGGATTTAAACAGTGTCTCCCATAGAAATGCCATTTGTGTTACATTGCTTAAAAAATTTCAGTTCATACACCCCCATGAAAAATACATTTAAAACTTATCTTAACAAAGATGACTACACTTAGGTCCAGAATGTTCTCTAATTCTCTTGATAATTTCCTAGAAGAAATTTTTCTGACTTTTGGAATAATAGATCCATAATACATATTCTTATGGAAATCTGAAACCATTTGGGCATTTGGGGGTAAAAAGCATTTTATTAGTAAATTTAAATGAGGTAGCTGGATAATTAAATGTCTTTTAAGTTACCTTTGAGATGATTTTTTCTCAATCAGAGCACCACCCAGAGCTTTGAGAAACAATTTTATTCACAGCTTCTGATTCTATTTGATGTAATTTTTAGAAAATAAGTTTTGCTGGTTGCTTTGAATCAGGGTATGGAGTACAGTTTACTCTGATCCTATCATATAAATCATGTAAGTATATAACATTTTCAATAAGTAATTGTTGGATTGAAGTGAATGATATTTCAAGTAATTGTTATGTCATGGCCAAGATTTCAGTGAAACTCAAAATTTCTCCTTGTTGTGTTCTCCATTGCATGCTGCTTCTATTGATTGGTCTAATTAGAAGGCCCCTTTCTATGCTCTGCTTGGCTTGTAAAATAATTTATTTCTCTAGATCCCACCAACATAGTAGTTTCATGTATGCAAAAACACCCACCTAAATGTCAAAGTTTGTATGATACATGGACATATCTATAGAATATTTTTTGGTCTGGTGCATGCCAAAAAATAAACATGATATAGAAGAATGTAATATTTATTGAGTGCCTAATCTGTTCCAATTCAATATGAAGGTCTTTATGCAGATTATTTCACTTAATTTTCCTAGTAACTCCATGGAACAAAAATTATCTCTAATTTATATAATAGGAAGTTGAGCGCGAGGCAAATTAAGTAACTTTCCCAAAGTTACACATATGGTAAATTTGAGAGATATCCCAGTCTCTTTAGCTCCAAAGCCTTTGACCCTTTCACCATACCAGATTATGATTGCTATTAATATATAATTATAATTATAATGATTGTATTTAGGTGCTCAACAGAATGGTGACTCTAGTAACCAGCCTTGGTTCTGCTGAGCTTCTCTGCATCTTAGGAGACACAGGCTACAGAGCTTGAAGGCTGAGGATTCTTCCAGGGTCACTTCAGGGGCAAATCTGAAGAAAGTTCACAACTTTCTTCAGGACAGGAATCAATGAGATCTTCTCACTTACTTATACCCGGGGGAGGAACTGTATGAAATCCACCCAAGAACCAGTCATGCTAAGGGCCAAGCCTATAGACAAAAATAAGGGATAGGAGAATGGAATATGTATGGAGAAAGACTAAATTGTTCTTAAACTTCTCAAGCTTAAAAATATCCCAGCAAAAGAGGTCGTAAAAGCCCTTCATGGCGTATTAATTATCCATGCATGGGGGTGAGTGGAGAGGTACTCCTGAGCCCGAGGCTACAGCTTTGGAACTAGCAGCTCCTTTGAAGGGGAAAGCGTGTTTCCACCATCTCAACTCCTACTGATAACCAATGGAATATTGGTGAGTAAAGGATCCTGGGGGAAGAAGCAGCTGAAATGTGTATGGTGAGAAGGCAGAGAGAAGAATATTTATATTGAGAATGGCACAAGTGTGATGAGGCTGCAGGTTTTTCACCCTTGTCATAGAGAAAAAGCCACGCTGACACCATGCAGTTTTAAATAGTGAGAAATTTGCAAATTGTTAGGTCTTAAATAATTTAGATAACCATAGTGGCCATTCAGATTAGTGCAGTTTTTTCAGGATATCTGATCTCTTGATTTCATTCTTTTTGTCTCTTATAAGAGTAAAAGAGGGGGAGAAAATTTAGCCATTATAGTATTTCTCTACATTTTCTCCATCCTTTTACATAACTTACACCAGTGCCTTCCTATTTATAGTATTCTTTATGGATATTTCTTCTTTTCTTTCATTGAGCAAGGATAAATGAGCCAGGGATTCTTGAAACTACTGTTAACACTTCTCTTAGAAATAAATGGTCATACTTTCAGAATCTCTACACATTCTTAGTCCCTCTAAACAATGATAGTTGTGGCATAAAAATATTTGGTGGGTTTCAGGACTGATAGAGAAAAGTACTATAAAATTGCTGTTACCTGTGAAAGGTTAAAAAAAAAGGAAGTTGCATCATGAAGGAGCTAATCTTTCTGAAGTACTGCTGTAGTTTTAAATATTATTAGCTATGACTTCTCACCATTAACTATGCACTTGTTTTTTCTTCATCTGACTCAGCAGCCAGATAGATGCAACATTGTCTTTAACATTTAAGACTCCTAGCAAGCCCGGGCACGGTGGCTCACACCTGTAATCCCAGCACTTTGGGAGGCCGAGGTGGGCAAATCACAAGGTCAGGAGTTTGAGACCAGCCTGGCCAATATGGTGAAACCCTGTCTCTACTAAAAGTACAAAAATCAGCCAGGTGTGGTGGCATGGTGGCAGGCACCTGTGGTCCCAGCTACTTGGGAGGCTGAGGCAGGAGAATAGCTTGAACCTGGGAGGCGGAGGTTGCAGTGAGCCGAGATCGCACCACTATACTCCAGCCTGGGTGACAGAGCGAGACTCCATCCCAAAAAAAAAAAAAAAAAAAAGACTCCTAGCATGGAAGAGAAACTGGCTGTTGAAAACCTGAATGTGAGAGTCAGTCAAGGACAGTTTGAGGGAAGCCAAGTAGAGGGAGCTCTGTAAGCAGATTGGTGAGAGAATATGATTATACAATGCATTTATTATGATAAGAAATTCAGAAGCGTTCATTCAAAAATACTCTTGATTCCTAGGCAGCTCTGGGCATATTTCTACCAACAAATTGAGGCATATGTCAGTGCAGCCTAGGTCAGACTACCTTTTTTCATTAAACCTCACAAAATTAAAGGACATACAGGAGAAGTCCTGGTAGTCATGTTGCAGACTACAGTCTATATGGCAAAGGAGGATCTCTGTCCCTTATGTTTGGATAAAAACATTGGGTAGGCGTTTGAATACAAGTCTACTGCTAATATGGGGCTAAGGTCTTTGGCCCCCTAAAGGTTTGCTGAAAAATTACTGACAAGAGGCAGATTGATAAGAGGAAAGGCACATAAATGTATTAGACATGTATACATGGGAGCCTTCAGGATGAAGACCAACCCTCTCAGTGCAGTATGGAAGCTTGTATACCATCTTGAGGTTACAGAAAGAATGGGGGTTTGGATCTTTGTAAAACAGGTTTCAGTGGCAAGACAGGTTATGAGAGGGAGAAAGGAAGAGACTTGGGTAGCAAAGGGGGTCTTGTTTTGTAGGTAAATCCTTGGCAGCCCACAGAGAAAATAGATGGTGAATGTTTCTTTTCAGACCTTGGCAGGTGTCAGATTCTCAGTTAATCTCTCCTAGATTTGAAAAAAAAAAAAAAAAAAAAAAGGTCTAGAAAGGGAGAGCCTGGCTGCACTAACGCATTTTCTACAGATGCAAATTTCTCCCACAAAATACAGCTTTGCAGGTCCACTTCTATCTGCTGGGCCTGTGGCAACCATTTCAAAATATGTGAATGAAATATATGTGGGGGTAAACTGTTTTTATTTACTTCCCTAAAGAAGGGATGGTGTTCTCTCGGGAATTCTGTGCATAGAGAGACTGTGGCTTAGGCACTTTGATTTATGTATATCTCTTCCTGTGATTGGCTATCTAGGGACTGCTATCTCCAGCAAATCTTCTAAATGTCTGCCATGTAGAATTCCTTTCTCATCTTTCTGTCTCACCCCCTTATCTAGCTGCTTCTCTAACCCTAGAGTGACACTGCACTTCCCACAATCTCCTATGTCCTGAATATTTTACCCCATCCTAAACTCCATCTGTAACACAGCTGCACTTTCTTGTGCTGCCTACTGCATTGTACATCTTCCCCTTAGTTCCCATGATGCAACTCTGCCCTACCCCAGAAAATGTAATTTAATTGGTCTGGGATAAAACCTGGGACACTATCGTTCTTGAAATGTTCCCCAAGCAATTCTAATTATACAGCCAAGGTTGAGAACTACTTGTAGACAGGCATCAGCATGATCACTTAATGATTTGACTTTTGCTAGATCTAAGGTGAGGAAATTGGAGAGTGGTGTCCATAGGAAGAACTGTTTAATTTTTTTTATTTCTTCTTCTAAAAAAAAATCCAACAACAAGATACATGTGCAGAACATGCAGGTTTGTTACATAGGTATAATGTGCCATGGTAGTTTGTTGCACCTATTGACCCATCCTCTAAGTTCCCTCCCCTACTCCTTACTTCCCAACAGGCCCTGGTGTATGTTGTTCCCCTCTCTGGGTCCACCTGTTCTCAATGTTCAACTCCCTTTTATGAGTGAGAACACATGGTGTTTGGTTTTCTGTTCCTGTGTTAATTTGCTGAGGATGATGGTTTCCAGCTTCATCCATGTCCCTGCAAAGGACATGATCTCATTCCTTTTTATGGCTGCATAGTATTCCATGATGTATATATACCACATTTTCTTTATCCAGTCTATCATTGATGGGCATTTGGGTTGGTTCCATGTCTTTGCTATTGTAAGTAGTTCTGCAGTAAACATATATGTGCATGTGTCTTTATAGTAGAATGATTTATATTACTTTGGGTATTTACCCAGTAATGAGATTGCTGGGTCAAATGGCATTTCTGGTTCTAGATACTTGAGGAATCGACACACTGTCTTCCACAATGGTTGAACTAGTTTACACTCCCACTAACAGTGTAAAAGCGTCCCTATTTCTCCACAGCCTCACCAGCATCTATTGTTTCCTAACTTTTTAATAACTGCCATTCTGACTGGCATGAGATGGTATCTCATTGTGGTTTTGATTTGCATTTATCTGATGATCAGTGATGCTGAGATTTTTAAAATATGTTTGTTGGCCATGTAAATGTCTTTTGTGAAGTGTCTGTTCATATATTTTGCCCACCTTAATAGGGTTTTTTTTCTTGTAAATTTGTTTAAGTGCCTTGTAAATTCTGGAAATTAGACCTTTGTCAGATGGATAGATTGCAAAAATTTTCTCCCATTCTGTAGGTTGCCTGTTCACTCTGATGATAGTTTCTTTTGCTGTGCAGAAGCTCTTTAGTTTAATTAGATCCCATTTGTCAATTTTGGATTTTTTTGCAATTGCGTTTGGCATTTTCGTCATGAAGTCTTTGCCCGTGCCTGTGTCCTGAAAGGTATTGCATAGGTTTTCTTCTAGGGTTTTTATAGTTTTGGGTTTTACATTTAAGTCTTTAATACATCTTGAGTTAATTTTTGTATAAGGTATAAGGAAGGGGTCCAGTTTCAGTTTTATGCGTAATGGCTAGGCAGTTTTCCCACCACCATTTACTGAATAGGAGGTCTTTTCCTCATTGCTTGTTTTTGTCAGATTTGTCAAAGATCAGATGGTTGTAGATGTGTGGTGTTATTTCTGAGGTCTCTGTTCTGCACCATTGGTCTATATGTCTGTTATGGTACCAGTCCCATGCTGTTTTGGTTACCGTAGCCTTGTAGTATATTTTGAAATCTGGTAGCATGATGCCTCCAGCTTTGTTCTTTTTGCTTAGGATTGTCTTGGCTATATGGAGTCTTCTTTGATTCCATATGAAATTTAATTTTTTTTATTCTGTGAAGAATGTCAATGGTAGTTTGATGGGAATAGCATAGAAATTATAAATTACTTTGGGCAGTATAGCCATGTTCACGATATTATTCTTTCTGTCCATGAGGATGGCATGTTTTTCCATTTGTTTGTGTCCTCTCTTATTTCCTTGAGCAGTGGTTTGTAGTTCTCCTTAAAGAGTTCCTTCATATCATTTGTTAGCTGTGTTCCTAGGTATTTTGTTCTCTTTGTAGTGATTGTGAATGGGAGTTCATTCATGATTTGCCTCTCTGCTTCCTGTTGTTGGTGTAAACAAAATTCATTTCTTGTTCTTATTTGTGAAATTTTGGAATCAAGTCTATTTTCAAATTAGAAATTGCTTGTGATAATGGTTTTGCAACTTAGACTGGATATGAGACGATGAGATATTAGTTCTTTCATTCCTTTGTAGGAATATGGTGCATCTTGCATTCTTTTAGCTAACTAGTATCCTTTAATTACTAATGAATATGATATGGTGAAACAAAGTAAAATATATATGATGCACTAAGTATGCATTGTTTCCAAAGGTTCAGCATTTTTTTTTTTGTCGACTTTGCTGGGATCTGCTTTATGCACTGATAACATAAACTTATTTTATGATCTTAAGCAAATAAAGAAACTTGTCTGGACCTCAGTTTCCTTAACTGTACAATTGAGGGAAACTGTATAGTATAGCTATAGTACAGTATACCATCTTTACTGTCACTTCCATCTTTTAAATTATGTGTATATAAGATGGGGCCTAGAGAAATGGTATTTATCTTAAATTACAGTGATACTAGCTTATAACTTAATTTGCTAGGTCATGTTGAACTGATAACAATGTGTGAACTGATGAGCAACTGAGAAGTAACCAGGTTGTGTTATAACAGTTTGTTTTTGATTTAGGGTTATCAATAAGGGTGGCGGTGGGGAGGGGACTTTGGAGTCCAACTGTCTAGTTCAAATATTAGTTTTTGTTTATTTTTATTTTTAATTTTTGTGGGTACATAGTAGGTGTATATATTTATGGGGTACATGTGATGTTTTCATATAGGCATGCAATGTGAAATAAGCACATCATGGAGAATGGGGTGTCCATCCCCTCAAACACTTATCTTTTGAGTTACCAACAATCCAATTACACTCTTTAAGTTATCAAATCACAGTTTTGCCAGCTACTAGCCATGTGATTTTGGATAGGTTACTTAAATTCTCTTCATCTCAATTTCATTATTGTAAAGTGGAGATAATGATAGCACTTTTTTTTTCTTTTTCTTTTTTCTTTTATTTTTATTATTATACTTTAAGTTCTGGGATACATGTGCAGAATGTGTAGGTTTGTTACATAGGTATCAACAACTCTATAAAACATGTTCTATCCAGCAAAAGAAACTATCATCAGAGTGAACAGGCAACTTACAGAATGGGAGAAAATGTTTGCAATCTAGATGGCGATTGCAATAGCAGTTTGCTGCACCCATCAACCCGTCATCTACATTAGGTATTTCTCCTAATGCTATCCCTCCCTGTGCTCCCCACCCCCTCACAGGCCCCTGTGTGTGATGTTCCCCTCCCCGTGTCCATGTGTTCTCATTGTTCAACTCCCACTTATGAGTGAGAACATATGGTGTTTGGTTTTCCGTTCTTGTGTTGGTTTGCTGAGAATGATGGCTTCCAGCTTCATCCATGTTCCTGCAAGGACATGAACTCATCCTTTTTTATGGCTGTATAGTATTCCATGGTGTATATATGCCACATTTTCTTTATCCAGTCTATCATTGGCGGACATTTGAGTTGGTTCCAAGTCTTTGCTATTGTGAATGCTGCGGCAATGAACATACATGTGCATATGTCTTTCTAGTCAAATAAGTTATAATCCTTTGGGTATATACCCAGTAATGGGATTGCTGGGTCAAATGGTATTTCTGGTTCTAGATCCTTGAGGAATCACCACACTGTCTTCCACAATGGTTGAATTAATTTATGCTCCCACCAACAGTGTAAAAGCATTCCTATTTCTCCACATCCTCTCCAGCACCTGTTGTTTCCTGACTTTTTAATGATCGCCATTCTAACTGGTGTGAGATGGTATCTCATTGTGGTTTTGATTTGCATTTCTTTAATGACTAGTGATGATGAGCTTCTTTTCATATGTTTGTTGGCTGCATAAATGTCTTCTTTTGAGAAGTGTCTGTTCATATCCTTTGCCCACTTTTTGATGGGGTTGTTTGTTTTTTTCCTGTAAATTTGTTTAAGTTCCTTGTAGATTTTGGATATTAGCCCTTTGTCAGGTGGATAGATTGCAAACATTTTCTCCCATTCTGTAAGTTGCCTGTTCACTCTGATGATAGTTTCTTTTGCTGGATAGAACATGTTTTATAGAGTTGTTGTGAGAATTAAATGCATTAAGCACATAGAATAGGTTCTGGTACATAGCAAGTGCTCTCTCTATGCATATGGAACTCTATATATAGTTAGTGCAAAAGTAATTGTGGTTTTCACCATTGAAAGTAATGGCAAAGACCATAATTACCTTTTCACCAATTTAAATATATGAAAGGAATATATATATAAAACCTATATATATGTCACATATATGTCTCTAACCTATTATTATAATATATAATATAACATATATTCTAATTATAATTGTATATAACATATGTAATATAATAATATAGTAATATTTATTTTAAATAAATATATAATACTATAAATAACATAATAATTTATACATATGATTATAATATAATATATAATAGGCTATATTATATATTATAATATATACATATGTGTATACATATGTCTTTCATAGACTTAAATATATAGCAGCAATAATAGGTTAGAAAATAGCAAACATATATATATAAACATATATACATATAGAAAACATATATATAAAATATATATATATATATATGTTTTCTGCCTTTTATTTTTAGAGACAGGGTCTCATCATGTTGCCCAGGCTGGTCTCAAACTCCTGGGCTCAAGTGATCTTACTGCTTTGGCCTCCCAAAGTGCTGGGATTTCAGATGTGAGACACTGCACCCAGTCCAGTCCCTATATTTTTAAATAGACTCTCTACCTAAGTGCACAAATACTCGTTATTTAAATTTAGTTATTTCTGTATATATGCTATAAGCAAATCTTGTAGCACCAGTTTGATTTTTGTAAGGCACAAGAATATATTTTACTAATGCTTTAAAATGACAGCTAGATTCTAGTATTACTTTAGAAATTAAAATTAATATTTTAACACATCTTTCATTATTGTGTTATCTGAACCAAACCTATTATTGCTGCTATTTCAGCAAATCCAGGGGCTTTTTCTTATAAAATATGAAGAATATAGCTTAGATTTCTAGTGAAGATGTTACCAGTAATAATTAATAAAATCAGTAAGCACTAAAAGGAAAATACCAAAACCAAAACATTTTGAATTAGTCATTGAATCTAAAAGAAAGGTAGATTTTTTTTTTGAGATTCTGTTCTAGGTGTGGTATATGTGTATTTTTGCAAAAACTATAAACAATTGTTGCAAAATGAAGGAAATATTTAAAAATAAACCTCTTAATTCATCAGTGGATTAAGCATGAATATGTTTTTATTTTCTATGATGAATATGGAAAAATTCATTTCCTTAGCAATTTGTATGAAGCCAAAAACTATTGTCAGACTCTGCTGTATCAAAATCGACAAAAAATTGACACTCACTTTTACCCTGCCAAAAGCAAAATCTTAAACTTTTGCTTTAGTATATAAGCCAGCATTCACTGTATCCTATGATAGGTTCTGAGTGTAGGTGTATTTGCTTTCTTCCATTTTTTGTATGCATGTTTTCTTTTTATTTATTATTGTAAGTTATATGAAATTTTTATCCAAATTTTTATTTGTTTTCTGATTAATAATCAGAATAATCAGATAATTACTGGTAAATTTGATGTTAATCCTTCCAGCTTTTTCCCATGGGAATTTATAATTAATAAAGGGGAGAGGTCATCATTACATAATGTGCTATTAATCTGCTTCTCCCTTTAATGTGTTGTGAATGCCTTTCCATGTCATTAGATGTTTTTCTACCTAGTTACTTTCATGAATCATATGGCTGTACCATGATTTATTTAATCAGTTCTTCATCATTGAGTATGTAAATTGCCTCAATTTTTTTACTACTATAAAAGGTTCTTCAGTACACACCCCTTTAAAAGCTGACTCTTAGAAAGTGTTCTTGACTCTCTACCTAAATGTACAAATACAAATAAATTGCTTTCCAGAAAAGGTGCACTACTAATTTACTTTCCTGATACTAAACTATGAAAATTCAGTCCTAACAATAGATATTTAAAAAAAGTTTTAAAAATGCCAAGTGAAAAAGAGCATATTATTATTTTCATTTGCATTACTTTTGGTTCCTAGTGAGTTTAATCTATTTTTGTATATTAATTATGCATTTGTATTTCTTTTTGTGTGTGTGAATTGCCTTTTATGTTCTTTGTGTGTTTTTATTTTGGTGTATTCGTCTCTTTCTTGATACATGAGAGAATATTTTCCCCAGCCTGTCAATTGCCTTGTAATTTTGTTTCTAGTGAGTTTTTTTTTTTTTTTTTTACAATTAAAAGCTTTAATTTTTGAAAAATTTGCTGGCAAATCTATATCTTTTTCTTTGTTTTCTGCTTTGACATTATTCTTTTATAAAGGCCTATGCCACCCAAATATTATGTAAGCATGCATCTATGTTTTTATTACTTCATCTTTTACATTTAAATATCTACTCTATTTAGAATTCATTGTGATGCATGTATGAGGTAGAAATCTAATTTCAAAAAGATGAGTATCTAGTTTGTCCATCAGTTATTGCATGATCTCTTTCTCCACTGAATTAAAATGCTGTATTTTATAATAAAGTATTACATGTGCTTGGACATGTTCCTGGACTTTTGAGATAAATCAGTCTATTTCTTTGTCATGTCACATATTATTATGGCTTTATGATTTAATATCCAGTAATGTAAACCCTCTGACACATTATTCTTATTCCTCAAATGTTTTTGATGAATTTTCTTCCAAATGAAGTTTATAATCATTTTATTCATTGATTCAACAAATATTTGTTGAATGGATATTCTGTGCTTGGTATTGTGCATGGTATTAGGATTGTTGCAAAAACTGAGACTGACAGTCCCTACTCTTATGGTGCTAAAAATTCACTTCCAAAAAATCTTTAAATGTTGATGAAGATTGCACTAATCTTATAAAATAACTTGGAGGGGAATGTAATCTTTGCAACATTAAGTTCTTCATTTTAGAAAGTTTTAAGACTCTCCATTTATTTGAGACTTTTAAAATATGTCCCAATAATGTTTTGTGAGATGTATATTTTAAGATATATATCTTATTGCTATTACAGTGTATCTTTTGTTATATTGTTACTATGAATGGGATACTCATTTAATTAGATGTCATTTTTGGTATATAGAAATCTATTTTCTTAGCATAGTTATTTTTTAAACCTCGATCTATTAAACTCTTGATTCATTTACATTTGTTACGCAATCATATTCTATGCTGATAATGATACTTCTTGCTTCTTCTTTCCAATATTTGTACCTCAATCATTTTTCTTATTGAGTTGTATTAGCTAGAAGTTCTAGAAAACTGTTAAATGGTAGTAATAGCTAGTATTCTGTTTTTTCCTGACTCTAAATGTAATGCATCTAGACTTTTATTAATTATGGCATTGATTGTTATTTTGAGGAAGAAATCCTCTTTCAGGTTAATAATATATCTTTATATTCAAATTTATTAAGAACATTTATTGGAAACATATTGAAATTTTATCAGATTCCTTTTCAGTTGTTACTGAGATAATCATAGGTTCTTCTGTATTCTGTTAACTAATTTCTCAAAATTAAACTGTCCTAGTATTCTTGGGATAAAGACATATAAAGTACTGTATATTTAAAACAAGTTAAAATGATAATGGTGATTTTATTAAGTGACCTCATACAATAGAAAATGGTGTAGCCTTAGAAGTTTTCATTTCATTTCATTTCATCAATGAAACGGTCATTTCATTTCAAGTGACCATTCTACTTAGAAACAACTCTGCTTTGGGATCAGAACTGTAATTTTTAAAGTAAAGTTATCCGGGATTAATTCATTTAATATAATTGCAAGCATGAGTTCAGGTTTCTATTTTTTCACCTGAACTTTCCTTCATGGTTTGAATATCTAGAAAAAGCAGACTTTCCTGTCTCTAGACTAAACATTTGATCCTATCTTAGGTATGCATTACAATTTTTTAACCATAAATGGTTAAAGAATTTAGACTCATCTACAATAACTTTGAAGCTCTGGTCTTGAAGAACATGTGAGAAATGAGATATAACTCCTAGAAGATATAGGCGATATTTTTAGGCTTCCAAATTTTCCCTGGGAGGCTGATCTAAATTGAGTCACAAAATTATTCCCACCAGGAATGCAATCACTTGAGCTGTTTTCTAATCTGAGCCCCTCTACCCAGATGATCTTCTGAACTCATACTGTTCAGACTTTCATCCTTCTGAGTAGAAAACAGCCATAGTCATGGCAGGATGAGGGCTAGGACAATTAACCAAGGAATCCTTGGCCTCTGCCGTGGGACTCTGCAGACTCAGATCATGTAATCAGAGATGTTAGCACTGGAGGGGACATCACAATTAGCTTTCCCCACCTCTTAGTTTATCAGTGAGGAAAACTGTCCAGAGCATGGAAGTGACTAAAGTACCACAGCCAATGTAGGTAATGTGCTGGATAAGAATTTGGAATTCACGATTTTGAATTCAGTGTTTATTTCACCATCACGCTGGCTTACACATTGGTATCAGGCTTTTTCTATTATTGAAGTGAGCCATTAAGTGAATTCCATCTTGATTTGTGTCTGATACAGAGTAATGAACTATTTTATTAAATATCCAAATAATTATACATTCCTCCTTCTTACATGCAAGCCTAAGTTTGCTTGTACTATTTCATGTGGTAGCAAATCAGGACATTTCTTGTGTCTCTGAAAATACTCTGAATAACGGAGTACAGTCAGCTTTCTTGTACCAAGAATACAGGGACTACGTTTCTCCCAGTCACTCTGGGGATAATTTTTGTGAAGGATTGCACTTCATAGATTAAGCTAGGGATCAGTTACCAGTGTTTTTTCCAAATAAAAAAAAATCAGGTGATATCTGTAAATGGTTCCATTGTAAATATTAAAGAACATGATGCTTAAAACAGATTAGGGAAAACTATAGAAGGGGTGGGGTTTCGGAGTGCTAATTTTGTCCTTGAATGGTAACAGCTCCATGTGGTGGTGAGGTTTATGTTGGTTTGCTGTTTGCAGATGATCTTATTATTAGAATTTTTCATACCGAAAATAAACTGCATTTTAGTTTGTAAACATATGCCCTTCCAGAGTAATGCTACCAGTTCTTTGTGAAATAGCTACTGTTGTTCAAAGGATGACTATGTCCTCTTTGGTTGAGGAAAGATGACAACAAACTCAGTAATGATATGTGAAATAGGTATTACAAACCAGGTATGGTGGCATGAGCCTCTAATCCCAGCTACTTGAGAGGCTAAAGCAGGAGGATCTGTTGATCTATGGATTTGAGGCTGTAGTGTGTTGTGATGGCACCTATGAATAGCCCTTGCACTCCAGCCAGAGCAACAAAGCAAGACTGTCTCTGAATTTCCACTCACTGCAAGCTCCGCCTCCGGGGTTCACGCCATTCTCCTGCCTCAGCCTCCAGAGTAGCTAGGACTACAGGCGCTCGCCTCCACGCCCGGCTAATTTTTTTGTATTTTTAGTAGAGACGGGGTTTCACCATGTTAGCCAGGATGGTCTCGATCTCCTGACCTCGTGATCCGCCTGCCTCGGCCTCCCAAAGTGCTGGGATTACAGGCGTGAGCCACCGCGCCCGGCCCCTGTCTCTGAATTTTTAAAAAAAGGCATTCCACTCAGATTAATACACATTTTAATTGTGTTATGTTGTAAATTAGAACTGAATAAAAATTCAACAAATAAGTCTATTGTGGTAGGGAAAAGTCTGTTGTGATCTGGAAAATATAATGGAGAAATCCAGTGGAAGAGATTTTAGTTCACATTACTCAAAAGAAAAAAATATTACAAGTCTTTACACTTCTAACTTGAAAAATTCTGTGCTAAAATTTAGCTTGGTTGTTAAAATATTTCTCTTTTTTTCTCAGAAGCTTCTTTTTAGCATCCTACAGACACAAGTTACTTTTGAAAATATTTACATACTTGCTTTGCAAAGTATTGTTTTATCAGTAGTTCTATATTCTTTGAGATAGTCTATCCAGTCTCTCTGTATTTATCGTATGTCTGTATAGATACATATTAGTAGAGAAATGAGTTCTGAAAGGGGAGAAATGTGTTTATGCTAATCATGATATAAACAATTGACTTTATAAGCAGTGTTCACAGGTCATACCTTTCCCGTTATTGTCTTACAGTGAACAAGAAATGATGCTTTATCTGGTATGCATGGTAAATAATGCCCTTTGCTCTCTGCTTCGTGACCACATGTGATACTTCTAACATAGATAGCACATGTAAATCCAGTGGCCTTGACTGCAACTCAAGAGAGCATTTTGGCCAAGTACAAACCCACTACTCATGAAAAAAAAAAAAAAAAACCAAATCAAAGTAAATTGATGGTATTGACATTTGTCTATGAAAAACAACATAATATAGAACAATTCTGGGATAAAATATGATCTAAAATAATTTTAAGGATTAAATGTTGTCACTGTAAGCATACTATGAGCAATTATGTTTGTAATGCAGATATATTTATAATTTTAAATCCAAGACTTACCTTAATTGTACATTTTCCTAATTTAAAAAAGTTATTTTGAAAAAAAAATACTCGAATCTAGAGAAAGGTTGGCAAATACATATGGAACTTTGTAAAAAACATCCAGGGCAGCACTTTCACTGACTGCAGTAGCTTAGGAGTGAAAAACAACACAACTGCTCCAATGTATGGCAATGGACAAATATCCCGATTTATTCACAGGGTGGCATGTTAGGCAGTGCTTAGAATAACTGAGTTGGTTATACAAGTATCGATAGGGATAAATGTGAAAAACACAGTGTTAAGTTTTTAAAAAGTTGTAAAAAGCACAGTAGGATGTGATTTATATAAAATTTAAAAACCTCAAAAACCATTCTTCTTTGATATATATTCTAAAGATGAACATATATGTAATAGAAGTACAAAACATATGTAAAATAATATACACTATGCAGTCATTTGTGTACTTACTTTTCAAAAATATTTCAGTAGATATAGCAAACAGTTAACATGTAGTATTTGGGTAGGAGGTTGGCAATTTTCTTTTTAGCACCTGCCTGTCTGCTATCATTCAAACTCACATTTAAAATGTGGCTATGTGAGATGAGAGAACTATAATATTCCAGGTTTGTGATTAGTTTGGAAACTTTTTAAAAGTTTGAATGTTTTCTTGCATTCAGAGCCTTGGTTGACATAGTTAATTCAAAATAAAACATTGTATATAAAGCACAGAATGAGCAGCTACACAAAGCTACTCAATCAGTGACAGCTCTATATGCGTTAGGGTTTCTTGTGGGGATGACATTGATGTAGAAAGCATGGTCATCTATTGAGAATGATGGGGCTGGAGGTATTGGATACTTGAGGTTTAGAAAATACATTGTAGAAAATGGACAAAAACCACTCAAATTAAGGGATGAGGCAGAATAATGCTTGGCAATATCAGGGGTAGGGGGCAGTCTTTCTTGGAAATATATATTTTAAATGGAACCAATTATCATAGCATCATTTCCTTTCAGGGTTACCCTCTGATCCCTATTTTACTAAATCATTATAAAACAAAATGACGAATTATGTGTCCTTCCCTTTTGAAGTCAATTTAACAAGATGGGTAAGAATTAGACCTCCTGAGTTCAAAATCCCTGGATTCAGATCTATTCCTCTATATTCAGGAGAAGTGGTAATAAATTCGATGGACAATTTGGTTTAGTAGTCGATTGAGGACCCTGATGAAGTATATTTGGGAAAACATAACTTCCACTCTCTCTCATTGACTCACGGGCCTTTGAGGAGTCCAGGAGTCATTGGAATCTGGCCTGAGGTTGAGGCTTCTGGCAAAACTCCTTCCCCAAAGTCCATTCCTATTGCTGACTGAGAAGGGACTAGCATTGGAAGTGGCTGATTTTAAATACCACTAGTGCTGGTGTGCTCCTCCCTCCCGTTGCCAGCTCTGCTTTATGTAGTTGCCTTGAGAAGCTAAGTTCATTCTGAAAATAATGCCATTGCACAAAACACTTTTGAAAGTTCTAGTTTGAAATTACATCAAGTCACAAAACACTTTTGAAAGTTCTAGTTTGAAATTACATCAAGTCACTTGGTCTGTTTGGCCTCAGTTTCTTCATCTGCCATATGAAAATAATAATGCCTACTCTGTAGCAAAGAAAGTCTCTATAGTAAACAACAAAAAAGTCTATTCTGACACTGAAAGTTGTTATGAAAAATAAAAAAGGGAAATGCTTTAGAAACTGTTAAGTGCTATGTAGATGTTACTAATTAACAAACCATTTCAGAAACTATACTTTTTATTTTATGGCCACTATTCACTGTTTGACTTAAAATACCTCATATGTAAACTTGTCTCCCACTGACTTTTACTATAACAAATCCCAAATCTTATTTCAAAGTACCAAGATATTGAAAATAGTGCTAAGAGTTTCACATATGGTATGACCCTCTATATAAACTCATTTTAAGTCTCCTCTAAAGATGAAAAGTCTTGTGTTGAAATTATCAGGGTATTTTATGAGAAAGAAATGAAATTTAATTTCTCTGTTTTTCCCCTTTTGCAGGAAGTCACCAAAGCAGTACAGCCTCTCTTACTGGGAAGAATCATAGCTTCCTATGACCCGGATAACAAGGAGGAACGCTCTATCGCGATTTATCTAGGCATAGGCTTATGCCTTCTCTTTATCGTGAGGACACTGCTCCTACACCCAGCCATTTTTGGCCTTCATCACATTGGAATGCAGATGAGAATAGCTATGTTTAGTTTGATTTATAAGAAGGTAATACTTCCTTGCACAGGCCCCATGGCACATATATTCTGTATCGTACATGTTTTAATGTCATAAATTAGGTAGTGAGCTGGTACGAGCAAGGGATAAATGCTGAAATTAATTTAATATGCCTATTAAATAAATGGCAGGAATAATTAATGCTCTTAATTATCCTTGATAATTTAATTGACTTCAACTGATAATTATTGAGTATCTTCTGTAAACTGCCTCTGTTGTAGTTTTTTTTTCTCCTAATCATGTTATCATTTTTTTGCAATCCATGGTTTCCTGTTAAGATGACTCACACAGCCTACATAAAAGTAATTGACAAAACATCATCTTATAGTAAAATGCCACGTATCTTTATGTTCAGCAAGAAGAGTATAATATATGATTGTTAATGATAACCCAAACAACAAAAGTTTTCACCTTAACTGGTTGTCATAAGTAGTAGTATCCACTGCCTTATTTTGAGTTGGATTTTTATCATCCTATGAGCCCTACAAATTTAAAGTTTTTGGAACAGCACGTGCATTGAAACCATAAGAACCTACTCTGCTTTTCTGCGTGTATTGTCCAGACAAGAGACCAAGTTGCCAAGGCATCATTTAGGTGAATTCTAATTAACATTTAACTACCTTACAAACACAATTTAAGGTTGTTTCAAAGGCATGTGCTTGCATCATCCTGATTCACTACCATGTGTGACTAACTTGGATCTGCAAAGTCATTATAAAAAGCTGTTTTTGATGGACTCATTTGGATATTGCTTTACCCTTCTTCTCTCTTTTCTTTTATCAATGTAAAAACGTTATATGTTAAATACTTGGCTTTTAAGGGCATAGATCTGAAATCTGCCTCTAGCAAATAACCCATAACACTTCTAAGATATACCTACAAGGTCAATTGTGTTGTAAAACCTTGATAACCATACTTTATTGTTCAAAAAAGCCTTTTATGAAGGCAGAAGTAAAAAAAAAACAAAAAAAACACGGAGTCCACAGTTATCACCTCAGCTACAATCTCATCAGTTCACAAGTACCAGGAAAACATGTGATAAGTCAACAAATGTTTTATTTCAATCTGAACATTTTACATAAGTGAAGACATTGTTAGATATCATTTGGAATGTGGAATCTACACAGTTGGCATATCAGAGAAAGTTGAATTCAGTTTAATAAATGTTTATAGAAAGTGCTTGTTATCATAATGATAATAGCTCAGGATGTGCATGACAAGCTTTTAAGCGATTGGGTACACTATCTCATTTGATCTTCTGCACAACTATTAATGGTAGGTACTATTATCCCTATCTTATGGATAAGGAAACGAAGATTTAAAAAGTACAGAACATGGTGTGAACACTGCTTCAAAATTTCTAAAATGGGTAAATCATGATCGCTGAACTGGAGGGTTGTCCAACCACTAGGGACAATAGAGTACTGATATTTAGTGGGCAGACTGTAATGCGGGAAGAGACAGGCATGGGCTAAATGGGGTGTAGAGATCAAATAAGGGGCACGTTAGTTTGTAAACAAGTCCATATGTAACATTCAGCACAAATACAGGATATAGGTGCTTTCAGACCCAGATGCATTGATAAAAAGTTAGGTGGCATTGTATTTGTCTTCCTTTCTCAATGTTGCATATCTGTGTTCTTGCCCAGTTTGCTTCATCTCTCTAGCCACACTTACTGGCCTACGATGGCATCATCACCAAAGAAGGCAATCCCATCTCCGTGTGGCTTTGGTTTGCTCCCTAAAGTGAATCTTGTGTTTACTTTTCCCAGGTCTCATGCTTTCCCATATCTGACCTGTTTCGTCTTCATGGCCAGGACATGTGGGACCTTTCCTACAATGTTCCAAAGTTTGTAATAGAGCTCTTCTCTGCTTTGTTCTAAATTCTGCAACATTTTACTTTAAATAATGAATTTAAATACAAACAAACTTGAGCTTTGCCTATACTTTTCAAGAATGCAGAGATAACTAAATTAATAAAAATATTCACTGAGTCCTTACTGTGCACACAGCTCTATGTTAAGCCTTGTGCAGAACTCAAAGTCACTCAAGACTAAGCCTGTTACTAAGTTATGTGCAATTTAGCTCAGTGGATTTCCCGCACTTCATATTGCTCTGATAATATTTTGGAATTAACTGCCTTGATTCCTTCTTTTCTCTG
Organism: Pongo abelii; assembly: GCF_028885655.2. NCBI lineage: Eukaryota > Metazoa > Chordata > Mammalia > Primates > Hominidae > Pongo > Pongo abelii. The sequence continues at coordinate 114,668,529 of NC_071991.2, forward strand.
CTTATCTATACACTATTTATTATTCTACACCATCTCAAATTCTAACTCCTCAAGAAAATCCTTCCAGATTTTTCTAACCAGGAGTTTTAACTTTCTTTTAACTACCCTATTACTTTCTACTTCCTTAACTCATCTATCATATTATATTTAGTTATTTATATACTAGGTCGCCTTGAAGAAGGGATTGTGTTTTAATAAATCTTAATAATCCCTGAGGCATCAAGTAGAGTGATTTGCATTTACTAAATGCTCAACAAATATGTGAGGGATTCACTTGAAACTAATATTAGATAATTCCCAGTCAAAGTGATCTAATAGCAAATCAATTCTTCAGTTTTATAGGCAAAGTATGACTCTGATCTTCCATAATCATAATTAATTTGTCAACTTTATAATTTTAATTAAGTAAATTTAATTGGTAGATAAATAAGTAGATAAAAATAATTTACCTGCTTAACTATGTTTCATATAGCATTGCATTTTTCTTTGTAAAATTTAAGGATTTTGTATTAATAAACTTTTTCACAAAAGTATTAATTATTCAGTTATTCATCGTATGTTTTATTGACTTTAAAAGTAATTTTATTCAAAAGAGTTAGTATAGGACTACATGAAAAATTCAAGGCCAAGGCTTAATTTCAATTTTCACTGCCTTTGGCTCTATCTTTTAAAACAAAACAAAAAACTCCCACACGATATAAATGGGTATTTAAGTATAATATCATTCTCATTGTGAGGAGAAAAAATAATTATTTCTCTCTAGATGCTGGGAAATAAAACAACTAGAAGCATGCCAGTATAATATTGACTGTTGAAAGAAACATTTATGAACCTGAGAAGATAGTAAGCTAGATGAATAGAATATAATTTTCATTACCTTTACTTAATAATGAATGCATAATAACTGAATTACTCAGTCATATTATAATGTTACTTATAATATATTTGTATTTTGTTTGTTGAAATTATCTAACTTCCCATTTTTCTTTTAGACTTTAAAGCTGTCAAGCCGTGTTCTAGATAAAATAAGTATTGGACAACTTGTTAGTCTCCTTTCCAACAACCTGAACAAATTTGATGAAGTATGTACCTATTGATTTAATCTTTTAGGCACTATTGTTATAAATTATACAACTGGAAAGGTGGAGTTTTCCTGGGTCAGATAATAGTAATTAGTGGTTAAGTCTTGCTCAGCTCTAGCTTCCCTATTCTGGAAACAAAGAAAGGTCAATTGTATAGCAGAGCACCATTCTGGGGTCTGGTAGAACCACCCAACTCAAAGGCACCTTAGCCTGTTGTTAATAAGATTTTTCAAAACTTAATTCTTATCAGCCCTTGCTTCTTTTTAAAACTTTAAATCTGTTATATACTTTGGCCAGATATGATACTCTGAGCAATTCTTGTTCTGTGTTGTCTTATGTGAAAAATAAATTCAAGGTCCTTGGGACAGATAATGTGTTTTATTTATCTTTGCATATCCATTACTTAAAACAGCATTGAACCCACAGCTGGTACAAAATTAATTACTGTTGAATTGAGCAAATATTTATTCTAAATGTCTCTGTCAAATGACAGAGTTGTGGTTGTGTGGATTGAGTCCCTGGAGAGAGTTCTTTGTTCTCTCATGTTCTATGCTGTGGTTCTTGCTTTATGCAAAAAGAAGTAAGTTACTTAAAACCTGGACATGATACTTAAGATGTCCAATCTCAATTCCACTGAATAAAAACATGCTTAAAAATGCACTGACTTGAAATTTGTTCTTTGGGAAAACCTATTCTATGTGTAGAATGTTTAAGCACATTGCTATGTGCTCCATGTAATGATTACCTAGATTTTAGTGTGCTCAGAACCATGAAGTATTTGATCATATAGGCTCGTTTTACTTGCTTTCTTTCATATGTGATTGTTAGTTTCTAGGGGTGGAAGATACAATGACACCTGTTTTTGCTGTGCTTTTATTTTCCAGGGACTTGCACTGGCACATTTCGTGTGGATTGCTCCTTTGCAAGTGGCACTCCTCATGGGGCTAATCTGGGAGTTGTTACAGGCCTCTGCCTTCTGTGGACTTGGTTTCCTGATAGTCCTTGCCCTTTTTCAGGCTGGGCTAGGGAGAATGATGATGAAGTACAGGTAGCAACCTATTTTCATAGCTTGAAAGTTTTAAAAATTATGTTTTCAAAAAGCCCACTTTAGTAAAACCAGGACTGCTCTATGCATAGAACTGTGATCTTCAGTGTCATTAAATTTTTTTTTTTTTTTGAGACGGAGTCTAGATCTGTCACCCAGGCTGGAGTGCAGTGGCACGATCTCGGCTCACTGCACTGCAACTTCTGCCTCCCAGGCTCAAGCAATTCTCCTGCCTCAGCCTCCAGAGTAGCTGGGATTAGAGGTGCATGCCACCACACCCAGCTAATTTTTGTATTTTAGTAGAGACAGGGTTTCACCAGGTTGCCCAGACTGGTCTCGAATGCCTGACCTCAGGTGATCCGCCCACCTCGGCCTCCCAAAGTACTGATATTACAGGCATGAGCTACTGCGCCCGGCGTAAAAAAGACTTTTTAAGATGGTGTAAATATTACTTCCTGTATCAATGGTATATTTTTTGCTTGTCAGTCTCTAGAATTTCTTTATAAATATATTGATTCAGTTCATTTTTGTAGATTATAAAACAGGTAAAAAAGGATAAAACATTTATGTGAATTAAAGGGAATACCTAATTTTTGTGTAGAGTTTATTAACTTTTACTACTCTGGTTTATGGTTCATCACACCAGAGCCTTAGTTACTTTGTGTTACAGAATAACTAATACGAGTGAATGAATGACTTACACAAGTCACTGCTTACGATAAAGGGCTTGAGTTTGTCAGCTAGAGTATGACAGAAAGTATCTAAGTTTTGGAGTCAAATAGCACTTTGTTTGAATCCCAGATTGCATGCTTACTAGTTACCTGACCTTAGTCAAGACACTTCACCTCACTGAGTCTTTGCTTTTTTCATCTCTAAAATAGAGATACCCACCACTCATAGGCTGTCATAAGGGATAGAGATAGCATATGGAATGAGTCTGTACAGCGTCTGGCACATAGGAGGCATTTACCAAACAGTAGTTATTATTTTTGTTACCATCTATTTGATAATAAAATAAATGCCCATCTGTTGAATAAAAGAAATATGACTTAAAACCTTGAGCAGTTCTTAATAGATAATTTGACTTGTTTTTACTATTAGATTGATTGATTGATTGATTGATTTACAGAGATCAGAGAGCTGGGAAGATCAATGAAAGACTTGTGATTACCTCAGAAATGATTGAAAATATCCAGTCTGTTAAGGCATACTGCTGGGAAGAAGCAATGGAAAAAATGATTGAAAACCTAAGACAGTAAGTTGTTCCAATAATTTCAATATTGTTAGTAATTCTGTCCTTAATTTTTTAAAAATATGTTTATCATGGTAGACTTCTACCTCATATTTTATGTTTCTGACAATCAAATGATTGCATTTAAGTTCTGTCAATATTCATGCATTAGTTGCATAAATTCACTTTCATGGGCTGTAGTTTTATGTAGTTGGTCCGGGGTGTTATTTTGTGCTGCAAGTATATTATACTGATACGTTATTAAAGAATTTCCTACATATGTTCACTGCTGCTCAATACATTTATTTCGTTAAAACAATTATCAAGATACTGAAGGCTGATTGGTAACTCACATGGAACTGGTAGAGTATACAATCCTGAACCAAATAAATGATTCTCTATTATTATATCTTAATTTATGTGTTATGGTATATTAAACATGAAAAAAATTGTATTTGGTTAGAATATGTTTGCTCTTCCTTAACTTGGGAATGACATAGGGTGATATTCACAGATTGGGTTCCTATAAATCCTCCACTTGAAGTGAAGTCAGTTCAAGTAATGAAAGCTACCTCCTGAGATAGAATCAGTACTTGGCACCTATCTCTAGTGTTCTTTCACCTCATATAACCTTTCACTGATTAGTAAAGATTATATCCAACAAAGAAAGTACAGCACAGACTGAGATATGATTACTGAGATAAATTTGGGCAAAATATAAACTACAGCATTTCTGTAGCAATGAGACCATTTTTCTTCAGTTGAGCTCCATGTTCTACAAACTCCAATCAAAAAAGGTTCTAGGAGACTCAGTGAAAGTTGATACACTGTTCAGGGAACAAATAATTTCAGCACATGGGAACTTCACAGGGAAAAATATACTAAAAAGAGAAGTACCCTTTTGGATGGTATCAATATGGGTTATGAGGAATTTAGGCTGCTGAGTCCAGTATACAATGGTAACTGAGCTGCAGGTGTGTGATTGGAACAACAAAAGAAATGCTGAAATATGAAGTCCTTTGCCATGTAAATAGAAAGAGTAAAAGAGTATTTATTTCCCAAACATTATTGGTCACCTGTTTTTGTTATGCCTTTCAAGATAAATCCAGGAAAGGAATTGCATATTCTTTCCATAAAACAAGTTCTTGGGAGAATTGTTCAATTGGTAGATGTTGTTTTTCTCATTAACAAGTGAGTGCTCTATCACACTTGGTCTCTGCATTACTCTTCTGCTTGCAAATACATATATAGCAAGGGTGATGACAAGGATATCAGAGGGTCTGGTTTTCTCAAACTCATGATAAACTCATGGCTGGGTCATTCTTGGTGCTGATTTTACTTTGGTTTTTGTTGTTATTGTTCCCTCTTCCTCAAAAGATGAAATCTATCCCCCTTACTTGGAATTTCTGTTTGATATATAGCGAATGTTTGGTTGTAACCTGTATAATCTGGCATGAAACTGTCACTCGAAAAGGCTAGAAGTGTTGACGTAAATATGGGACAGCAAGAGTTGCTCCTACTCAAGAGAGCAAATATAATGTTCTGGAAGAGATTGGCAGAATTCACATCAAAGGAGTGATTACTTCAGCCTGGGCCACTCTTGTACTGGTCAAAAGGCTGTGCAAAGCTCTCTGAAAATCCACTCTTTAATTGCTCTTTAGTAATAAAGTCACTTTCAATTTTAAAAATAACAAACTGATACAATATTTTTGTGACATAAAATGTTAGCAATTATATTATGGAGACTCTACTTTCTGGGTGATTCTTACAAATATTCTTGGATCCATTTTTTTTTCTTATAGTACCTATTCTTCCCATTTTTCTCAACTCTAGTTAATATATTTCAACAACAGTTCAACAAATTTAACATTTTTATAAAAAGTGTTTTCTATCATTTTATAAATACCAGCCTAGTCCATGTTATTCCTTTTCTTGTTGAGGAGAAAGGATACACATTGTAAATTCAAATATAGACCTCTACTGTGCTATTTAATCTTGGCAACAACTCCACAAAGGAGATGATATGTTTTCCTTCTATAGAGGTAGATTCTGTAAAGTTAGAGGGAAGAGTGACTTGCTTAAGATGGCATAGCTGTAACTGGCAGAACCAGGATTCAAAGCCAGGTGAGATGCCAAAATCATAATCTGTCTTCAGTGTCAAGTTACTGAAATCGGTAAACATTAGACCTAAATAGACTGAATTGCAATCCGGGTTGGGCACATTAAACTCCATTTTCTTCATCAATGTGCTCAGATTACATTTTACTTTTCAGACTAAAAATGGAAAAAAGATTCCCTCTTAGTTCTGCACTTGAGAATGAGAATAGCTTTTCTGAATAATACAAGGAAGAAGAACTAATGCCCAAATGCCAGGTACCTATATGCACTATGCCATGGCACAGCTGTTGCCCCCTTTCACCAGAGCCCTCTCTCTGTATCCTGATTGACCTTTTCTTGGGCAAGAGCTGGGTGGGGAGGATCACAAGTGACTCCAATTTATATGGCTTCTGGAAGACTGGGACCGAGTTGAAGGCAGTGTTGTCCTCTGCACTCCCTGTTTTCTGTCTGCTGGAGCACTGAAGCCTTACATATGTATTAAAAAAATAATTTCCATTTGCATTTCGACTAGAAGATTGAACGTATAGTGTAATGTGATTGCAAATAATTATATTGAAATGAGACAGAAGATGTAGTATCTACTCTCATAATTTTTCAAAACCCACCTGCAACTTGAATTAAAAGAACCATTGGGGTTTTTTTTTTTTTTTTCAAATGCAAATCCTGGAAACCTACTGAGACTCATTCAATCAGTATCTCTAAGAGGCAGGCTTGAGACTGTATTTTTAAAAAGGATCTCAGGTGATTTTTACACATGCTAAGGCTTAAGAACCACTTCTCTGTAGCTTATATGTTATTTTCAATGTTCCTCAAAGCCAAGTTAGAATTTCCAAAGTGTTAAGAATCCATTAGACAATCACAGAATTGTCTTTTTCCTTTATAAATCTTGAAACATTGTTCTCATTTCCATACTTAATTACTTAAAACACCAACCAACCAACAAGCAAAAAATGATTAGTCTAACTAATCTTACGAGTTAATAATGAAGTAAAGATTTAAAAATAATGTCATAATAATGTTAATAACAAATTATTAATTATAATTTAAAAATAATATTTACAAGTATTATGTGCAAAACACTGGTACTTTCATTGTTATCCTTTCATATAAGGTAACTGAGGCCCAGAGAGATTAAATAACATGCCCGAGGTTGCACAGGTCATACGATGTGGAGCCAGGTTAAAAATATAGGCAGAAAGACTCTTGAGACCATGCTCAGATCTTACATTCCAAGATCCCTGATATTTGAAAAATAAAATAACATCCTGAATTTTATTATTATTATTTTTTATAGAACAGAACTGAAACTGACTCGGAAGGCAGCCTATGTGAGATACTTCAATAGCTCAGCCTTCTTCTTCTCAGGGTTCTTTGTGGTGTTTTTATCTGTGCTTCCCTATGCACTAATCAAAGGAATCGTCCTCCGGAAAATATTCACCACCATCTCATTCTGCATTGTTCTGCGCATGGCGGTCACTCGGCAATTTCCCTGGGCTGTACAAACATGGTATGACTCTCTTGGAGCAATAAACAAAATACAGGTAATGTACCATAATGCTGCATTATATACTATGATTTAAATAATCAGTCAATAGATCAGTTCTAATGAACTTTGCAAATGTGCAAAAAGATAGAAAAAGAAATTTCCTTCACTAGGAAGTTAAAAAGGTGCCAGCTAATACTAGGAATGTTCACCTTAAACTTTTCCTAGCATTTCTCTGGACAGTATGATGGATGAGAGTAGCATTTTATGCCAAATTACCTTAAAATCCAATAATACTGATGTAGCTAGCAGCTTTGAGAAATTCTAAAGTTTTCAGGTGATAAGACTCAATTTATACAAAGCTAATTGGATAAACTTGTGTATGATTAAGAAGCAAATAAATACTTATTATGCTTTTTTGCTGTTTATTTAAATATTTAACCCAGAAAATAAGTCACTGTGACAGGAATAAAAATGAGAGAGAAGGGTGAGCCACTTTTAGGTAGTTCTGGCATTATTTAATCTAGGCCAGAGGTTGCAAATGGTGGCCCACAGAACTAATTTTGGCTCCTAGACCTGTTTTATTTAACCTTTCATTTAAAAAATTTGTATTGGTTGCCAGCAATTAAAAATTGGGAGATGTCTCTCAAACACACACATAAACACACACACTCATGTGTGCAGCCTCTTTTGAAGAACTGGAATAACTAGTCAACTGCGTCCTCCTTTTCCACAAGCTGTGACAGCTCCCTGCTCACAGAGCACCTGCCCTCTCCAGTTCATCATGCTCTCTTCTCAGTCCCATTCCTTAATTATATCGCCTATTTGGTCCTGAGACTAAGTGAGTTTGAGATCTGTGATTTAGACAAAGTGGTGAATCTAGCTCTGAATCATAGTTCAGTAGCTCTGGGAATCATCTTGTCTTCTGTTAACCCATTGAGAGAGAAATGGAGAGAGAGAGAGAAAGAAAGAAGAAGAAACAGATCTGGGGAGAGTCACTGAATGGGAGCACAGAGACAGAGAAACAGATCTAGAAAACCAAACTGGGAGAAAATGAGAGAAACCAAAAGAGAGGTAGAGAGGAGCAGAGAAGAAAATGAAGAAGCGAGGCAAGGACCAGGCTTTTTCATTATTTCTTATGGCCAAGACTTCAGGATGCACGGACTTAATTCTTCCTTATGCTCCTACCTTCCCTAGGGAAACTGATTTGGAGTCTCTAATAGAGCCCTTCTTTTAGAATCACAGTTTGATGCCTTAAAACTAGTTATATACCTTCACATGCTTCCTCAACCCGCAGAAGTGATGCTAATGAGGCCCTTAATAAGGAGAGTGCTATTAAGATGAAGACATTCATTTTTTTTCTCCGTCCAATGTTGGATTAAGGCACATTAGTGGGTAATTCAGGGTTGCTTTATAAATTCATCACTAAGGTTAGCATGTAATAGTACAAGGAAGAATCAGTTGTATGTTAAATCTAATGTATAAAAAGCTTTATAAAGTATCATATGTTTAGAGAGTATATTTCAAATGTGATGAATCCTAGTGCTTGGCAAATTAACTTTAGAACACTGTAATAAAATTATTAAGAAATAATTACTATTTCATTATTAAAATTCATATATAAGATGTAGCACAATGAGAGTATAAAGTAGATGTAATAATGCATTAATGCTATTCTGATTCTATAATATGTTTTTGCTCTCTTTTATAAATAGGATTTCTTACAAAAGCAAGAATATAAGACATTGGAATATAACTTAACGACTACAGAAGTAGTGATGGAGAATGTAACAGCCTTCTGGGAGGAGGTCAGAATTTTTAAAAAATTGTTTGCTCTAAACACCTAACTGTTTTCTTCTTTGTGAATATGGATTTCATCCTAATGGCGAATAAAATTAGAATGATGATATAACTGGTAGAACTGGAAGGAGGATCACTCACTTATTATCTAGATTAAGAAGTAGAGGAATGGCCAGACACTCATGCTTGTAATCCCAGCACTTTGGGAGACCAAGGCGGGTGGATCCCCTGAGGTCAGGAGTTCCAGACCAGCCTGGCCAACATGGTAAAACCCGGTCTCTACTAAAAATGCAAAAAATTAGCTGGGCATGGTGGCAGATGCTCTATTCCCAGCTGCTCGGGAGGCTGAGGCAGGAGAACCACTTGGACCTGGGAGGCGGAGGTTGCAGCGAGCCGAGATCACGCCACTGCACTCCAGCCTGGGCAACAAGGCGAGACTCTGTCTAAAAAAGAAAAAAAAAAAAAAAAGAAGTGGAGGAATATTAAATGCAATATAAAAGCTTTTTTTATTTTTAAGTCATACAATTTGTTTCACATAACAGATCAGGAAATAATACAGAGATCATAAGTTTTGGAGCTGGGTTTGAATCCTGGCTCTGCCATTTACTTTCTGTGTAATCTAAGTCAAGTTACTTAACTTTGTGGGCTCTCTGGCTCTCCATGTGTGAAATGGAGAATATTAATATTTACCTTGCAAGTTTGTTGTGAAGACTGAAGGAGAAAATTCAGGTAAAACATTCATCAGAGTACCATGCACACAGTGGTTCCTCAATAAACATTAGCTTCTCTGATTGCAAGTTCCAGTCTAAAGTGCTTTATATATACCAGCCAATAAAAGGATGCGGGAGAGATATATCAGTGTATTGTTTTCTACCATTTTAAACCTATTTTCATCCACTGTTACAAATTCTATCATACTGCTCCACATAAAAAATAGTATCAATGATTTTTAGTCTCTGAAGTGCAATATTTGATTATTGAGCACACCTGTTGAAGTTTTAGTTTCTTCTCACTTATATGGGTTGTGTAAAGAAAGGTAGGAGGTATAAAACCAAAGTCCTAGGTCTACATCTTTCTTAATGTCATACTTTGGATTCATTTATATAAGTAACTTGAGCACCAGCGCTTCATTTTACTTCATTTTTTAAAGATATAGTAAGAGTAATTCCCATCTGATTAGCAAAATTGTTTTGTAGAAAAGTTTGTGGATCGGATTTATTTTACTTAGATTTTAGGAATTTCAAGTGTCTTTGTAGGCATGAAGGAAAAATATGCAGTTTGACATTTTCTACTACTTTCAGGTCATTATTTTCCTACTCTGGTGCAAAAATCCTCAATTCCTGTCTCACTCCATCTAATCAAATAGGTAGCATGCTTGAGCCCTTACTATCTGCCAGGCACTAGGATAAGCACTTTATATGTTTTGTCCCACTTAATTCTCACAGCATTTCTATGACCTAAATAAAATTAATATTTTCATTTCACCGATAATAAAATGGAGGCTTCAAAAAGTTTAGGGACTTGGCTCAGCTCACACAACTGGCGAGGACTGAAAATGGATTTTAGTCCCAAATGTCATAGGCTAGAACCCTTTCACTAAACTGTTGTCTTCAATCTGGTGGCATCCTCCTCCTCCAGTCTTTGTCACCTAAACTCTGGGCACCCCTTGATGGCATTTACTTATGATGGTGATGCTTGTTAAACTTCCTGTTTGAGACTTCAACGTCCATATAAACGAGTCTTCCAATACTGTACTTAGAACTTATATTTTGTAGTGACTTCTTCAGAAGCTTTCTCTCTTAGTCATATCCTGAGTTTTGTTAGCACCTGGACTTACCTCACTTTGGAAATGTTGCACTCTGAAATCTCTTTCTCAACTTGGAATTTCCTAATCTTCCAACTGTTTGAGTCTTTATTCTACATTTACTGCCTTTCCATTTCATCAGGATTTCTAGTCTCTTTAATTCTTCCTTTTGAACTCCTCCTCCTGATTTAACCTCTGCTTATTCGAAGAGCAATAATTTCATTCTCTCAGCTGCACTCTCAATTCCCTTTTCCTTTTGGTGATTTTTCTTTTTCCTACAGAACACTTACTTTATCAGTTTTGGAGAAGAGAGTGATATCTGGGAAGCAATAGTGCTATCTGTTGACTCTAGTCAACTGTAAGTTTTATACATTTATTGTTTAAACCTTATACGGGTCTATAATCCTTCTTGGGAAAAATCCTTTCATTTGTCTTTAATTTCCTTTACCATTTCCTTAAAGGCTATTCCAGATTTTTATCACATTCACAAAATTCCCATCTTTTCTCAGGATCTGTCCACTCCCAGTAGATAGCATTGTCTGCCACAATACATAGAGAAAATAGAGGCCACCATCATATTTGAATGTTTCCAACTTCTCTCTTCACCCTTGGAATTATCTTTTTCTTCTTTTGTGTCTAAGAGAAAGATGTATGCTTCCTCTTACCCTTGTCTGAACTATTCTATTTTGCTTCATCTTCTCAGAACAGGGGACCAGCAATTATTCTTCCTCCAGAAGCTTCAACATCTTTTGTCAACTGACTCCTTCTCATGTTTAAATATTTTCAAGTTAAACAATTTCTTTCCTGACTTTTGCTCACGCAACCTCATGCCCAAAACCTTATCACTCTTCTTCCCTTTGCTGTCAAGGCTGTTCTCACTTCTTCACTTTTTGTGGACTCCTCCCCACTACAACATAGATTCTGTATCACCAATGTATTAAAACTGTTATACTCTTGTGGAATTTATCATTTAATTTAGCTTCAGTGAACCATTCTTTCCAGATTATTTTGGCCTCAGACCATGACTTCTAAGTCTGCCCTGCTTGCCACTTAAGTGATGATGGGCCAGTGGGTCCCCACCTAGGCTTTGTGTTAGTCCGTTTTCACGTTGCTGATAAAGACATACCCAAGAATGGGCAATTTACAAAAGAAAGGGGTTTGAGGGACTCACAGTTCCATGTGGCTGGGGAGGCCTCACAATCATGGTGGATGATGAAAGGCATGTCTCACATGGAGGCAGATAAGAGCATAGAACTTGTGCAGGGAAACTTCTCTTTATAAAACCACCAGATCTTGTGAGACTTCTTCACTATCATGAGAATAGGATGGGCAAGACCCGCCCCCATGATTCAATTATCTCACACTGGGTCCCTCCCACAACACATGGGAATTATGGGAGCTACAATTCAAGATGAGATTTGGGTGAGGACATAGCCAAACCATATCAGCCTCCTTCTGGCTTTTATGTTCTCTGTGGGTGACTGCCCTCAGGCTCAAGTGATACCAATGTGCTGATGACTCTCAAATGCGCATCTCTGGCTTCAGTTTCTTCCTTGAATTTCATACATATGTTTCCAAATTTCCTGTGTGTACCTCAAGGTTCTTATTCCTCACTCCCCAAGCTTCATAAATCCACTCATTTTAGTGTATTCTCCATCTCCTTTGATAGCATCCCTGAGAGGCAAGTCCCTGGTGAGTTATATATGACTCCTCCCTTGCTCCAAACCTGAGAGTAAGTAACATTCCTATTAACATATTAGGAAGCTGAGGCTTAGACAGTTTAAGTAACTCAAGCATGGTTACACAACTAGCTAGGGTAGAGCTAAAATATCAGGCTAGGCTTCTGTGACTCCAAAGCCCTTTCTCACGCAGCATATCATCACTTTTTTTTTTTTTTAAATCACATATATGATTTTTCTTTTCTTTAAGATATAGAATCTTGCTCTATCACGTGGGCTGGAGTGCAGTGGCACAATCATAGCTCACTGTAACCTTGAACTTGGGCTCAAGTGATCCTCCTGCCTTAGCCTGCTGAGTAGCTAGGGCTACAGACACACACCACCATGACTAGCTAATTTTTTTTTTTTTTTTGAGACAGACTCTCACTCTATCACCCAGGCTGGAGTGCAGTGGTGCAATCTCGGCTCACTGGAACCTCTGCTGCCCGGGTTCAAGCGATTCTCCTGCCTCAGCCTCCTGAGTAGCTGGGATTACAGGTGCCTGCCACTGTGCCCAGCTAATTTTTGTATTTTTAGTAGAGACGGGGTTTCACCATCTTGGCCAGGCTTGTCTTGAACTCCTGACCTCGTGATCCACTCGCCTCGGCCTCCCAAAGTGCTGGGATTACAGGTGTGAACCACCACGCCTGGCCACCTACCTAATTTTTAATTTTTTTGTAGAGACAGGGTCTCACTACATTGCCCAGGCTGGTCTTGAACTCCTGTTCTCAAACAGTCCTCCTGCCTCAGACACCCCAAGCGCAGGGATTACAGGCATGAGTCATTGCACCTGGCCTGTATATATGATTTTTAGTATATGTAAATATACATATTTATTAAATGTAAATATAAATGTGTGGAGTGATATCCATTGAAATGTTAAACATAGTTCTCAGTGGTACAACTATAGGTGATTTCTCTTTTCTTATTTCTGGTTTTCTATGTTTTCCAAATTTCTTGAAATGTGTCTTCTGTAATCAGAAATAACAGTTATTAGTAACAACAGTCTTCCATTGGTACAGGTGCTTATTGGATAAAAGTCCCACTTCTAAGCATGACACTCACAACTTTTAGGTTAATAGCCTTTGTCACCTTGCCATATACATCTGATCGAGCCACTCACACCATTCCTGAGATATATTTTGTTCCTTTGTGCCTAAATCACTGTGCATGCAGATCCATCTTCCCGGAACACTTATAACCATTTCTTAGTCCTGTGAAATCCTACTTACATCCTTCATAGCCTAGCATGTATGTCATTTACTTGGTCAAGGGTGAGTAGGTTGTTCTCTTGAATGTACTGCCATATGACGTTGTGTGATTTCAATTGTAGCACCAAGCACATTGCAATATTAATTCGTTTATTATTTTCCCATGTAGGATGTTTGAAGTAGTTTCTAATACAGAGATTATACTCAATAAATATTTATTAGATAAATAAATGAATAAGGGAATAACAAATGCCTTTGTCTCATTTTAAAATACTTTCATTGTTAGCTACCCGTATAATAAAAAACTAAAAGCAGTAGTCTTCAAGCATGATTGTTTATGTATGCCTTAAAAGAATTTTGAAAACCTATGTACCCCTGACACACTTTTAAGTTAACTTATACATTTTTCAACATAGTTTTAAGTGGTGGCAAATGATGTAGTTTCTTATGTATTTTATACTGCTTAAGTATGCTATACATGGATTTCTTCAAAACCTTGAAGCTGCAGTTTCAGTGCATTCAATTTATGGAAAAGAAATGAATTTATGAAATTGGTTCTTATTATCAAGTCAATCAGCTAAATATAACTTGCTTTCTGTCAGGAAAAGTCTGACTTTAAAATACAGATAAGTAATAACTAGTATTAATTAATTAATTAAATTATTAAAATTAAAATAATTAAATAATTTGTTAATTAAAATGTCTTATTCCCCTACTTATTTCTGCAATTTGACTCTAAGAATAGATAAGACACATAGATTGCCTTAGGTCTGAAATCTGTGAAATAAGATACTGCCTCCATCAGTATTTCTGCCTTTGCTTTTATGGGAGCCTCTTTCAAGAAAAAGTCATTCTCTCCTGGTCCCCTTGTTTGAGTCCCAGAGGTTTTCCTACACCAGAAAGCGCAACGTAGTAAGACTAGTACTCTACTCCCTTGCATGGTAAGTGAGAAGGCTGTCTGTATAAAATGAGGGAAGGACTCATGAGAGGGAAGTAGGTCAGGAGAAATGATAGATTCTCAGGCAGGTTAATTTTAGGAAAGAGTTCATAGAGTCCCTTAAAACAAGGTGCATCTGCTTCCTCCTGATCAATCTTTAGGACTGTTTACTTTGATTTGAAGACCCCTATGCTAAAGCTTCCCAAGGGGGCAATAGTGAGGCAAGGAATTTTTTAAAGGGAATTACTTCTTCCTTGCTACTTTTGTGAAATGAATTCATTTGAATTATCTGGCAATCTCTTCATATTTATATTCAACAATAATTACTTAAAGAAATGCTTTGAGCTTCTCAGAGGAGGGTGCTACCAGTGTGATGGAGTAGAATTCAGATTTGGGTAGTGACTTTAAAGCTATGTGACTTTAGTCATTTAACTGCTGAGTCACAGTCTACAGCTTCGAAAGAGGAGGATTATAAAATCTATCTCATGTTAATGCTGAAGATTAAATAATAGTGTTTATGTACCCACTTATAGGAGAAGTGTGTGTGTGTGTGTGTGTGTATATGTATACATGTATGTATTCAGTCTTTACTGAAATTAAAAAATCTTTAACTTGATAATGGGCAAATATCTTAGTTTTAGATCATGTCCTCTAGAAACCATATGCTGTATAATTGTGTACTATAAAGTAATAATGTATACAGTGTAATGGATCATGGGCCATGTGCTTTTCAAACTAATCATACATAAAACAAGCATCTATTGAAAATATCTGATAAACACATCTTTTATTTTTGATGTGTGTGTGTGTGTTTTTTTTTAACAGGGATTTGGGGAATTATTTGAGAAAGCAAAACAAAACAATAACAATAGAGAAACTTCTAATGGTGATGACAGCCTCTTCTTCAGTAATTTCTCACTTCTTGGTACTCCTGTCCTGAAAGATATTAATTTCAAGATAGAAAGAGGACAGTTGTTGGCGGTTGCTGGATCCACTGGAGCAGGCAAGGTAGTCTTTTTATTCTTCACTATTAAGAACTTAATTTGGTATCCATGTCTCTTTTTTTTTCTAGTTTGTAGTGCTGGAAGGTATTTTTGGAGAAATTCTTACATGAGCATTAGGAGAATATATGGGTGTAGTGTCTTGTATAATAGAAATTATTCCACTGATAATTTACCCTAGTTTTTTATTTCCTCATATTATTTTCAGTGGCTTTTTCTTCCACATCTTTATATTTTGCACCACATTCAACACTGTATTTTGCACATGGCGAGCATTCAATAACTTTATTGAATAAAGAAATCATCCATTTTACCCAGTCTTAACCAGAACAGACATTTTTTCAGAGCTGGTCCAGGAAAATAATGACTTACATTTTGCCTTAGTAACTACATAAGCAAAAGGTCCCCATTTTTGTTAACATTAGAATTTTCAGAATAGATTTAGATTTACGTATGATATAAGGAAAAATTATTTAGTGGGATAGTTTTTTGAGGAAATACATAGGAATGTTAATTTATTCAGTGATCAACCTCTTCTCCATATCCCACCCTAAGAACAACTTAACCTGGCGTATTTGGAGATACATCTGAAAAAACTAGTAGATTAGAAAGAAAAAACAGCAAAAGGACCAAACTTTATTGTAAGGAGAAGACTTTGTAGTGATCTTCAAGAACATAACCCATTGTGTAGATAATGGTAAACACTTGCTCTCTTTTAACTATTGAGGAAATAAATTTAAAGACATGAAAGAATCAAATTAGAGATGAGAAAGAGCTTTCTAGTATTAGAATGGGCTAAAGGGCAATAGGTATTTGCTTCAGAAGTCTATAAAATGGTTCCTTGTTCCCATTTGACTGTCATTTTATCTGTGGTACTTTGTAGAAATGTAAGAAAAAGTTTGGTGGTCTCTTGAAGCTTTTCAAAATACTTTCTAGAATTATACTGAATAATCTAAGACAAACAGAAAAAGAAAGAAAGAGAGGAAGGAAGAAAGAAGGAAATGAGGAAGAAAGGAAGTAGGAGGAAGAAAGGAAAGAAGGAAGTAAGTAAGAGGGAAGCAGTGCTGCTGCTGTAGGTGAAAATGTTAATGAAAATAGAAATTAAGAAAGACTCCTGAAAGGCAATTATTTATCAATATCTAAGATGAGGAGAACCATATTTTGAAGAATTGAATATGAGACTTGGGAAACAAAATGCCACAAAAAATTTCCACTCAATAAATTTGGTGTCAGGCTGGGTGCAGTGGCTCACACCTGTAATCCTAGCACTTTTGGAGGCAGAGGCAGGTGAATTGCCTGAGTCCAGGAGTTTGAGACCAGTGTGGGCAACATGGCAAACCCCACCTCTACAAAAAATACAAACAAAAAAAAAAGCTGGGTGTGGTGGTGTGTGCCTGTAGTCCCAGCTACTTGGGAGGCTGAGGTGGGAGGATCACCTGAGCCTGAGAGGTGGAGGCTGCAGTGAGCCATGATTGTACCACTGTACCCTAGCCTAGGTGATAGGCTCAAAAATAAAAATAAAAAAATTGGTGTTTGCAATGCTAATAATACAATTTGGTTGTTTCTCTCTCCAGTTGTTTTCCTACGTATGAAACAGGCTTTTAAAACAAAATGGCTGGAATTGTGCATTTTTTCTTACAAAAACATTTTCTTTCTTAAAATGTTATTATTTTTCTTCTATATCATGTATATTACTACTAGCAGTTTTCACTATTAAAAATTTATACCATAGGAGGTGCTGATACTAAATAAGTTAGCAGTGATCTAAACAAGGATGTTTATTTATGAAAAGGTAGTAATTGTGTTTCATAGAATTTTTAAAATTCTGCATATGTCTTCAAGATCAATTCTATGATAGATGTGCAAAAATAGCTTTGGAATTACAAATTCCAAGACTTACTGGCAATTAAATTTCAGGCAGTTTTATTAAAAATTGATGAGCAGATAATCACTGGCTGACACTGCAATTGTATCTTATGAAAAGCAGCTATGAAGGCAGAGTTAGAGGAAGGCAGTGGTCCGTTGGGAATATTTAAACACTTCTGAGAAATGGAGTTTACCAACTCAATCTAGGAGGCTGCCTTTTAGTAGTATTAGGAATGGAACACTTTATAGTTTTTTTTTGGACAAAAGATCTAGCTAAAATATAAGATTGAATAACTGAAAATATTAACATTTTAAGTTAAATCTTACCCACTCAATACAATTTGGTAATTTGTATCAGAAGCTTAAAAGATAACCTAATAATTCTTCTACTTCTATGACTTACCCAAATATGTTTGCAGAGATTTTATGTAAAGCTCTTCATTATACCACTGCTTTCAGGAGCCAAAAATTGGGTGGGGGAAGCCCCATAAATGTTGCATAATAGGGGTTTGATTAGATAAATTTTGGTGTAGTTCTATAATGGCATGTTATTCAGCCAATAAAAGGGTTGTTAAAGAATGACTGTGACGGATGTATATGATATACTCTTAAGTGAATAAAGAGTTACAAAATGTTATGTACAAGTTACAAAATGTTATGTACGTTATGATCCATTTTTCATAAAATCATATGTGTGTGTATATATGTGTGTCTGGAAGGATAAATTTATCAAGTTGTTATCTCTGAAATTTTGGGTATATTTTATGTTTCTAGATTTTCTGTTACTTTGTTACTTTACTGATAAAGTAATAACGTGGTTGACTTTTATCACTCTCCCCTATTAATAATAATCTAGGCTGCAAAAGGACCATGTCTTCTTTATTTTTATATTCCAAGGACTGTCAACAAGTGCCTAGCACTTGACAGGTATATTATAGAAATTTAACTGAATATCTTTAGGAAGTAGATTTTTGTTTGTAGTTGTTCTAGTCTACATTAAGTGTCTTGCACTTATGAAACTTCCTTGAATTATTTTAGTGAAGCAATATTAGTATAGAATTTTGCATCACTGGATGCCCTTGACTGAAAGCTGGCTTATGGCATCTCACTAGTGTGTGGGGAGTTTCAGTCCTTCTGTTGTCTGCATCACAGCTGAAGCAGTGCTGTTGCTGACAATTCCTGACACCACTTTGTCTCTATTATTGATCATTGCCTCACTATGGTACTGAGTTTTAGCTTATTCTTGTAATAACTGGGACTCATATGTATAGAATAAGCTATTAGCTCATGTTTTTGTTTGCTTTTTATACAGAATACATGCCTGCAAAGAGTTTTATCAATATTTTGGAATTTTGGGAGATATGAAGTTAAAAACATCATTGAATATATATATATATACACACACGCATACGTATATGACACTATACATGATTTATTTTATTTAATTTTTAAAATTTTGTTCTTTTTAGAGATTAGGTCTTACTCTGTCACCCAGGCTGAACTTCAGTGGTGTGATCATAGCTCACTGTAATCTTGAGCTCGTGGGCTCAATTGACCTTTCTGCTTCAGCCTCCCAAAGTGCTGGAATTATAGGCATGAGCCACTGTGTCTGGTCCAATATGTATATATATATTTTTAACCTGGATTATCAGAGCTATATTGTGTTTAGGTTTATAAAGCTGTACTATGTGAAAATATCACTTCTAGGTTTAATTGTGTACAAAAGAATTTTATATAGAAATGAGGTAATTCAGATTTTTTCCCGTATAATAAGAATTGTAAAATTTACTGAAAGAAATATCAAAAAGATATCTGTTACATGACCTTCCTTTCTTCTGAATATATTTCAGGTGATATTATTTATTAAACTTTAAAAATGAAAATTAAAATATATAAAAAGTTGAAAATTATTCCTCTCTTTGCTGTCTCTCATCTGTCCATTTTCCATTCTTCTGCATTCCCTCATCCAACCAAGGTAGCCAATCCGGGTAATTTTTTTTAGTATCTTTCCAGAGATGTTTCTCTCTCTATATATAATCAATATATATTTTTTATTGTTCCCCACCTCTCTTTTTATGTAACAATATGCAGAGTTTTGTTTCTTGCTTTTCCCACTATCTTGGACAACTTTCCATATTCAAAGCACAGAGGACTTGCACATATGTTCAGACTGCTGAATATTTGTGTCTCTCCCCTGCCATTCATATGTTGAAATCCTAACTCCCAAGGTGATGGTATTGCAGGGTGGGGCCTTTGGGAGGTGATTAGTCCATGAGGGTGGAGTCCTTAGTAAATGAGATTAGTGTCTTTATTAAAAAAAACCTTAGAGAGACCCTCACCCCTTAGAGAGACCCTCACCCCTTTCTGCCATGTGAGAACACAGCAGGAAGACAGCTGGCCATCCAGGAATCAGAAGTCTCTTAGCAGACCCAAATCTGCTGACACCTTGATCTTGGACTTCCCAGCCTCCAGAACTGTGAGAAATAAATTCCTGTTGTTTATAAGCCACACAGTTCATGGTATTTTGTTATAGCAGCCTGAACAAGGACACACACACACACACACACGCACACACATTTAAATAGATGCATAGTATTCTATCATATGGATGGATATTCTATGATATAATGAATCACTATTGATTGACATTTGGGCCGTTTCCAATATTTTGTTAACACAAAGAACAACACTATAAATAACTTTATATACATACCATTTAGCACATCTGCAATTGTATCAGTAGGCTTCCTATAAATGGTCAAGCATTTGTGTACTTGTGATTTTGGTAGATGTTGTCAAATGTCCTTCCCTGAAACTTGTACCAATTCGTACTCATGCCATACACTCTAAATAGAGTGCTGATTTCCCCACAGCATTACTAACAGATGATATTATCTAATTTAAAAAGTTTCTCATCTTATAGGGAAAATAGTATGTCAATGTATTTTTAACTTGCATTTCTTTTATTATGAGTAGTGTAAAATATCATTTCAACTTATACACAGGAGGAATTTCTCTCTGTATAAAGTGATCCTAGAATCATAATGAAAAATATCACCAACTCATTAGGAAAATGTACAAAGGATTGAATAGATATTTCATCAAAAATAAAAATATAAGTGGCCTTTAAACATTGAAAGGTAACATTTGAACAAAGACTTGCAGGAGGTGAGGGATTAGGGAATGTAGACTCTGGGAAGAGTCTTCCAAGTAGCAGGTGAAGCAAGTGCAAAGCTTTCAGATGGGACTGACTATACCTGTCTGGTTTGAAGAACAGTAAGGAGGTCAGTGAGGCTGGCATAGAGTAAGACAGGGAGGGTAGAATACTGTCAGAGAAGTAATCAGCGGTGGAGGTAGGGGGTAAACCATAAAGTGCTTCGTAAAGACTAAGGCTTTTTTCTCTGGGTGAGATTAGAGGCCACTGGAGAGTTTTAAACAGAAGTAACAGGGCCACTTTGGCTAATGTTTTTAGGCTATTCTGTAGGGAGACAAGGGAGGAAGCAAGGAGATGAGTTAGGAGTCTATTGTGCCAATTCAGGCAAGTGATGATGGTGGCTTGATCCAGGTAGTGGTGGAAGTAGTATAGTAGGAAGTGATCAGATTCAGGACATGCTTTGAAGGAAGATCCAATAGAATTAATGGATAAGTTGAACAATGGCATATGAGAAAAGTCATAGAGGAGTCAAAGATGATTCCAAGCTTTCTGGACCGAGTAACTGGAAGGATAAAGGTGCCGTTTACTAGAAAGATAATGGGAGAAACAGGTTTTGGATGGAGCTTGGTTTGGGGATATTAAGTTTGAAATGCCTATTTGACATCCAAATAGAGATGTTAGTTGGATGTATAAGTCTAGTTTCAAGGAAGAGGGGCCTGGTAGTGTGAAGATGGGGCTGGATAAGATTCCAAAGGAAAGAGGGTTGATAAGAAGAGAAAGGGGTGTAGGGGTTAGCCTAGGGGCATTCTAAGTATTAGAGGTTAAGGAGGTGGGTGAAGAAAACCCGATAAAATAAAAGTCTGAGAAGATAAATCTAGTGAATGAATGTGGTATCCCGGAACCCAACTGATGTCAAGCAGAAGGGTGTTATCAACTAGGTCAAATGGTCATTCATCAAGTAAGATGAAACTGTGATAATTAACCAGTGTCTTTTGAAATACAGAGATAACTTGTGACTTAATGAAAGCAATAGTAGAGAAGGTCAAACTTGACCAGAATGAAATTAGAAAGAATAAGAGGAAAGAAAAGACCAAATACAGACAACCATTGATGACTTATTCTTTTGATACACTCCTGGAGTCCACTTGCTAATACAACTGACCCTTAAGCAATACAGGCTTGAACTGCATGGGTCCACTTATTTGTGAATTTTTTTTCAATTAATACATTGGAAAATTTTTGGAGTTTTTTGACAATTTGAAAAAACTCACAAACTGTGTAGCCTACAAATACCGAGAAAATTAAGAAAAAGTAAGATATGCCATGAATGCATAAAATATGTGTAGACACTAGCCTATTTTATCATTTACTACTATAAAATATACACAATTTATTATAAAAAGTTAAAATTTATCAAAACTTAACACACACTAACACTTACCCTACCTGGCACCATTCACAGTCAAGAGAAATGTAAATAAACATAAAAATGTAGTATTAAATCATAATGGCATAAAACTAATTGTAGTACATATGGTACTACTGTAATAATTTGGTAGCCACTTCCTGTTGCTATTACGGTAAGCTCAAGCGTTGTGGGTAGCCATTTAAAACACCACATGATGCTAATCATCTCCATGTGAGCAGTTCTCTCTCCAGTAAATTGCGTATTGCAGTAAAAAGTGATCTCTAGTGGTTCTCGCATATTTTTCATCATGTTTAGTGCAATGCCATAAACCTTGAATAACATCAAGCAATCCATAAAAAGTACCACTAGTGATGATGGGAGTGCTTTCAGGAAGCACGGAAAAGTTGTAACAGTACAAGAAAAAAAGTTGAATTGCTTGGTATTTACCATATATTGAGGTCTGCAGCTACAGTTGCCTGCCATTTCGAGATAAATGAACCCAGTATAAAGACTGTTGTAACAAAAGAAAAGAAAATGTGAAACCATCAGTGCAGCTATGCCAGCAGGTGTGAAGTCTTGCACTTTTTGCAAAATACAAAATATGAAATATGTGTTAATTGACTGTTTATGTTATCCGTAAGGTTTCCAGTCAACAATAGGCTATTAGTAGTTAAGTTTTTGTGGAGTCAAAAATTATACGTGGATTTTTGACTATACAGTGGGTTGGCACCCCTAACCTTCATGTTGATAAAGGGTCAATGGTATATTATTTAATTTTTTTGTATTTATATTCATAAATAAGATTAAATCTGTATTTCCAAGTAATCTCCATAAGATTTTATTATTAATATTATTATTATTATTTTTGAGACAGAGTCTTACTCTGTCGCCAGGCTGGAGCACAGTCATGCGATCTCGGCTCACTGCAACCTCTGCCTCCCAGGCTCAAGCAATTCTCCTGCCTCACCCTCCCGAGTAGCTGGGACTACAGGCACGTGCAACCACACTCAGCTAATTTTTGTATTTTTAGTAGAGACGGGGTTTCACCATGTTGGCCAGGATGGTATTGATCTCTTGACCTCGTGATCTGCCTGCCTCGGCCTCCCAAAGTGCTGGGATTACAGGCGTGAGCCACTGTGCACAGCCATTAATATTATTGTTACCCAATAAAAAAAAATTTGGAAACTTGTCTTCTTTTCCCCTGATTCTGTTTAAATAGCACTGGAGTTACCTGTTTTGAATTTTTTTTCCAAGCGGTCCCTTATGAGTTTTCTCTATGTTTTATTTGTTTCATTTCTTATATTGTATTTTTGCAACTCCTTTAATGATACTTTTCTTCCTGATTAGGTTTCTACTAAAACCAAACAAGCTTTCCATGAATTAGCTTTTAGATTTACTTATTAGCTTAACTGTTCTGTTGTATTGTAACTCATTAATTTATAATTTTATCTTTATTAATTATTCTATTTTTCTTCTGCTTTTTTGTTGTTTTTCTAGTTTTTGAGTTAGATGTTTGATGCTTTTTAAAAAAGCTGTGCATTTTCCTCTGGGTAATACTTTAGCTATATATTATGGATTCTGATATATAGTGTTTCCATTACATTGTTTTCTAGAAAATCTGTAGCTTTGATTTATATTTGTTTCCTCTTTGACCTAAGATATCCTAAGGGAAAGTTTAACATTTTCCAGAAAGAAAAAAATTTTCTTTGTTTTCCAAGATTGTTGTTCAAATTATTTCTACTGCTTGGAATTTTTATCATTTTTGTGTATCCAGTAAATAGTCAATATTTGTACTTGCTCTCTGACCACATAAAAGACTGTATTTGTGTAGTTTCTATTAATGGATTAGAGTTAAATTCAGATATTAAATGTACATCATTATTCATGATATTTAGGTCTTCTACATCTTCACTTATCTTTTTTCTACTTGGTTTGTCATTAACAGATAAAGTTGAATTAAAGGCTTCTACTACATACGTTTCTCCCTGTTATTCCTTATAGGTTCTGTAATTTTTGCTTCAAGAATATTGCTTTTTAAATTTAATGTGTAGATACTTATAATTACACTCTAGCATTATAAAGAGCCTTTTCTTTTTCATTGAATGTATTTGGGCCTGCATATGTCTAACATGAAAATTATAGTCCTTTTTTTGTTTCTTTGTTTGTATTTACAGTTTTAAGTTCCATTTTCAACATTTATGCATTCTTTGCTTTAGGTGTGTCTCTTTTAGTTAGCATAAAATTAGGTTTGTCTTTAATTTCACCTGAAGTCTTTTCCTCTTAATAGATGGGTTAAGCCAATTGAAAAATAAAACTGACTTAGATACTTTTATTTCAAGTATGTCCTCCACAAATATTTTTTGAATAGATTAGCTAATATACTTTGGAATTTGTTAAAAAAAGATTTTTATAAAAATAATTATGATGAAATGTACATAACATAAAATTTATCATTTTGACCATTTTTAAGGGCATAGCGCTGTGGCATAAAGTATACTCACATAGTTGTGCAACTATCACCTCCTTTTGATTTTTATTTACTAATTTTGTAAATTTGTTTCATCTGAGCTGTCTTATGTTTTGTTTTATGTTTTTCTTTCCTTTATTATGAAGTCACTGTATTGTCTATAGGCTATGTGTATCTGTGAGTGTGTGTGTATATGTGTGTATTATGGTTTTTAAAAAAGTCTATATTTGTGTTCCAGTGGCTATACTTATACTAATAACTTTGTGTTAAATTTTTCATTCTATGTGACTCTAGTTCACTAATATGAGCTCTGATAAAATCAGTGCTTTTTCGAGGTTAGGAGATCAAGACCATCCTAGCTAACACAGTGAAACCCCGTCTCTACTAAAAATACAAAAAATTAGCCGGGCGTGGTGGCGGGTGCCTGTAGTCCCAGCTACTCGGGAGGCTGAGGCAGGAGAATGGCGTGAACCTAGGAGGTGGAACTTGCAGTGAGCCGACATCATGCCACTGCATTCCAGCCTGGGCGACAGAGTGAGACTCTGTCTCAAAATAAATAAATAAATAAATAAAATCAGTGCTTTTTCTTCCTCTGCTACCTCCTTTCCTTCTACTCAATTTTAGTCAGTAGTATTATCTTTTTTCAGATTTATCTTTGTATTGTTAAATCTGCTTATGCTTCTATTACTTTATTTATTAGCTTTAAATGATACCTTTTGACTTTCAGCTTTTCTTAATAAAGCAATCAGCAAATTTCCTTTACACTCCACACTTATACCCCATTTCCTTTGTTTGTTTATTTGGTTTTTACTTCTAACTTTTCTTATCGTCAGGACATATAACATATTTAAACTTTGTTCTTCAACTATAATTGTGCCGTTAGTTTTAATTTTTGTTCACAGTTATATAAATCTTTGTTCACTGATAGTCCTTTTGTACTATCATCTCTTAGATGACTTTATACTCCAAGAAAAGCTCATGGGAACAATATTACCTGAATATGTCTCTATTACTTAATCTGTACCTAATAATATGAAGATAATGAATCTACTTTGTAGGATTTCTGTGAAGATTAAATAAATTAATACAGTTAAAGCACATAGAACAGCACTCAACACAGAGTGAGCACTTAGGAACTGTTAGCTGTTACTAACATTTCCCATTCTTCCTCCAAACCTATTCCAACTATCTGAATCAGGTGCCCCTTCTCTGTGAACCTCTATCATAATACTTGTCACACTGTATTGTAATTATCTCTTTTACTTTCCCTTGTATCTTTTGTGCATAGCAGAGTACCTGAAACAGGAAGTATTCTAAATATTTTGAATCAAATGAGTTAATAGAATCTTTACAAATAAGAATATACACTTCTGCTTAGGATGATAATTGGGGGCAAGTGAATCCTGAGCGTGATTTGATAATGACCTAATAATGATGGATTTTATTTCCAGACTTCACTTCTAATGATGATTATGGGAGAACTGGAGCCTTCAGAGGGTAAAATTAAGCACAGTGGAAGAATTTCGTTCTGTTCTCAGTTTTCCTGGATTATGCCCGGCACCATTAAAGAAAATATCATCTTTGGTGTTTCCTATGATGAATATAGATACAGAAGTGTCATCAAAGCATGCCAACTAGAAGAGGTAAGAAACTATGTGAAAAATTTTTGATTATGTATATGAACTCTTCACATTACCCAAATTATATATTTGGCTCCATATTCAATCAGTTAGTCTACATATATTTATGTTTCCTCTATGGGTAAGCTACTGTGAATGGATCAATTAATGAAACACATGACCTATGCTTTAAGAAGCTTGCAAACACATGAAATAAATGCAATTTATTTTTTAAATAATGGGTTCATTTGATCACAATAAATGCATTTTACGAAATGGTGAGAATTTTGTTCACTCATTAGTGAGACAAACATCCTCAATGGTTATTTATATGGCATGCATATAAATGATATGTGGTATCTTTTTAAAAGATACCACAAAATATGTATCCTTAAAAATATACTCCAAAAATTATTAAGATGATTTTAATAATTTTAATAATACTATAGCCTAATGGAATGAGCATTGATCTGCCAGCAGAGAATTAGAGGGGTAAAATTGTGATGATATTGTATCCCTGGCTTTGAACAAATAACCATAAAACTTCCAGTGACTTCAATTCTTTGATGCAGAGGCAAAATAAAGATGATGTTATTACTCATTTCACAACAATGTTGGAGAATGAGCTAATTATCTGAAAATTACATGAAGTATTCCAAGAGAAACCAGTATATGGATCCTGTGCCGTTCGCTATGTAAATTGTGTGATGGTGGATTCAGTAATTATTGCTTAAATGTTAGGGCAGGGAATATGTTACTATGAAGTTTTTTGGCAGTGTACTCCAAATAGTGTTTCTGATTCAAAAGCAATATCTTTGATAGATGGCATTTACGATTCCTTTATGTAATCTTTTATAAAAAAATTGCAGAGAAAATAAAATGTAGCTTAAAATACAGTATCCAAAAAAAGTGGAAAAGGGCAAACCATGGATTAGATAGAAATGGCAATTCTTATAAAAAGGGTTGCATGCTTATATGAATGGCTTTCCATGTATATACTCAGTCATTCAACAGTTTTTTTTAGAGCCCCATTCTTATTTTTTATACGCTTTGAGAGCATAATGAAAAGAAAAGCTATCCTGCAAAAGTTTTGGACTTACCTCAAAGAGGATATACTTCATTCCTCAAAAGGCCTTCTTCCAGGAATAGTATTTCATAACCTGAAGGTTGGAAAAATCTGGATTTGTTACAAAAAAATCTGAGTGTTTCTAGCGGACATAGATATTCGTCTAGGAGGGGACTAGGTTATAGGAGTGGTAGTGCCTTGCAAGATAAATCCTGGGCTTTATTTACTTACGAGTGGAAAAGTTTCGGAAGGTGCCTTACAGACTTTTTTTTTTGCGTTAAGTATGTGTTTTCCCATAGAAATTAATTTATAAATGGTGGTTTGATTTCCTCAAGTCAACCTTTAAAAGTATATTTAGCCAAAATATAGCTTAAATATATTACTAGTAATAAATTTAGTACTGTGGGTCTCTCATTCTCAAAATGAGCATTTACTAATTTCTGAACACTGTGCTAGGTCCTGGGAATACCAAATTGAATAAGACATAGTCTATTTTCTGAAGGGTTTATAGCAGAGTCCCCTGTGTTAATAATGAAGGATTGTGGTATGTGAATAATATATCAATAAGGTTGTTAAAAATAATGAAAAAAGGAGAAGAGGAAGAACATCTTTTTTTTTCCTGATTGCATGGGCAGCCTTAACATTATTTTTGAAGTGTACAATTCAGTGTTTTTTTAGCATATTCACAGGGTTGTATGATCATCACCATATTTTCAGCCTCTTGAAAAGAAATCCTGTGCCTATTAGCATCCAATTACCATTCCTTTGTAGCTAAGTCTCCCCCACTCCAGCTTTAAAAAATCACCCATCTACTTTCTGTCTCTATAAATTTGTCTCTTTTGGACATTTCACATAAATGAAATAATATAATAGGGTTTTTTGTGTGTAAATAAGCTTCTAAAGAAGAAGGAGGTAAGGAATCATCATTCAGCAAATATTTATTAAGACTTGCTATATTTTATACAGTGTACTAGGAGCTGGAGATGAAAATACGTGTAGAACATGAATCATATACTTCAGGAATTCATGGACTAGTGGGAAAGATTAACATATCAATAACAAATCGAATTGCTGATGTAACAGAAAATGACAGAGGCATTTTTACAGGAGTAAAAGGAGGTAACATGGACTGTATCTGGGTCTGCATGATGTGAGGAGTAACCTCCTTACACAAAGAGGCACAAGGCTAATGTCCTCCGATGGAATGATTCACCAATTCTAAGGGTGACAAGAATGAAACTTAGGGCCTTGAAGGAATATTTTGATTAAGAGCTGCCAATAAAGTAGAGTGAAGATTAGATTGATGTGAAGAAGTGGGAGATTAATAAGTAAATGGTCACTGGCTTGTTGAGAAGATTAAATGAGGTGTACATATAATGTACCTAACACAACGTCTTGTACAAAGTAGCCATTCAGTAGAGACTAGCTTGTATTATCTCCCTTTGAGGTAAAGAAAACTGTTAGAAATAGTATTTCTACTACTAATAGTATTTCTTCTACTTATGCCTCCATTTGAGGTGAAGAATACTGTTAGAAAACATGACACAGGAGAAATACCCCTGAAAGCCAGTTCTTATTAGTGACTACTGTGCAGAAAAGACGGAGGTTGGTGTAATTAAGGAGAAGGAAAGCCATGAAGCCAAAGTATTATGGAAAAAGCATCGAGGGAGGAGCCAAGATGGCCGAATAGGAACAGCTCCGGTCTACAGCTCCCAGCGTGAGCGACGCAGAAGACGGGTGATTTCTGCATTTCCATCTGAGGTACCATGTGCATCTCACTAGGGAGTGCCAGACAGTGGGCGCAGGTCAGTGGGTGACTGCACCGTGCGCCAGCCAAAGCAGGGGCGAGGCATTGCCTCACTCGGGAAGCGCAAGGGGTCAGGGAGTTCCCTTTCCGGGGGTGACAGACGGCACCTGGAAAATCGGGCCACTCCCACCCGAATACTATGCTTTTCTGACGGGCTTAAGAAACGGTGCCCCAGGAGAGTATAGCCCGCACCTGGCTCAGAGGGTCCTACGCCCACGGAGTCTCACTGATTGCTAGCACAGCAGTCTGAGATCAAACAGCAAGTCTGCAGCGAGGCTGGGGGAGGGGCGCCCGCCATTGCCCATGCTCGCTTCGGTAAACAAAGCAGCCTGGAAGCTTGAACTCCCTGGAGCCCACCACAGCTCAAGGAGGCCTGCCTGCCTCTGTAGGCTCCACCTCTGGGGGCAGGGCACAGACAAACAAAAAGACAGCAGTAATCTCTGCAGACTTAAATGTCCCTGTCTGACAGCTTTGAGGAGAGCAGTGGTTCTCCCAGCACGCAGCTGGAGATCTGAGAACGGGCAGACTGCCTCCTTAAATGGGTCCCTGACCCCTGACCCCCGAGCAGCCTAACTGGGAGGCACCCCCCAGCAGGGGCAGACTGACACCTCACACGGCTGGCCGGGTACTCCAACAGACCTGCAGCTGAGGGTCCTGTCTGTTAGAAGGAAAACTAACAGAAAGGACATCCACACCAAAAACCCATCTGTACATCACCATCATCAAAGACCAAAAGTAGATAAAACCACAAAGATGGGGAAAAAACAGAGCAGAAAAACTGGAAACTCTAAAAAGCAGAGCGCCTCTCCTCCTCCAAAGGAACGCAGTTCCTCACCAGCAACGGAACAAAGCTGGACGGAGAATGACTTTGACGAGCTGAGAGAAGAAGGCTTCAGACGATCAAATTAGTCCGAGCTACGGGAGGATATTCAAACCAAAGGCAAAGAAGTTGAAAACTTTGAAAAAAATTTAGAAGAATGTATAACTAGAATAACCAATACAGAGAAGTGCTTAAAGGAGCTGATGGAGCTGAAAACCAAGGCTCGAGAACTACGTGAAGAATGCAGAAGCCTCAGGAGCCGATGCGATCAAATGGAAGAAAGGGTATCAGCCCTGGAAGATGAAATGAATGAAATGAAGCGAGAAGGGAAGTTTAGAGAAAAAAGAATAAAAAGAAACGAGCAAAGCCTCCAAGAAATGTGGGACTATGTGAAAAGACCAAATCTACGTCTGATTGGTGTACCTGAAAGTGACAGGGAGAATGGAAACAAGTTGGAAAACACTCTGCAGGATATTATCCAGGAGAACTTCCCCAATCTAGCAAGGCAGGCCAACATTCAGATTCAGGAAATACAGAGAACGCCACAAAGATACTCCTCGAGAAGAGCAACTCCAAGATACATAATTGTCAGATTCACCAAAGTTGAAATGAAGGAAAAAATGTTAAGGGCAGCCAGAGAGAAAGGTCGGGTTACCATCAAAGGGAAGCCCATCAGACTAACAGCGGATCTCTGGGCAGAAACCCTACATGCCAGAAGAGAGTGGGGGCCAATATTCAACATTCTTAAAGAAAAGAATTTTCAACCCAGAATTTTATATACAGCCAAACTAAGCTTCATAAGTGAAGGAGAAATAAAATACTTTACAGACAAGCAAATGCTGAGAGATTTTGTCACCACCAGGCCTGCCCTAAAAGAGCTCCTGAAGGAAGTGCTAAACATGGAAAGGCACAACCGGTACCAGCCACTGCAAAATCATGCCAAAATGTAAAGACCATCGAGACTAGGAAGAGACTGCATCAACTAACGAGCAAAATAACCAGCTAACATCATAATGACAGGATCAAATTCACACATAACAATATTAACTTTAAATGTAAATGGACTAAATGCTCCAATTAAAAGACACAGACTGGCAAATTGGATAAAGACTCAAGACCCATCAGTGTGCTGTATTCAGGAAACCCATCTCATGTGCAGAGACACACATAGGCTCAAAATAAAAGGCTGGAGGAAGATCTACCAAGCAAATGGAAAACAAAAAAAGGCAGGGGTTGCAATCCTAGTCTCTGATAAAACACACTTTAAACCAACAAAGATCAAAAGAGACAAAGAAGGCCATTACATAATGGTAAAGGGATCAATTCAACAAGAAGAGCTAACTATCCTAAATATATATGCACCCAATACAGGAGCACCCAGATTCATAAAGCAAGTCCTGAGTGACCTACAAAGAGACTTAGACTCCCACACATTAATAATGGGAGACTTTAACACCCCACTGTCAACATTAGACAGATCAACGACACAGAAAGTCAACAAGGATACCCAGGAATTGAACTCAGCTCTGCACCAAGCGGACCTAATAGACATCTACAGAACTCTCCGCCCCAAATCAACAGAATATACATTTTTTTCAGCACCACACCACACCTATTCCAAAATTGACCACATACTTGGAAGTAAAGCTCTCCTCAATAAATGTAAAAGAACAGAAATTTTAACAAACTATCTCTCAGATCACAGTGCAATCAAGCTAGAACTCAGGATTAAGAATCTCACTCAAAACCGCTCAACTACGTGGAAACTGAACAACCTGCTCCTGAATGACTACTGGGTACATAATGAAATGAAGGCAGAAATAAAGATGTTCTTTGAAACCAACGAGAACAAAGACACAACATACTAGAATCTCTGGGATGCATTCAAAGCAGTGTGCAGAGGGAAATTTATAGCACTAAACGCCCACAAGAGAAAGCAGGAAAGATCCAAAATTGACAACCTAACATCACAATTAAAAGAACTAGAAGAGCAAGAGCAAACACATTCAAAAGCTAGCAGAAGGCAAGAAATAACTAAAATCAGAGCAGAACTGAAGGAAATAGAGACACACAAAACCCTTCAAAAAATAAATGAATCCAGGAGCTGGTTTTTTGAAAGGATCAACAAAATTGATAGACTGCTAGCAAGATTAATAAAGAAAAAAAGAGAGAAGAATCAAATAGATGCAATAAAAAATGATAAAGGGGATATCACCACCGATCCCACAGAAATACAAACTACCATCAGAGAATATTACAAACACCTCTACGCAAATAAACTAGAAAATCTAGAAGAAATGGATAAATTCCTCGACACATACACCCTCCCAAGACTAAACCAGGAAGAAGTTGAATCTCTGAATAGACCAATAACAGGAGCTGAAATTGTGGCAATAATCAATAGCTTACCAACCAAAAAAAGTCCAGGACCAGATGGGTTCACAGCCGAATTCTACCAGAGGTACAAGGAGGAGCTGGTACCATTCCTTCTGAAACTATTCCAATCAATAGAAAAAGAGGGAATCCTTCCTAACTCATTTTATGAGGCCAGCATCATCCTGATACCAAAGCCTGGCAGAGACACAACAAAAAAGGAGAATTTTAGATCAATATACTTGATGAACATTGATGCAAAAATCCTCAATAAAATACTGGCAAACAGAATCCAGCAGCACATCAAAAAGCTTATCCACCATGATCAAGTGGGCTTCATCCCTGGGATGCAAGGCTGGTTCAATATACGCAAATCAATAAATGTAATCCAGCATATAAACAGAACCAAAGACAAAAACCACATGATTATCTCAATAGATGCAGAAAAGGCCTTTGACAAAATTCAACAACGCTTCATGCTAAAAACTCTCAATAAATTAGGTATTGATGGGACGTATCTCAAAATAATAAGAGCTATCTATGACAAACCCACAGCCAATATCATACTGAATGGGCAAAAACTGGAAGCATTCCCTTTGAAAACTGGCACAAGACAGGGATGCCCTCTCTCACCACTTCTATTCAACATAGTGTTGGAAGTTCTGGCCAGGGCAATTAGGCTGGAGAAGGAAATCAAGGGTATTCAATTAGGAAAAGAGGAAGTCAAATTGTCCCTGTTTGCAGATGACATGATTGTATATCTAGAAAACCCCATTGTCTCAGCCCAAAATCTCCTTAAGCTGATAAGCAACTTCAGCAAAGTCTCAGGATACAAAATCAATGTACAAAAATCACAAGCATTCTTATACATCAATAACAGACAAACAGAGAGCCAAATCATGAGTGAACTCCCATTCACAATTGCTTCAAAGAGAATAAAATACCTAGGAATCCAACTTACAAGGGATGTGAAGGACCTCTTCAATGAGAACTACAAACCACTGCTCAAGGAAATAAAAGAGGATACAAACAAATGGAAGAACATTCCATGCTCATGGGTAGGAAGAATCAATATCGTGAAAATGGCCATCCTTCCCAAGGTAAATTACAGATTCAATGCCATCCCCATCAAGCTACCAATGACTTTCTTCACAGAATTGGAAAAAACTACTTTAAAGTTCATATGGAACCAAAAAAGAGCCTGCATCGCCAAGTCAATCCTAAGCCAAAAGAACAAAGCTGGAGGCATCACACTACCTGACTTCAAACTATACTACAAGGCTACAGTAACCAAAACAGCATGGTACTGGTACCAAAACAGAGATATAGATCAATGGAACAGAACAGAGCCGTCAGAAATAATGCCACATATCTACAACTATCTGATCTTTGACAAACCTGACAAAAACAAGCAATGGGGAAA
This sequence comes from Pongo abelii, assembly GCF_028885655.2. NCBI lineage: Eukaryota > Metazoa > Chordata > Mammalia > Primates > Hominidae > Pongo > Pongo abelii. The sequence goes on from NC_071991.2 coordinate 114,701,962, forward strand.
GGATTCCCTATTTAATAAATGGTGCTGGGAAAACTGGCTAGCCATATGTAGAAAGCTGAAACTGGATCCCTTCCTTACACCTTATACAAAAATCAATTCAAGATGGATTAAAGACTTAAATGTTAGACCTAAAACTATAAAAACCCTAGAAGAAAACCTAGGCATTACCATTCAGGACATAGGCATGGGCAAGGACTTCATGTCTAAAACACCAAAAGCAATGGCAACAAAAGCCAAAATTGACAAATGGGATCTAATTAAACTAAAGAGCTTCTGCACAGCAAAGGAAACTACCATCAGAGTGAACAGGCAACCTACAAAATGGGAGAAAATGTTTGCAACCTACTCATCTGACAAAGGGCTAATATCCAGAATCTACAATGAACTCCAAGAAATTTACAAGAAAAAACCAAACAACCCCATCAAAAAGTGGGCGAAGGACATGAACAGACAGTTCTCAAAAGAAGACGTCTATGCAGCCAAAAAACGCATGAAAAAATGCTCACCATCATTGGCCATCAGAGAAATGCAAATCAAAACCACAATGAGATACCATCTCACACCAGTTAGAATGGCAATCATTCAAAAGTCAGGAAAGAACAGGTGCTGGAGAGGATGTGGAGAAATAGGAACACTTTTACACTGTTGGTGGGACTGTAAACTAGTTCAACCCTTGTGGAAGTCAGTGTGGCGATTCCTCAGGGATCTAGAACTAGAAATTCCATTTGACCCAGCCATCCCATTACTGGGTATATACCCAAAGGACTATAAATCATGCTGCTATAAAGACACATGCACACATATGTTTATTGCGGCATTATTCACAATAGCAAAGACTTGGAACCAACCCAAATGTCCAACAATGATAGACTGGATTAAGAAAATGTGGCACATATACACCATGGAATACTATGCAGCCATAAAAAATGATGAGTTCATGTCCTTTGTAGGGACATGGATGAAATTGGAAATCATCATTCTCAGTAAACTATCGCAAGAACAAAAAACCAAACACCGCATGTCCTCACTCATAGGTGGGAATTGAACAATGAGAACACATGGACACAGGAAGGGGAACATCACACTCTGGGGACTATTGTGGGGTGGGGGGAGGGGGGAGGGATAGCATTGGGAGATATACCTAATGCTAGATGACGAGTTAGTGGGTGCAGCGCACCAGCATGGCACATGTATACTTATGTGACTTACCTGCACATTGCACACACGTACCATAAAACCTAAAGTATAATAATAATAATAATAATAATAATAATAAAAGAAAAAACATCAATATGAATTTTCATGTTGATAAAGTGGTTATAAAAGATAATTATAAGGATGGTCACTTATAAATATGGTAGTTGTGTGTGACACAATTTACAGAAGTTGGTATATTGTGTGGAAGAAAACAGCATAAGATCTTGAAGGTTTGAACTGTGGGCACGTTGGCTCCATGTTCAAGAAATGGCAATGGGGTTGGGAAGTGATTCCACTTTATGTCCCTTTCAGACACATAAATATTACGTGTGTGAGTATCTTATGCCAGACACTATTCACTGTGTAGTGAGCATGGTGGGTAGGAAACGACAACTTTATTGTCTTTTCTGTCAGAGAACTTGTAGGCTGGTTGGGGGAAAGAGACCATTTCAATATGAAGTGCTGAGCTAGAGGTACCCTTAGGGCACTACAGAAGCCTAGCTGATGGCTTTTAGCCTGGCTAGACAGTTCAGGGATCTCTAAAAGCAGATGCCTTGAAGGCTGAGTCAAAGACAAGAATGTATTTTGGACAGAGGAAATTGTATGAACAGAAACACAGGACATGAAACTACTTGGTTGGTGGAGGGTATCATCAGCATAGAACCAGACAGAACCAGAGTGTAAATAAGCCAGAAGGCCATGTCATGGAGGCCTTGTATACCAGTCTTAGGAATTTGGTTGTGGAGAGCTTTCATCAGGGGAATGATGTAATCAGCTTGGAAATGTGGATATATCACTGACTGTGATAGTGAGGAGCAGAATTAAGGTGGACATGATTAGAAGCTTTGTGAACAGCAGAAAGAACATAGATTTTGAAAGCTGACAGACCTAGGTTACTGAAGAAAGTTACTTAACTTTGCTATGTCTTGAGTTTTATCCTCTGCAATATGGGGCTAATACTGCCTATTTTATAGAGTTTTGTGGATTCTGGCATATATAATAGAAAATAAAACAGCTATTATTATTATTGTTGATGGTACTATTTGCAATATCTGACTAGAAGGAGAAAGACTAATAGGAAGCTATTTCAGGAATCCAGATATTGTCATGATGGACAGGAAGAGACAAGAGTTACATAGAGGAATTCTGGGAAGATAAGAGATGTCATGTTTATGTACTATTTGCATCCATCAGAAAAGGCATCAGGAAAAATGATCCTTCAGGAAAGAGTGATTTTTTTCCTTCAAGAAATTAGAAGAGGAGAGAAATTGGTTTAAGATTAAGGACTCCATGCATAACAGAAATTGGGAGGGAAGACAGGTAGAAATGCTATGGGGTTAGGAAGGAAGAATGCAGAGGTGGATTACTTAGAATTGAGACATCTGATCAAGACACAGGGATCACAGCTTTTGCTAACGAAGTACTAGTTGAGGATGCCTCTAGGTGAGGTTTAATAAATAATTGTTGACAATAAGCTCCATTTAAAAAATAAACAATTTATGCTTCTTCTTTCCTAAGTGTCAAATAAAACACTCAGCTTTTTATTTCAAAGTATCCCTGAATCCCTGTTCCCTTTTTTGTCCTGCTGACTTTTGGAACTGATTTAGGCTTCCTTGGTCATCTTGTGATAGAAAAAATCACCCAGGAATTTCCTACATTTCTTGTATTTTAAAAAAATGTAATGGATGTAATGAATTTTAAGCAAATGTAATGAATACAATGAGTAACTTAGTATATGCTGTTTTCTTCTCTATGCTGAATGTTTCATACATGTTCTTTTCTATACAACTACATGGTCAATTCCTTGAAAATATCAACTCCAAAGTCTTTATTTTGGTATACTCCGTGTAGCACATTGAGAGAGTTTTAAACTCTTGTTGGATGACTGTTTCAAAAGTGTTTTGAAGTAAGCATGTCAGTTGCAAAAAGTTTGCTCAGCAAATGTTGTTCTGTCTCACAGTCTCAGACACTGAGCAGATGATTACATGGCAGCAGGTGATTGCTGGGAGTAACAGACAAAAGTAACTGAAAGTGCTCGGTTATCTTGACAGTCAAAATCAAAAGTGTACCCTATTTTCAGTGACTAAAGAGTTTCTTTTTGTGTTTTTGGTATTGTTGTTAAATAAGCATTCTCACCTTTGAAAAGGCCAATAAGAATTCAATACAGTATAATGCCTGTGTGCCAAATGAAGGTGCCCCTTTTTTTTAAGTGTGGAGGAGTTTTGATCATAAGAACTTGAAATACCTACAGAATCCTTGATGGTTAAGCAGCTGGTGCCAGCACAAGAATCCCTCAATATGTTCTCTGTGAAACCCTGATCACCAAATGCAAACATTCATGATTCAGTATATTTTCATTTTGACTGCCAAAGTTGATCGTTTCTTAATATATTACATCTAGACTTGGAACTGAAGATGAGAACAGAATATTATCTTCCTCATTTTTGTGTTTTTGTTCAATTCTAATGTCTGCATAGCACTTGCGTATGTAATGATGCTTGGTGTCATAGGAGCAGGCAGGTAAGTGTAAATTTGTCTGGATAGGAGAAAGCATGCACAACATATTTCACATAGTTTTCTGATTTCAGTTTGTTTTTGCAAATTATTCACTCAGTGAGATAGCTTAAAGACGTTATCACAGGGAAAGGCATGGAGATAGTTCTGTGTTGATAGAAAACTTGTAATGTACAGCCATGAGTGAGAAGTCAGGTTCAGATTCTTCACCTTCAGTCCTCCTCTTTCATAAACAGCTCCATGTCCTGTTTTACATATCCTACTTTAAATCTAGATTATAGAAGAATGAATTTCTAGGCAAAGTGACACTTATTTTAAAATACTATTAAGTATCCCTGTGCCCATTAACTTATCCTACCATTTTTCTTCCCCTGTGTCCAAACCACATTTAGAATCTCCTAAATATTTGTAGCTATTGTAAACAGCACTGGAGACTTTGCTAGTTTAAAAGGAGAAATCAACATAATTAAGCCCTAGTTAAGTTACTTATCCCTTATGAGATTATAATTGTATTTTGTTATTAAAAGGGGACAGAGTACACTGTTCTCTTGCCTTTTTAATTTCCAGACTACCACTTCTCCTGCACTTGACAATACCATAGTCTACCACGTAGTCCCATGGCTGACAGGAGGAGAATTCTAGGCAGCCCAGTGTTTGAGTAGTGAGTAATTGGACTGTCTTCACCCAGCAACTCACTGTTTTGTGAATGTACCTGAGTTTGGAGAAGTAATTGGCTTTTATAAGGGGTGCGGGGTGGAGGGTTGGGGTGGGGGGAGTGAGAAGGAGGTCAGAACTTTAGGATATATAATTGGTCTCCACAAAGTTGTTGTGATACTTTTGGAACCACATAATGGTCTTCATTAAGTAAGTGTCATGACAGCCATTACATATACATCATAATAAAAATTTATTTACTGTGTAAGTTGAAGAAGGTAAAATCTGGATGTAGTTTCTAAACTCTGCTTGGCAGTTTTCATATTTAAGCCACTAGAAGAAAAAAAATTGGGAGGGAAGCTGACAAGAATTTACTGAAAGAAAAAAATACTTGGGAGGGAAATTGGCAAGAAGTATGAAAAAGCTTGGGAGGGAAGTAAGCAAATAAATGAGTTAATGACTATTCTGGAAAATAAACTCTATCATGCAGATATCACATGACTGATTAAATTTGAATTTGACCTCCTGCTTTCCAGATCTGGTAAAATCTAACCTGTAAGAACTTGAAACTTAGCCTTTGAATGGTCAATCCACCACTGTAGGATAATTTATGAATGTTCAGTTGGGAGAACTGAAAATAAAGATGTACCATAGGAATTAACATTTGCATTCAGTAGCCAAGACATAATGGACATCTGAAACAGGTATTTCAGGCCAGGAGTGGTGGCTCATGCCTGTAATAGTAGCACTTTGGGAGGCCGAGGTGGGTGGATCACAGGAGGCCAGGAGTTCAAGACCAGCCTACTAAAACACACACACACACACAAACACACACACTAGCCAGGTGTGGTGGTGCACATCTGTAGTCCAAGCTACCTGGGAGGTTGAGGCATGAGAATAGCTGGAACCCAGAAGGCGGAGGTTGCTGTGAGCTGAGATTGCGCCACTGCACTCTAGCCTGGGTGACAGAGTGAGACTCTGTCTCAAAAATAAAATAAAACATATATTTGAAACACATTGAACTATGTCCCTTAAACAAGAATAAACATCACTAAATGACTGTACCTTGAACTACCTGTAATTTTCTCCTGATAGGTAATTAAGCTTCAAAGCACTGACACTTATTTACTGTAATATGAAGCAATAACTTTTTTAAAAAAAATAAAACTATTGAACCAGAACCAAACAGGTATGCCACAGCATTTTGTGAACTAAACTGCTATTTCATTTCATTTGAGCCCTGAAACTTGAAAATAAACACTAGCTAACATCTGTGAACAGAACATACCCATCAGTACTGTGCTAAGCACCTTTCGTGAACTGGTCATTAAATCCTCACTTTCCATTTATTTAGTGACAACTTCACCCAGAGTTTGCAGTCAAAGTGAAAATGTGCTGAATTCCAAAAGTGTACGCTAGGTTTTAGAAGTTAATCACAATTCTGGAACAAATTATTAGCTTAACAAATGAGAGTTCTTATGTCTCCAAAACCAAAATAGCCCTAAATCTGTCCCTCCCAGTAAGATTTGGGCCAGTCAATGGAACAGTAGTATACAAATGTAATTATAGTTGACTAGGAGCAAACCATCCTATGAATAGATAATAAAATTAAGACACTTAAGCCATGTTTTCATATTAAAACACAAAGTAAAAAATCATTGTTTTCCAAAGGTAAAAGCCATACCGTATCGTGACACATATATCTATGCCTGATGTTTCAACCCTCTTGAAGAATTGAGATTCTCGACTCTACACTCTTAGCGTTTCCTATATTGAACAGATGTCTAATTTAAGGAGGTCAAGAGAAATCTTACACTTATTTTTTAATGGTACCTTAGACATAGAAGGAACTTCAGAAATCTCTGGCTGAATCTTTACATCTGCAGATGATCATGTCACTAGGCTTCTGACTCTACAGCCATAGAAAAATGTTCATGAAGACCTTTCAGGAAGAGAATGTTGGTATTTCTAAAAATTGAGTACAAGTATTCTCTAGACAAAACAGCTCTTGAAATGGCAGATTGTATTCCCATTATTATATTTCAGAATCAAGACATTAATACCTACTTTTTATTTACCAGGTTTAGTTATCTTTGAATTAGATTTTATAAATTAAAGAAATAGATTTCAATAAATATTTGTTGAGTTCCTAGTATGGACACACTGCGTTTGGTACCAGGGATGTTGCCTGCAAGTATAACAGGAGTTCGTATTTGTTTATGATTTACAGATATTTGGGGGGCAAAGATATCATTTGGTAAATATTTATGAGTGCAAACTTTGAACTAGGGACTGGGCCAAACTCTAGGAACATATTTGATGACAGAGACACAATCCCTGTCCTCAAAGAGCTTTCATTCTAGTACAGAAGATGAAAACCAGTACAGTTTGGTAAGTTAGGTGATATTGATTAATGTAGGGTTTTTATGTAAGTCTAGAGAAGTAGCATTTAATCTGGTCTTTGAAGGTCAGGAAAGATTTCCCTGGAGGAAGTGACATTTAAGCTGAAAGAGGATGGATAAACAGGAGTCATCTGAGTGAACAACAGGGAGAACATTCCAGAAAGAGAACAAAATGTATGAGGCCTGATGCCAAGAGAGAACATTCATTGCATTGGGGAATTATAGTCAGTTCTGTGTGGCTGGGATGTAGAATGAAATGAGCCTGGACCCAAGAGAGCACTTTGCCCTTTGGGGAAGCTGTAGGTGTTACAGTAAGGTTGGAGTCTGGAAAAAAAGGGGTATATTGTGAGATCTGAATTGGGAGAGGACAGTTATATCAAGACCTTTATATGCTCCAGTAGGAAGACTGAACTTTACATTGGGGGCCATGGGACTCACTGAAGGGCATTAAATTTGAGAATGGTGATATGACCAGATTTGCATTTTACAAAGATTGCCATTGACTGCAACATGAACTATGGAGTATTGGAGGAGTGGCAAGGTTGTTGGCAGGGAGATCATTTAGGAGGCTGTCGCAGGGCTTTAGGTGAGGGATGATAATGACTTGCCAGGTAGGAAGGAGTAAATTGCTTCCCAGTGGATAATTAGAAGATTGAATGGATGGACTTGGTCACTATTTGGTATAGAAGGGGGAAAAAAGGAGATGTCAAAGATGATGCCAATTTTTAAAAATAATTTAACTTATTTATTTTTAAATATTTTTTCAGCCTTATTAAGGTATAATGGACAACAATTGTAGGTATATGTCATTTACAACATGATGTTTTGATTTATGTATACATCGTGAAATGACTACCATAGTCAAGCTGATTAACATATCCATCACTCACATAATTAATATTTTGTGTGTGTGCAGTGAGAACATCAGGATCTACTCTCTTAGCAATTTTCAAGTATAGAATACATTTGTTACCAACTATAGTGGCCACATTGTACAATAGAGCTCCAGGACTTATTCATCCTGCCTAACTAAAACTTTGTACTCTTTGACCAACATCTTTCCATTCGTCTCTCCTCCCCATGCCAAGTTTCCATCTTGGTCAGTTGGGTGGATAGTAGTACTATCTGCTGAGGCAGGTTGATAGGGTGAAAATAATGTGTCCCCTTTTGGAAATGCTGAGGTGACCAGGGAACTTCCAAGGGAATCTGTCTGGATCTAGAGCTTAGAAGAGATGTTTGGGCTGGAAACAGACATCAGGTAATCTTCAGTATATGGGTTGTAAATAAAGTCACAGGAGTGGATGGTATCACCAACGGTGAGTGTAGTATAAGAAGACTGGACTGAGGACAGATTTCCAAGGAATTTCAATACTTAGGAGGTATGCAGAGAAAAGAGGGGCTGTGAAGGACACCAAGGAGGAGACTAAGAGCCAGGAGGGAAAACTTTCAAGAGAGTATTGCATCATGGAAGGGAAGAAGAGAGAACATTTTAAATGATACGCAATGCTCAATAATGGTATCCGCTTTGGAGAGGCCAAGTAAGATTCCTAAGTACCCATTGGATCAAGGTCCTTAATCTTACAAAAACTTATGCAAATCAATAATAAAGAGATGATAACCCGATAATCAAAAATAGACAAAGCATATAAGAAGAAAATGAATTAAAAATATTCAAAGCATTCAAAATATACAAATGTGCTCAATCTGATATATAATGAAAGAAAAGTAAATTAAAACAACAATGGGCATGACTAAATAACAGTATGAGGGAGCCTGAGGAAAGGGAGCATTTGAAATTTCAGTACAGAAGAGAAAAGGGGTGACTTATAGAAAAAGGAGACAGAAACCATAGAACATGTTTGGAGGATAAGACTCAAACAGGTAGTGGGGACCCTTTTCTGGAGCAGGATGAATACAGGTAATGTGCGTGGATGCAAACATGAGGTAGGATGTAATGGGAAGTTGAGTGAATTCATATTTAGTCATTCATTCAAAAATACTTAATTGAGCTACTGCTGTGTGGCAAGCATCATTCTACAAACGGAGGACACAGTGATAAGCAAGCCAGTTTGTACTGTCGTGTAACTTACATTCTACTTTGAGAAGACAGATTATAAATAGGTTAAAAAGTCAATAATATGATGTTTCAGCATTAACAATAAAAAATTAGGGTGATGTATAGAGTGCCAGGGAAAGTGCTTTCATGGACCTCTTCATTCTCTCCTCTCCTGGTGTCATAAGCCACTCCTTCATCCATGCTGCCATTTCTCTTTGTTTGTGTTTCCAGTATAGTACTCATCGTATTATTACTATAGAGCCATTTACCTTATGAAGGTGAAGGTGTCCATCTCCTCACTTCAAAAAAACAAAACAGACAAAAAAAAAAACTTGAAAAACAAAAAAAGAGGCAGAAAGACAGAAGGTCCTCCACTAACTTTCATGTGCCATGTAACCAGCGAAATCCAATTATTTTACAGCACTCCAGCTATAGAAGAGTTTGGGAAGCGTAGCGCTTAGTGTTCTAGCCTTTGTAGCACAGGAAAGGGCCTGGAAGGAAAGGAATTGTGTCTTCTGCAGTGGCTCTTCTTTATGGGGAAGTGCTATAGCCCAAACAATATTTTAGGAATTTTCATCTGTTGTCAATATGCAAACTGGAAGGGGATAATGAAAATGTTGTGGTTAGAAGTTTATGAAATATTGTTATTCACATTTTAAAGTAAAAAGGGGGAATGTTTAAGAGACTTAAGATCACATGTCTCATAATTGGTGGGACCAGCAATACAATCCAATACAATTTGGATTGTATTGCCCTATTAGTGTTCGTATTAGAAAAGAAATTCTATCTCAGACACTAATGATTTGTTCTTTGAACACCAATGACTTTAAGTTAATTTAATCATGTTAAGTTAATTTAATTAAGCTAATTTAATAACTTAATTAAATTTAATAATAAAGTTATTATTATTAAATTTAATAATAATAAAGTTATTATTATTTAATTTAATTTAATAATAAAGTTATTATTATTAAATTTAATTTAATAATAAAGTTAACATAATTTAATTATGTTAAGTTACTTTAATTAAGTTAATTTAACTTAATTATCATACTAGTTAATTTAATTATGGGGTAGCAGAATTATTAAACTATCAAGACTATAAATTTTCTATTTGTAAAGGAGATTATGATACCAAAGATTAGTGAACTAATGATATTGAGAATTCTATGACATAATTTTGAAAAATATTTGCAGGATATTTATTTTTGTGTAAATGATGCTTTCAAGCTACCATAATCCTAAGTAAGTGTATGTTTGGGAAAACCACCTATTCTAACACACTTGAAATTTAAATAAGTCAGGAAATTTTTTTCCAGATCTTCTCCCAAATTATCTTCTTTTTCCTCTCCCCTTGGGAAATAATCTCTTCATGCCTCATAATATCAAATTTAAACTATGGAAGTCCAGGTGGTGGACAGTCAGCAAAGGGGAAGATGAGAAGCTTGTGTTACAAAGCCAGCTCTTGACAGAATAAGGATCTGGTAGGAACTTCAGAAGTAATGGGTAGGTAAGTATGAAGGCCAGCTCCTAAGATCTAAATTACAAAGCAGAAGACTTATTTACTAGGGAGCTGGAAAACATGTTAGGAAATCCAGAGCAGGAACAGATTTCAAGATAGCACAATAATATAGCAATGAAGTACTGAGAAAAGAGTTTTTTTCATGGACTGGATTTATTCTAGCATTTTAGGCAGCATTTGGGCATTTCTAAGTGGTCAGACTTAGAGGAGATAGTTAAGGAATTAGCAGCTGCTAAATGCCAATTCTTACACCAGTTGAATCAAAATCATCTAAAAAGCTTTCAGAAACCAGACTTTTTCAGGGCCATTTGAGAGATTCTCAAATCTGGAATCCAGAAATCTATAGCTAGATGTGTTTAAGGTACAGCCAGAATAAGAAAAATAAAATAATTTGTTTGTTTCAGGTATCTTTTCCAATATTACTTCCGAACCTACCCCAAACACCATAAATCACTGCATTCTATAGCCATTCTTTTAAAAATGCTTGAGTTATTAGTTTTCAAAAGCAAATACAGATCTGCACACATACAGAAATAAATATTAAAGAGACATAAAGATATTAAACAGAGTTATATATACTTACAGTTTCATACATATATTATATATAATACTGAATATTAAGTGTTTGATATTAGTGACAAAATCTGTAAAATCCATTATATTAGTGCTTTTTGTACTTTTTGTTGGGTCTAGTAAAAATCGCATTCAAATTTGAGTTTTCTGCTATATATTTGGTCAGTTCCTATCAGTGAAGGAAAAACCTTTTTTATTATTTTATTATTTTTTTTTATTTTTTGAGATGGAGTCTTGCTCTGTTGTCCAGGCTGGAGTGCAGTGGCATGATCTTGGCTCACTCCAACCTCTGCCTCCCGGGTTCAAGCGATTCTCCTGCCTCAGCCTCCTGAGTAGCTGGGACTACAGGCACCTGCCACCAGGTCCGGCTAATTTTTGTATTTTTAGTAGAAATGGGGTTTCGCCATGCTGGCCAAGTTGGTCTTGAACTCCTGACCTCAGGTGATCTGCCTGGCTTGGCCTCCCAAAGTGCTGGAATTACAGGTGTAAGTCACCGCACCTGGCCCCTTTTTATTTTTTAAACTGATTGAAAATTCTTAGTTCTCATGCTTTCTAGTGGTAATTAATCTTTAGCCAATATTTCTATATACAGCTATTTGTAATCATGTTTGACTTAGGTCAACAAATGATCTTTCCTAAAAAAACAGAACCCCAATTTTAATTTCTGAATTATTTAGTATCTATTTTCTGCTGTGGAAGTTGAATTATGTTGATATATATCATACAGGGCCATGTAACACACTCAGCTACACATTCACATGTATAGTAGCTGTACACAAAAATGTTACTTCATTCTCTCTCTCTTTATAATACTCTCTTGGCTCTCTCACGTTCTCTCACACACTCTACTGTTCCCTTCCTCTGTTCTTTCTACCTGTTCCCTCTGCTCCTACCACACTTATTCCCCCCTTGTCCATTTTCCTTGTGCATAAAGCACAAGTGCTTAGTAATTATTAAATACTAATAATAATGACACTAACCACCCAATGATCTAGTGTTAATGACATGCTTTATTGAATGGCATTACCTCTAAAGTTCATGTTTCCTTTACCCAACCAAGCTTCTTACCCTCCTCCCTTACCACAAGCATCTATATTGTCAAGGTTATTATAAAGAGTAATAAGCCAGCCATTAAAAAAGAGTTTATGGTATTTTCCTATCTACAAAGTCACAGGAAGCTCAAATGTACTCAGTAAATATTGCAAAATTACACAGGACCATTAAATGTAACACTCCACCCTTTCTCTCTCTCTCTCTCTCTCTGTCAATATAGCAACACCCTATATCATTGCCCTGTTGTATGTGCAAATCAGAGTTAATAAGCTTTATATTAGCAATTACTCCTTGACAACTTCTGGTTTGTTTGGTCCAGTTGAATAATGTAAGCACTTAAAAAAATAAAATTATAAACATTTATGTGAAAAGTGCATATATCACATTGGATATGTTGTTATGCACTCCTTAATAATAAAGTAAGTTAATCTTTATTGCACACTTATTATATTACTTTGACCCTCTCTAGTACTCTTTATCTAAGTATTCTCAAGTGCTTTACAATCTCAAGCAGACCTAATGTGTTGTATGCACAGAATCCTTTGAAGCTGACATTTGCCTTTCTGACCAGCTTGTTGTAAAGGAAATCAGCCAAAAAACAAGTATCTAGATGAGTAGCTCAAACATTAGTACACATAGTAATCACAGGTCAAAATGCAGATAGATTACCCTGTCCAAATTCTCCTGAGTAAGAGTAGGTGAGGCATTTTTAAATAAGCTCCCCAGGTGATTCTGAAATTGGTCCAAGAACCACATATTAAGAACTAATGATCCAAATAATTTGACTCTTTATCTGTAGATTAAACCATGCTGAGAAAATTATTAAACATTGAAATGGCAGTGGAGGATGCTTTGAAAGAAAGGTTTTTCAGGGACCTTTCAACAAGAAAATTAATTGAACACAATATTAAAACTCTATATTTGATTTAAGACTAAGGCTTTCATTGTTTTTAAATCTCAGTAATTTTTATGTAACAGGTCAATTCATACCCAGTACCTTAATTCCAATGAATGATTTCCCACAATAATTTTTGTGGATAACTCCAAGAGAACTCAAAGGAAGTTGTAGTGTGAACAAAGAGAAGTAGAATTTGTCCCTGTGTGTAAGGCTTCTCTAAGCAGCACAGGCTCTCATACTGCTTTTTAAAAAAATTATGATAGCACCAAGTGGAATTAATTTTTTTCAGATTATACTTTCACGGAAGGGAAGATCTGCTGTGAAGGCTGGAAAACCAACACCCTTAAGATAAATATATTACCAGATTGAGCGCTCTTAGTAATCAGCAAAGATAAATGTTTAACAGTGCGTACAAAATGAAGTATTTTATGTTAAATCGAATAGAGAAAGCCAAACACTAATAACGTGGTTACAAATGAACAATAAATTAGGTAATCAGAACAGGTACGGACATTAATAGCAGGATATTGGTATTATTAATGTATTTTGTTTTAAAATAATGAACTTAATTACAATTCTCCTCATCCTACCGCCACTATTTTACTTTATTCCAGATTCAGCAGCTTCATATTATGACCTCTGAAACACTTATTATTAAAGTTATCCAAATGTACACATTTCTCTTTATATAAATGTTTCAGTTCAGAAAAGGAGGCCAAGTACATTAGCTCAGAACATCAAATCTTCTCAGATGTGGGAATCTTTTATTTTCATACTTTTAAAGGTAATCTGTATTTCTAGTGTCTATTATAGACAGAAAACTTTCATATGACAACATTCCTGTTTTCTTAACTGCCTTGATAGGGGCCAAGACAAATTCTAAGTAGGACTTTTTACCCCATTCTTCTTACCATCATTCTTTCACAAAACCCCCAGCTTTAGACAATCGCTATTATGAATTTGATATGTACTTTTCCAATCCATTTACATAAATTTACACCCATATATACATATAGTTATCTATGAACAATATTTAGTAGCTTTTTTTGTGTGTGGCTTTAAAATTTACATAAATTGTATAATTTGTTGCACATCCTTCTTTAATTTGCCTTCTTGGCTACGGTTATCTTTTTGAGATCTAGCTATGCTGCTGGTATGTAGAATTCTATTTCATTCTTTTTTCATTGTTGTTTTGTACCCATAACATGTCACATTTTATTTATACCTTCTGTTCCTGATGGACATTTAGATTCTTCCAGGATTTTACTCAATACTGCAGTGAAAATCTTTCTGAATTTTTCTCTTTTGCACATATTCAAGAGACTTTTCTGTCATATATATCTATAGGTGAATTGTGTGGTCACAGGATACATACACACACTTTAAATTTCACTAGATACTGCCAATTTGCACTTTGAAATAGCCATACAATTTATAGTACCACCAGCCACTTATGAAAGTTCCCATTTCCTCAAATCTTTGAAAGTTCTTGTTATTAACAGACATATTAATTCTTGGCCATTATGATTTGTAAATCAGAATCTCTATTGTTGTATCTCTAGTTCTAATTTGCAATTCCCCAATTACTTGTAAGATGCTATATGTTTTCATATTTGTTAATCATTCTGATTTCATATCCTTTGCCAATTATCTTTTTGGTAAGTTATTGTGGTGGCCATGAGATGTGCCTTACAGAGGCCTTGCTAGACGGAATGTGATTGAATGAGAGCCCCAGATGCTGTGTATTAAAATCCTTCACTGAGTTTGTCTCAAGATTTCTCCTTGCACGTGAATGAATGAGTACAGCTGGGATACTAAAGCAGATGTGTATTTGGGAGATATGAGACTTCTTTAGTGGCTGATTTTTGGCTCATAAATGACTTCGCCAAACCTTCCTTAGACTGCTCAGTGTTCTAACATCTTCCATCCAGCCTTCTACCCTTCTTTCCTTTACTAGGGGATTGAATTTACATTGAGGTCTCATAGCCTCCTCAGCCTCCCTCCTTATTTCCTTTTATACAAATATTTCCCCTAATAAATCCTTGCACATTTAATACCATTTTGCTATTTGCAACCTGCAGGTCTTGGACTAACACAGTTCTATACATTGCATTACTATTCTCTAGAGTGGGATCTTTTGTTGTACAGAGTTTTAAAATTTTTATGTAGTCACTTTTATCCATATTTTTCTTTATGGTTTATATTTTTGTGTCTTCTCTTTAACTTATCTTTTCTAACAGAATTCATAAATATATTATGCTATATTGCCAAAAGTTCGAAAGTTGCAATCATTAGAATTAATTTTTGTATATTGTGTAAGTTAAGAATCTAATTTTATTGTTTTCCATATGGAAAGCCATTTGTCCCAAGATAATTTTTTGAGTAGTCCCTCCTTCCCCTATTGTCATTCTGACATCTTTTTTCTAGGTTCCGATCTATGCATGTGTTTCTTTATGGAAGAGTTGGCCCTTTGTATCTGTGAGTTTCGAATCCATGGATTCAATCAACCACAGATAGAAAATATTTAGAAAAGCATCAGAATTGAACATGTACATACATTTTGCTTGTCATTATTCCCTAAACAATATAGTATAACAACTATTTATGTAGCATTTACATTGTATTAGGTATTATAAGTAATCTAGAGATGATTTAAAGTATACAGGAAGATGTGCATATGTTACATGCAAATACTACCCCATTTATATAAGGGTCTTGAGCATTCATGGATTTTGGTATTCACAGACAGTCCTGGAACCAATTCCCCATGGATGCCAAGGCACAACTGTATTTATTCTATCATCTACTTGTTTAATCTCACATCAGTATCTACTTTTGAAATAACAATAACTTTATTATTTAACTTTTTTTATTACTTAGGATTAGAGAATTTCCTCTGGTGAGGCATCATAGTGTCTCAAGCTGGCCATAAAGACAAGTGAGGGCTAGGATCAGTAAGACTGGGCAGAGGAAGATACAACAGATCTCCTATGCATGAAGCAAAAGTGCAGCTCAGAAGCCAGCTCTTTCATTAAGTTGTCCTCTATACCCTCACTAGATTGTAAGCTCTTGAAATCAGAGGCTATACCTTAATTGTCTCCGTTATCTACAGTACTTCACTCACTGCTTGGAACATATTGCCTGCAATAATTAAGCCTGCCCTGGCTCCCAAAGCATAGAGCAAATCACTCTCCTCCCCTTGCCTTTGAGAAGCTCACAGTCTTCGAAGGTAGAGATATGTGAACAGATAAGAAAATGGATGACACCGGTTGTTCCTTTCCATGTTTAGCGCTTCCTTCAGGAGCTCTTTTAGGGCTGGCCTGGTGGTGACAAAATCTCTCAGCATTTGCTTGTCTGTAAAGTGTTTTATTTCTCCTTCACTTATGAAGCTTAGTTTGGCTGGATATGAAATTCTGCGTTGAAAATTATTTTCTTTAAGAATGTTGAATATTGGCCCCCACTCTCTTCTGACTTGTAGAGTTTCTGCCCAGAGATCCGCTGTTAGTCTGATGGGCTTCCCTTTGAGGGTAACCTGACCTTTCTCTCTGGCTGCCCTTAACATTTTTTCCTTCATGTCAACTTTGGTGAATCTGCCAATTATGTGTCTTGGAGTTGCTCTTCTCGAGGAGTATCTTTGTGGTGTTCTCTGTATTTCCTGAATCTGAATGTTGGCCTGCCTTACTAGATTGGGGAAGTTCTCCTGGATAATATCCTGCAGGGTGTTTTCCAACTTGTTTCCATTCTCCCCGTCACTTTCAGGTACACCAATCAGACGTAGATTTGGTCTTTTCATATAGTCCCATATTTCTTGGAGGCTTTGCTCGTTTCTTTTTATTCTTTTTTCTCTAAACTTCCCTTCTCACTTCATTTCATCTTCCATCGCTGATACCTTTTCTTCCAGTTGATCGCATCGGCTCCTGAGGCTTCTGCATTCTTCACGTAGTTCTCAAGCCTTGGTTTTCAGTTCCATCAGCTCCTTTAAGCACTTCCCTGTATTGGTTATTCTAGTTATACATTCATCTAAAATTTTTTCAAAGTTTTCAACTTCTTTGCCTTTGGTTTGAACCATTCAGGACATAGGCATGGGCAAGGACTTCATGTCTAAAACACCAAAAGCAATGGCAACAAAAGCCAGAATTGACAAATGGGATCTAATTAAACTAAAGAGCTTCTGCACAGCAAAAGAAACTACCATCAGAGTGAACAGGCAACCTACAAAATGGGAGAAAATTTTCGCAACCTACTCATCTGACAAAGGGCTAATATCCAGAATCTACAATGAACTCCAACAAATTTACAAGAAAAGAACAAACAACCCCATCAAAAAGTGGGCGAAGGACATGAACAGACACTTCTCAAAAGAAGACGTTTATGCAGCCAAAAAACACATGAAAAAATGCTCACCATCACTGGCCATCAGAGAAATGCAAATCAAAACCACAATGAGATACCATCTCACACCAGTTAGACTGGCAATCATTCAAAAGTCAGGAAACAACAGGTGCTGGAGAGGATGTGGAGAAATAGGAACACTTTTACACTGTTGGTGGGAATGTAAACTATTTCAACCATTGTGGAAGTCAGTGTGGCGATTCCTCAGGGATCTAGAACTAGAAATTCCATTTGACCCAGCCATCCCATTACTGGGCATATACGCGAAGGACTATAAATCATGCTGCTATAAAGACACATGCACACGTATGTTTATTGCGGCATTATTCACAGTAGCAAAGACTTGGAACCAACCCAAATGTCCAACAATGATAGACTGGATTAAGAAAATGTGGCACGTATATACCATGGAATACTATGCAGCCATAAAAAATGATGAGTTCATGTCCTTTGTAGGGACATGAATGAAATTGGAAATCATCATTCTCAGTAAACTATCACAAGGACAAAAAACCAAACACTGCATATTCTCACTCATAGGTGGGAATTGAACAATGAGAACACATGGACACAGGAAGGGGAACATCACACTCTGGGGACTGTTGTGGGGTGGGGGGATGGGGGAGGGATAGCATTGGGAGATATACCTAATGCTAGATGATGAGTTAGTGGGTGCAGCGCACCAGCATGGCACATGTATACATATGTAACTAACCTGCACATTGCGCACTTGTACCCTAAAACCTAAAGTATAATAATAATAAATAAATACATAAATAAATAAATAAAAAGAAAATGGATGACACGAGAACAGAAAGGCATGACTGTCAGAGAAGTCATTGGAGACTTTACAGAGGAAATTAAATTTTTATTGATCTTGAAAGAGTTTGCAAGATGAAGTAGAGGACAGGCATTTTAGACAAAGGGAACAGGAAATGTGAAAACACAAAGTGATGGAAGGCATGGTGAGTTTGGAGAACTATAAAACTTCAATGTGGCTGAAGGGTAAGGTGGATATAGAGGATTGCTGGGAGGTGAGGCTGAAGAAATAAGCTAGGAAATGTCTTTTTATGCCATTTTTTAAAGTTTGGACTTTATTCTGAAGTTCACATGGATCCAATATTTTTTGTTTTGTGTTGTTTTAAGCAGAAGCGTGACATGATCAGCTTGAATGATGAACAACTTGAATTGTTTAAAGTGGATCACACAGTCTACTGTTTTACAGTTATTCTTTGACCAAGATATTCTTTATTAACTGAGGAAAAAAAAGGCTTTCCTGAATTTTGCAGTCATGGGATATATGATAAGCATTCTTGATTTATCATCTTCAATCCTGTTACATAACATAACCATTGTTATTACCTTTAGCAATGCTTTCCTCAGTATTATTTAATGGCCTATAAAATGTGACTTTCATTTGCAAATATAGTATATCTAACAAGAATTTACCACAGCTGCTATGCAAAATACCAATACAATTGACCCTTGGACAATGTGGGGGTTAGGGGTGCTGATTCCCCATGTAGTTGAACATGTTACATAACATAATACATAACCATTGTTATTATGTAACAGGATTGAAGATGATAAATCTTTGGAAAGTGGGGCAAATAAATTCTTATGAATTCCATATCTTCCACATGTGTTTTACTTTTTTGATAAAAAGTAGTAACCTAGTTCAGAAAGAAAATAATCATCCCCTTTTACTTATGCAGGATACCAAGTCTATCTTAGCACCATAATAGTGAATGATAGGAATCAAGCTCTATGAATATATTCACATGTACATATATATGGCTATATAGGACATATGCATGCACATATACATATATACACTTGCATATGTGTGTATATACATGTACATATATGTATGTCTATTCAAATGTATATGTGTATGTAGCCAAGTTATTGTACAGTTGACCTTTGAACAACACGGGTTTGAACTATGCAGGTGCACCTACACATATATATATTTTTTTCCATTTCTGCCACCCCTAAGGCAGCAAGGCCGACTCCTCCCCTTGCTCTTCCTCCTCAGCTGACTCAACATGAAAACTATGAGGACGAAGACCTTTATGAAAATTCACCTCCACTTAATGAATAATACATACATTTCTTTTTCCCCATGGTTTTCTTAAAAACATTTTCTCTTCTCTAGCTTGCCTTATTGTAATAATATAGTATATAATACGTATAACGTACCAAATAGGTGCTAATTGACTGTTTATGTTATCGGTAAGGCTTCTGGTCAACAGTAGACTGTTGCTAGTTAAGTTTTTGGTAGTTACAAGTTATCTGTGGATGTTCAACTGCATGGGGAGTCAGCACCCCAACCCTCACGTTGTCCAAGGGTCAGTTGTAATTGGTATTTTGGATAGCAGCTGTAGTAAATTCTGGTTAGATGTACTATATTTGTAAATGAAACTCACATTTTATAGGCCATTAAGTATTATTGAGGTGAGCATTTCTAAGGGTAAAATCTTGTCTAATGCTTGAAACATCTTCAGTTTCCTGTCAGTTTAGATCTTTTTGAAGTAATTCTGAAAATCTCTCTTTTCAGCTAAATTTAACACAACCAAATAGCCAAATATTTAAGTTCCACTAATGAAGATATCTAAATTTCTGTTAAAAATTTAAGATATATGTTAAACCCTTCTACTATAACTCTTCTCTCAGTCAAACTTTTTTTTTTTTAACAATTGCTTTGCTTCTTCTTTCAAAGTCATACTTCAACAAGGTTGCTATTGAAAATGTCTGACTAAAGATGTTAGCTATATGATAAGATGGCTGGATAAGAGACAAATACAGGAAATGTAGCTTTTTTTCTACTTGCAATAGCCCTTTAGGAATTAAAATGGAAAACTAATAACTATTTGATTCATAATAGTAGCAAACCATAAAATATTTAGACATAAATCTACTAAGAAATTTATAAGACATATGGGGAAAATTCAATTGAATAAACCGTTATTGAAGTATAGAAAATAAGACCTGGATGAATAGAAAGATCATAATTTTTAATAAAATTTTGCATCTTAAAAAGTGAGCCCTATCCAAATATCTGCACACTTAATAAAATTATAAATACATCCCAATGAAGTTGGTTTTGAAATTTTGTTAATTGGAACTTAAATTTCATATAAGAAGAAAAAATAAAGAATAGTTAAGAGTGCATGCTTTGTAGACAAATTGCCTTTGTTGGAATCCTGGCTCTATCATCTATTAGCTATGTTATCTTTGGGATGACATTCATCTTTTCTTATAGATATGCTTAAAACAGTGCCTGACATATAGTAAGCACTAAATATCCATTAGCTATTCTTCTTCTTATTTATGTTATTAGTATTGTTAATATTTGTTATTATATGAAAGACTAAATGACCAAAGAGGGTCAAGAAATTTATGAATAAGATTTATGCTTTGTTAGACATTAGAGCTATTAAAAAAAAAGGAAGTGCCAAAAAACCTGGCACAATGTTAATATAGGAATAAAAAAATGGATCAGAGGAACCAAACAGAAAAGCCAGAAATGGATCTTAGGAAATACTAGAATATGATATATGATAGATGCTAAATGAATTCAGTATAAAAAATATTAATTTAACAAATCATGCTTGCTATCCAAGTAAAAGAAAATGAGGTTAGATTCATGTCTCATACCAAATATAACCATAAATTGTATCCTGATTAAATTTTTTAATTAAAAATGAGCAATAGTATTTGAAAAGAAATATAGGATACTCAATGTGTAACCTGAAGGTTGAGTAGTACTTTTCAACAAATATAGGAATTTGTCACTTGAAATACTAGAAGAAAAAAAGATAGCAAACAAATACAGGAATTCCAATTTCAAACAGATACAATGATGTCATGAAATGTTAACTGTGCACATGATAGATGGTCTATGGATAGTGTAAAAGAAAAAGAGAAAAGAAAAAACGTTTTTTAACATATGCAGCAAAAAAGGTTTTAAATATCTATTACATACAAATAAAAATGAATGTATAACACAGACTTCAATAAAAATAGGCATTTCACAGGAGAGCAATTCAGATGGCCAGTATTTACAATTTCATAGGTATTAAGGAAAATACAAATTAAAATGGCAAATTAGCAAAAATTGAGGTGTGATTATATTAATATCTATTGGTGGTGGTGATTATGGGGAAAAGGGAACTTTCAAAACTTGCTAATATAAATATAATTCTTTTGGTTGTTTTGTAAAGGAACCTGACAATATCTTTTAAAAATCAAGAAAATGCATACTTTTGACCTAGCCATCCCATTCATGAGTGTATGTCTTAAGAAAATAACATCACAAAATCATAGAGATTTATGTGCAATGATATTATTGGTAGGTCTTTTTTTATGAGGAGGGGTGTGGATAGTAAATGCTAGGGTAAATCACATAGCATCTAATAAATGTATTTATGAACTACAAAAGCTTACACTTTCAGTCTAGTTTAGTCCAGACTGCAAATAAATGTGAGCAAGTGAATTCAAGCACAGAAGTGCTTGAAGGCAGGTTTCATCAATCTACCTTCTTACAGTATCCTGATATTGACTTATTGAGAAGGTTACTGTGGTGTTGATTATTAAAATATTTATGTATCTAGGTATTTTTCATTCAGTAGTATGTTATTCAATTAGCAACAAGTGTGGGGATTTAAAGATATTCTTGTTTGTTTTTACTGCCGAAACATATTCTAGTGGAAATTTCAAATAAACGATTAGTCATCCTAAAAGCAAGATACATTTTCTCAGAAAAGACAAGGTAAAGAACTTGTATATCCTCTCTCAATTCGTTTATAAGGTAATAAGATGAATAAAAATATCATAGTACAATTTAGCATTGTAAAATAAAATTAATTGGTCATCTCTAGTGTCGTCGTGCTTGGAAGGTGAAAGAAGGCAAGATCTTGTCTGGGAACATCATGTCTACCTTGACCTCACCCTTAAGAATCCTAGCCTTTAGTTTAAAATCACATGGCTGCATACATACCAACTTCAACAACACTACATCATGCAAACCTGGGACTTGAGCTTCTGATTCTAAGTCCAGTGCTTTTTCTGTACATCATCTCTTGTACATTCCTTATGATGACATGCTAATAAAAGCTATGTGATCAGGCCTTAAAAATCTGCTTTTTTTTTTGTAATGGTAGAATGGGGCCTATTATCACATCAGGTAAACATTCTATTCAAGGATAAATGGAAATGAATGTCATATATAGATCATTGATAAATATCTCATTACAAAATTATGAGAGTTACCAATGTTTGAGTGTATATTATGGGCCAGCCCTTTATATTAAATTACTTCAAATTTTTACAACTGTTAAAGGAAGATATTATTATACCCATTTTTATAGATGGACAAGTTAGGGCCAGAAAAGACTTCCTCAAAGCTGTTAATCCAGTAATGGAGACAGGGCTAGAAAACAGGTCATTTTGCTCTTTGCCTAATGTTGCTACTCATGTTTTGTATTTTGTTTAATTTTATTTTACTTTATTTATTTTTTGAGACAAGATCTTACTCTGTCACACAGGCCGGAGTGCAATGGAGTGACCATGGTTCATTGCAGACTTGACCTCCTGGGCTCAAGTGATCCTCCCACCTCTCAATCTCCAGAGTAGCTAGGACTACTACAGGTGTGTGCCACCATACCTGGCTAAATTTTGCATTTTTTGTGGAGACAGGGTTTCACTATGTTGCCCAGGCTGGTCTTGAACTCCTGGGCTCAAGCAATTCACCTGCCTTGACCTCCCAAAGTGCCAGTATTACAGGCTTGAGCCACCATGTCCGGCCAAGTTTTACTTTAGAATTAAAAAAAATTCCACTTGGATTGTTACATTTTATTTCATTGCTTTATATTTATAGAATTACTTTATAAATGCCACTTTCTTAATTTTCATAGTTAGCACTCTTTATGAAACATAAACTATTATTTGACTCAGGTTTTTGTTAGAGGAATTGAGTCAAAGAGCTGTTAAGTAACTGAGATTTCACAATAAGCCAGACAGACCAAGGTTCAAATTCTGGGTCTCACATTATCCAATTCAATATTCCAGCTTTGTTACTTATTGAGCAACCACTACAAGCACAGTTTACATGACATCTGATAGCTCTCAAAATGGATTTTACAAACATAATTCAGATTTCAACTCAGCAGTGACTCAGGAGCAAGGACACTTGGATGCATTTCTTTATGGCTTTTTTCCCAGGGTACACACAACCTGGAAGATCTCCCAAGTATGGGGGAAGGTTTCACCCTGAGGAATCCCATTCCCTCTAATCTGGGACAAGGGAGAGGAGAGTACTGTCTCTTATCAGCCACCTCCCCAGGGAGGCCTGGGCCCTCCTGGAATGCATACCATGGCTTACTGACTGAAAGTGTTGAAAAGACCAGGCACTGGGACACATGACACTACTCTTTTTTTTTTTTTTAATTTTTTTTCTTTTTTATTATTATTATTATTATTATTATTATACTTTAGGTTTTATGGTACATGTGCGCAATGTGCAGGTAAGTTACATATGTATACATGTGCCATGCTGGTGCGCTGCACCCACCAACTCGTCATCTAGCATTAGGTATATCTCCCAATGCTATCCCTCCCCCCTCCCCCCACCCCACAACAGTCCCCAAAGTGTGATGTTCCCCTTCCTGTGTCCATGTGTTCTCATTGTTCAATTCCCACCTATGAGTGAGAATATGCGGTGTTTGGTTTTTTGTTCTTGCGATAGTTTACTGAGAATGATGATTTCCAATTTCATCCATGTCCCTACAAAGGACATGAACTCATCATTTTTTATGGCTGCATAGGTACCATGTTACTCTGTCCATTTCAATTATAACCACAAGCTACTCTGATTCTTTTTTATTTTAAGAGTAGTGTCAGCCATAAAAAATGACACTACTCTTAAAATAAAAAAGAATCAGAGTAGCTTGTGGTTATAATTGAAATGGACAGAGTAACATGGTACCAAAAAACTATTAGCAATCCCTTCCCTAAATCCCTCATTTTCTTAAAGCATTTTCTCCTTTTCCTCAACAAGCTTTAAGTTAGGATTTGAAGAATGATGAAACTAAAAGGAGGGCTGTTTCTGGTCTTTGGAGGAATTTGATGTTCCATTCGATCTGAGCGTGCAAAGCCTGAGTTCACTTGAGCTCTTCTGATCTCTTTCTCTAATATTTTTTCACCTTATTCATATGGGAAAGAAGGAGGGGAATACTTTATTTTCATTCTCCCTCCTCCTATTTCCTTGACTTGTTTAAAATATAAATGTTACAGACACCTAAGATAGAAATTTGACTGAAACAGCCTCTTAATTATTGTCTTAAAAATTAATGTAATAAAATTGCATTTGTAGGCTTTGGACATTTAAATCCAGAAGGGATATTTTCTTTTTCTTTTTAAAAAATGTAATTCATAGTTTTTGGGCTACAGGTGGTTTTTGGTTACATGGATAAGTGCTTTAGTGGTGATTTGTGAGATTTTGATATACCCGTCACCTGAGCAGTGTACACTGTACCCAATATGTAGTCTTTTATCCCCCCCGCCCCACCCTTCCTTTATCGTCCCCAAAGCACATTATATAATTCTTATGCCTTTGCAAACTCATCGCTTAGCTCCCACTTATAAGTGAGAACATGGGATATTTGGTTTTCCATTCCTGAGTTATTTAGAATAAATTGTCTCCAGCTCCATTCAAGTTGCTGCAAAGGCCATTATTTCATTCCGTTTTTTGGCTGAATAGTATTCCATGGTGTATATATGCCACATTTTCTTTATCCACTTGTTGATTGATAGGCATTTAGGTTGGACCCATATTTTCGCAATTATGAATTGTACTGCTGTAAACGTGAGTGTGCATTTTTTTTCCCATATAATGACTTCTTTTCCTTTGGGTAGATACCCAGCAGTGGGACTGCTAGATCGAATGGTAGTTCTCCTTTTAGTTCTTTAACGAATCTTCATACTGTTTTCCACAGTGGTTGTATTAGTTTACAACCCCACCAGCAGTGTAAAACTGTTCCATTTTCAGCACATCCATGCCAACATCTATTATTTTTTGACTTTTTAATTATGGCTATTCTTGTAGGAGTAAGATAGTATCTCACTGTGGTTTTAATTTGCATTTCCCTGATAATCAGTGATGTTGAGCATTTTTTCCTGTGTTTGTTATTTGTTTGTATATCTTGAGAATTGTCTATTCTGTCCTTTGCCCACTTTTTGATGGAATTATTTGTTTTTTTTCTTGCTGATTTGTTTGAGTTCCTTGTAGATCCTGGATACTAGTCCTTTATCGGATGCATAGTTCATGAATATTCTTTCCCACTCTGTAGGTTGTCTGTTTACCATGCTAATTATTTATTTTGCTGTGCAAAAGCTTTTCAGTTTAATTATGTCCCATCTATTTATTTCTGTTTCTGTTATATTTGGTTTTGGGATCTTAGTCATGAACTTTTTGCCTAAACCAATGACTATAAGAGTTTTTCCAATGTTATCTTCTAGAATGTTTATGTTTCCTGGTTTTAGATTTAGGTCTTTGATTCATCTTGAGTTAATTTTTGTATAAGGTGAGTGTTGAGGATCTAGTTTCATTCTTCTACATGTGGCTTGCCAGTTTTCCCAGCACCATTTATTAAATAGGATATCCTGTCCCCACTTTATTTTTTTGTAAGCTTTGTCAAAGGTCAGTTGGCTTTAAGTATTTGGCTTTATTTCTGGGGTCTCTATTCTGTTCCATTGGTCTGCTTGCCTATTTGTGTACCAGTATCAGGCTGTTTTAGTAACTATAGCCTTGTAGTATAATTTGAAGTTGGGTAATGTGATGCCTCCAGATTTGTTCTTTTTGCTTAGTATTCCTTTAGCTATGTGGGCTCTTTTTTAGTTCCATATGAATTTTAGGATTTTTTTCTAGTTCTGTGAAGAATTATGATGATATTTTGATGGGAATTGTATTGAATTTGTAGATTGCTTTTGGCAGTATGGTCATTTTCACAGTATTGATTCTGCCCATCCATGAGCATGGGATGTGTTTCCATTTGTTTGTGTTATCTGTGATTTCTTTGAGCAGCATTTTGTGGTTTTCCTTGTAGAGATCTTTAACCTCCTTGGTTAAGTATATTTTCATGTATTTTAGTTTTTTTTTTTTTTTTTTTTTTTTTTTTTTTTTTTTTTTTGCAGCTGTTGTAAAAGGGATTGAGTTCTTGATTTGATTCTCAGCTTGGTTGTTGTCAGCAGGGACATTTTCTAAAGTATAGACTGTAGTTCCTTATCTTCTATCTGTTTCTTACTGTCCCCTTCAGTATTCTTGTCCTTTTTTCCCGCTATTATCTTTTTGACTTTTTAGTATATAGATATCTACTTCTCCTTCTGACAATTTTTGCCTTTCCAATTTTCTTTCTTTTTCTCCTCTGCACACATTTATTTATTTTCTTCTATGTACTTCTTTATTTTTATCTTAATATTTGATTAACTTCCCTTCCCTGTCTCTCTTCCTTCTTTCCATAAATCTTCATTAATTGACCGCACTGGGCTAGGACTCTATACCCTCTAAATCAGTAATCTATTTTCTATAGTCAACTGTGTTATAGTCGTACTGTCAAGATAACTACTTATTTTTAATACTTAAAAATATTTTGAAATTTTAACCAATTTAATTAATACAATGTTGAGTTCAAATTTGAAAAAAATGATGGAAAACTGTAATAATTCTAGCAAACTCCTGCATTTTAATAATGTATTAGAAAATTTGCCTCTTTTTCAAAAGCCTACAGTAAATCTATTCATACAAGGCAAAAGGAAACCATTCTCTTCATTCTCTTTTTTTCTCCAAAAGATTTAAGTGTTTTTTGTTTGTGTGTTTGTTTGTTTTGCTTTGTTTTTTTTAGATATTGAGTCTTGCTCTGTCATCCAGGCTGCAGTGCAGTGGTGTGATCATAGCTTGCTGTAGCCTCAAATTCCTGGGTTCAAGCAATCCTCCTGCCTCACCCACCTGGGTAGCTGGGGCTACAGGTGCATGCTACCATGCCCAGCTAATTTAAAAGAAAAAAAATTGTGCAGAGATGGGTCTTGCTATGTTGCCCAGGCTGGTCTCAAACTTCCAATCTCAAGCATTTCTCCCACCCAGCATCCTGAAGTGCTGAGATTATAAGTGAGCCACTATGCCTAACCAGATTTAGTTTTTAAAAAGAGAATACGATTTGAAAAAGGAAAAATGAGAGGCAGGAGAGAAGAAATACCACACATGAGCTGTCTTGTAATTGCTATAAAACTGAAATCTTCAGCCTCGCTAAAGGAGCACTTGCATGAACACCTCTAAATTACCTTATTACCTTCCAAATTAGGTGTGAAGTCTAACTTTTAAATTATGAGTGAAATCTACTGCAATTCTTGTTATTTGGATGGAATCCTAGGTATGTGGTCCAGTTCATGAGTTGAACAAAAGCATGCTCATTTAGGCCAGGTAGAAGGAAATAAAGAGCTATGTTTTACATGTCTCATAACCACTGAAGGTCCTTCTCATAAGCAGTGCTTATGGGTATTAATGACCTCTCTATATTTTACTTCTCCAGCGCCTAAGTAGCTGAGCCCACTGAGTCCTGCTACATCTCCTCCAACATGTCAGCATTTTTTTCACAGGGCTTTTGTTACTCTAGATCAGAAATGTTGATAGCAACAGTTCCTTGAGGGCAGCAGCTAGCATGATTCCAGCCAACAGGAACCACCAAATGGTTCTTAATATAAATGACTACTTATTAATCTATTTACTTTGTGCATTTGGAGTTTTGCATGTGAAGTCCTATTTATGTCCATATGGTAGATAAATGAAACAAATGAATAACAGAAGTAACCATTTTGACACTTTAGATATAGATAATATTGGATTATTTCTGGATTGTGAAAGAAGAAGGAAGAAGCATATGGAAGAGAGGTTTTAGTAGAGGGGAGGAAGGAAGAGGTGGAAACAAATGTACAAGGATGGGAGGAGAAAAGGGAGAGAGCCTTTTTTTTTTTTTTTTTTTTTTTTAAGGCTAATGAGAGTTTACTACCTATCTAACTCTTCATATTCTTCAAGTCTCAGACCAAATCCCATCTGTTTGAAAGCCTCTAGGGTATTCTATCTATTGCATACTTCTGTTATGTACAAAATTAATTTGCCAATTAATTGTGAACTGTTTTATAAACTATTTTAAAATGGTTAGTTAAATCTTTGGGATAGTATTTAGCTTTCTCCAGGATTATGACTTACCTTCTAAATTAGACACACAATGCCTAGGAGTCAAGGACTATTTCGCATAAATTCCAGTCTTCTTTTACAATGCCTAGAATGATTGTTGCCACAGAAATGTTCATTACCTGGGAGAAAGGATGACAGGAGGGGCAGAATGAATGGAGAGAGGTCGTGAGAATGAGGTGCTGAGGATGGATGAGGAAGGAAGCTGTTTTAGTTGGGAGGATAGGTGAAAGAAATATGGAAAGGAATTGCCTTGGACCCATAGAAGCCCAATGAAGATACTTAGATCCTGCAGGGGTGTGAATAGTGTTCTTTTAGTTTCTTTTGTTAGGAGGTTTGTTCATTTTGGGAGATTTCTTTTGAAAAGAGTGAACTTAAATTGGAGAAAAGTGCATTTTAGTATGTTGATAACATTTGAATTTGTAAAATGGACCTATGGATGATCTACACATATTTATATACCCATAAATATATACATATTTTACTTTTTGGTATTTTATAATTATTATTTAATGATCATTCATGACATTTTAAAAATTAAAGGAAAATTTACAACTAAAATTTCAGCAATGTTGTTTTTGACCAACTAAATAAATTGCATTTGAAATAATGGAGATGCAATGTTTAAAATTTCAACTATGGTTAAAGCAATAGTGTGATATATGATTACATTAGAAGGAAGATGTGCCTTTCAAATTCAGATTGAGCATACTAAAAGTGACTCTCTAATTTTCTATTTTTGGTAATAGGACATCTCCAAGTTTGCAGAGAAAGACAATATAGTTCTTGGAGAAGGCGGAATCACACTGAGTGGAGGTCAACGAGCAAGAATTTCTTTAGCAAGGTGAATAACTAATTATTGGTCTAGCAAGCATTTGCTGTAAATGTCATTCATGTAAAAAAATTACAGACATTTCTCTATTGCTTTATATTCTGTTTCTGGAATTGAAAAAATCCTGGGGTTTTATAGCTAGTGAGTTAAGAATCACATTTAAGAACTATAAATAATGGTATAGTATCCAGATTTGGTAGAGATTATGGTTATTCAGAATCCATGCCCATATTTTGGTGTCTGTATATTTGTTTGCCTCATAGTATAGTTTACTACAAATGGAAAACTCTAGGATTCTGCATAACACTGGAAAGAGAAGATGTAAATATCTGTTAGTTCCATCATAGACCCTGCCACTCCAATGTACACACCAGCTTTAGGCTTCTTGGTATAGATAAACATACATTTTCAAAATTTTTCATCATAATTTTCATAACAAAATAGGAAGGCAAATGTCGTCACTTGGCTTAAAATCTATAATATTTAAAATAAACAGGACAAATGCATTAACATTGTTGGGGGAGGAGGTCCCTTAGTAGAAACACTCTTGGTCCAAGCATTTTAAAGCTGTCAAAGAGATGGAAATATAGATAATGTAAGTCAAGGAGAGAGCTTTGTGGTTAAACTGTAACTTTCAATTTAAACAATTATTGGTGACTCTGATGTCAAATGTTTCTCAAGCTTTATCTGAACAAAATTCATCTCACTTTGTCGCCAAAGTCATTAACAAGAAATCACACTGACTCATTGATGTTTTGGCTCCTTTCCCTTACTTTCTGTTGCTTTCCAAAAGCTGAGACAGAAAACTAACCCTCACTGAGCACCTGCAGTTGCCTGGTAGTATTCTAGTCGTGTGTGTACTTTTGTGTGTATGTAATCCCCTTACAGCTCTGCAAAGTAAGAATTGTTCTCCCTGCTTTACAGAAGAGATCATAAGATAATTGAGGCTGTTAGATGTTAACTTGCCAAAAGCCACACAGGAAAATGGTAGAGTCACAATTTGAACCAAGTCCTTTTGATTCTTTACATTAAACCATGCTTTGATCTTGGAAATACACTGTAAGGTAATAAATCAATAGATATGGATAATTCACAGACAAGATAATGGCTTCTAAATAAATGGAAATTGATTATTTTTATCTGTGAGCCAAAGTAAGACTTATTCTAAGCATTCCACAAATTTAGATAAGATAGAGTATATGGCTTCTAGACATCCAACATAGAATTGAGTTTGTGTTATCAGTTTAAGATTTGGTTTTGCTGTAAGGTGCACACACTTTGAGGAACTAAAAATAATTGTCTATTCTTATTCTGATCAGAATGTGTAATGTGTTGTGTGGTTTTGGATGATGAATTTCTTATTTCTAATCTCATAAGAAACTTGTCATAGATGTGAGGGAGAGAATTAAGAACTGAGTGTGGGGAAGAAACTGTGTACATTTTGATGGGATCCATTATGTAGCTCTTGCATACTGTCTTCAAAAATAAGTTACACTATTTTAATCCAGTCTATCATTGTTGGACATTTGGGTTGGTTCCAAGTCTTTGCTATTGTGAATAATGCCGCAATAAACATACGTGTGCATGTGTCTTTATAGCAGCATGATTTATAGTCCTTAAGAAAATGTGGCACATATACACCATGGAATACTATGCAGCCATAAAAAATGATGAGTTCACGTCATTTGTAGGGACATGGATGAAATTGGAAATCATCATTCTCAGTAAACTATCGCAAGAACAAAAAACCAAACACCGCATATTCTCACTCATAGGTGGGAATTGAACAATGAGAACACATGGACACAGGAAGGGGAACATCACACTTCGGGGACTGTTGTGGGGTGGGGGGAGGGGGGAGGGATAGCATTGGGAGATATACCTAATGCTAGATGACGAGTTGGTGGGTGCAGCGCACCAGCATGGCACATGTATACATATGTAACTTACCTGCACGTTGCGCACATGTACCATAGAGCCTAAAGTATAATAATAATAATAATAATAATAATAAATAAAAAAAAAAAAAAAAAATAAGTTACACTATAAAGGTTGATTTAGACGTTTAAAGTTTTGCCATTGGTTTTTTAAAAAATGTTTAAATTGGCTTTAAAAATTTCTTAATTGTGTGCTGAATACAATTTTCTTTTTTACAGAAGTACAAACAGTTACATGTATAAACACAGAATCCTATGTACTTGAGATATAAGTAAGGTTACTAACAATCACACCTCAAAAATTTTAATGTTATGAAGAAATTATCTCATTTCTATTAATATGGGAACTGTGTCTTCATCTTTATTACTGTTCTAAGGTCAATGCAATGTAGATTTTACTTGCTTATAGTTTCATATTTTAGCTAAATAGTAAAATAATATGGATATACATTTTGTTGTGAATTACTCATACTTTCCTTATTTGGAACTTTTATGAATATGATATAGTGACTGAAACTACAAGGAACAAAATGTAGTATCAATTATACAGTTGTGGCAGCACTGCTCTCAATTTGTTGATAGTGGTTAACACTTAGAAAAACATTTTTAAAATAATTTCACATAGTAATGTAATTTATTAGCTGTCTCTGACATTTTACAATTTGAAATAGTTTATTTTCTTCTTGGTGTCCTCACCAAAACCCAACATCTTTGAGGGCAGGAACTGTATAATTTTTGCCATTGTATTTTGAGCACATAGCATGGTACTTGCCTCTAAATAGATACTATTGTTAAAAGGTTTTTTTTAAGGCAATATTTTAAAGTGTATGCTATGGTACAATTCAGCTTGTGATTTTTGCTAGTTTATGCCACTTACAGTTAGCAAAACCACTTCAGCAGTTCTTGGAATGTTGTGAAAAGTGATAAAAATCTTCTGCAACTTATTCCTTTATTCCTCATTTAAAATAATCTACCCTAGTAAAAACATGTATAAAAGTGCTACTTCTGCACCACTTTTGAGAATAGTGTTATTTCAGTGAATCGATGTGGTGACCATATTGTAATGCATGTAGTGAACTGTTTAAGGCAAATCATCTGCACTAAAAGACCAGGAAATAGTGAGGAAATGTAATTTAATTTCCATTTTCTTTTTAGAGCAGTATACAAAGATGCTGATTTGTATTTATTAGACTCTCCTTTTGGATACCTAGATGTTTTAACAGAAAAAGAAATATTTGAAAGGTATGTTCTTTGAATACTTTACTTATAATGCTCATGCTAAAATACAAGAAAGAAAGACTATCCCATCATAGATTGCATTTTACCTCTTGAGAAATATGTTCACCATTGTTGGTATGGCAGAATGTAGCATGGTATTAACTCAAATCTGATCTGCCCTACCAGGCCAAGATTCAAGATTACTTCCATTAAAACCTTTTCTGACCGCCTCATGCTAAACCAGTTTCTCCCATTCCTATACTGTTATAGCAATTGCTATCTATGTAGTTTTTGCAGTATCATTGCCTTGTGATATATATTACTTTAATTGATTATTATACTTAACAGTTTTTTTTACTTTTTGTGTTAGTATTTTATTCTGTCTTCTCCATAGATAGTACACTTCTTTAGAAAATACATATGCTAAGTGTTTTACTGGTTTAATATAGGTGAATGCTTAGACTACTCATCTACCTCAATACTTCCTTGGAGATCTCCTCCTCAGTCACACAGAGCTCAGGACTTATATTTCCTTGGAACTCCCATTAGGGTCCAGTGTACCTGAAATTCCCTAGACAGACAGACAGTCAGTTATATGGCTTGATTTCAAAGTTTCAAAATGATTTAACGGACTATCAAGTAGTTTATTAGGAGAACAGTTATTATATTCTTCTAAAAATAAAGATTTTAAGCAATAAAGACTTACATGTATATAAAATGGCTGGGTTATTCCTAGAAGTATCTTTCTTAGAATTTAGTTAAATTTAATATCCAAGATACTATCTTTTCAACCCTGAGATTTTGAAAAGTAACTTCTATCAATATAAACTTTACTACATTTGTATTGTGTTAGTGTGTTACAGTATAATCTAGAACAATGTATCTTTCTATATGATATATGACATTTTAATGCCTAAAAAAACTGATAATTCTTAGATGATTCTAGTCAGGATTTACTTCTAGAATAGATTAAAATTTTATTTGAGGAGAATCAAATTAATTATCGAATTCTCAGTTGTTATTGTTGCTGTTTTATTTTTAGTGAAACAGATTAGTCTTAATGTAAACACTTGAGAAATAAATTGGTGGTCAACCTAAAATGTAAAAAAGAAATTAATAGAAAATTTAAAGAGCAACAAAGCTCTGACATTTAAAAGAAATGAAGTACAAATCTCTAGGGACCTTAAAGATCATCTAATAATTTCCTCATTTTCTAGATAAATAAACTGAGAGACCCAGAGGATAAATGATTTGCTCAAAGTCAAATATCTACTTAATATAGGAAATTTAATTTCATTCTCGGTCTGTTAACATGCAACTTTTCAATGTAGCATGTTATTTCATGCTATCAGAATTCACAGGGTACCAATTTAATTACTACAGAGTTCTTACAGAATCATTTAAAATATAATAAAATTATATGATAGAGATTATATGCAATAAAACATTAACAAAATGCTAAAATGCAAGACATATTGCAATAAAGTATTTATAAAATTGATATTTATATCTTTTTATATCTTAAAGCTGTGTCTGTAAACTGATGGCTAACAAAACTAGGATTTTGGTCACTTCTAAAATGGAACATTTAAAGAAAGCTGACAAAATATTAATTTTACATGAAGGTAGCAGCTATTTTTATGGGACATTTTCAGAACTCCAAAATCTACGGCCAGACTTTAGCTCAAAACTCATGGGATGTGATTCTTTCGACCAATTTAGTGCAGAAAGAAGAAATTCAATCCTAACTGAGACTTTACGCCGTTTCTCATTAGAAGGAGATGCTCCTGTCTCCTGGACAGAAACAAAAAAACAACCTTTTAAACAGACTGGAGAGTTTGGGGAAAAAAGGAAGAATTCTATTCTCAATCCAATCAACTCTATACGAAAATTTTCCATTGTACAAAAGACTCCCTTACAAATGAATGGCATCGAAGAGGATTCTGATGAGCCTTTCGAGAGAAGGGTGTCCTTAGTTCCAGATTCTGAGCAGGGAGAGGCGATACTGCCTCGCATCAGCGTGATCAGCACTGGCCCCATGCTTCAGGCACGAAGGAGGCAGTCTGTTCTGAACCTGATGACACAGTCAGTTAACCAAGGTCAGAACATTCACCGAAAGACAACAGCATCCACACGAAAAGTGTCACTGGCCCCTCAGGCAAACTTGACTGAATTGGATATATATTCAAGAAGGTTATCTCAAGAAACTGGCTTGGAAATAAGTGAAGAAATTAATGAAGAAGACTTAAAGGTAGGTATACATCGCTTGGGGGTATTTCACCCCACAGAGTGCAATTGAGTAGAATGCAATATGTAGAATGTAACAAAATTTACTCAAATCATAGGATTAGGATAAGGTATATCTTAAAACTCAGAAAGTATGAAGTTCATTAATTATGCAAGCAACTTTAAAATGTAAAATAACAAATGATTTCTTTTTGCAATGGACATATCTCTTCCCATAAAATGGGAAAGGATTTAGTTTTCGGTCCTTTACTAAGTCAGTGATAACTGTAACTATAAGTTAGAAAGCATCTGCTTTATTACCATCTTGAACCCTCTGTGAGAAGAGGTGCAGTATAAATAACTGTATAAATAAATAGTAGCTTTCATTATTTATAGCTCGCAAAATAATCTGTATGGAAGTAGCATACATAAGGTATATAAACATTTAGCCTCTTGATAGGACTAACTCACATTCTGGTTTGTATATCAGTCTTGCCTGAATTTAGCTAGTGTGGGCTTTTTTTAATTTTGTGAGCTTGCTTTATACATTGGGTTTCTGAAAAGATTTCTTTAGAGAATGTATATGAAGCTTAACATGTACTAGTGCCAATCTTCAGACAGAAAGTTTGTTATATTAGGTTTTAAGAATAAAAGCATTTTATTTTTAAAACAGGAAATAATATAAAAAGGAGAGTTTTTGTTGTTTTAGTAGAAAACTTAATGCCTTGGATGAAATGAGCCATGGGCAGGGTTGTAATGAATTGATATGTTTAATAGTATAGATCATTTGTGAATAATGTGACCTTTGACAAGACACAAGCCATTAACATCTATAGGCAGAAGTTTCCTTCTTTGTAAAATGAGAGAATAAAATAGATCCCTAAAGTGTGTAATTTTAGTATTTCTATACTTTATGAAGGTTTCCTAAATGATAATTCATCTATATAGTGTTTTTTTGTGTGTGTGTTTGTTTGTTTGTTTGAGATGGAGTCTCGCTCTGTCACCCAGGCTGGAGTGAAATGGTGCAACCTTGGCTCACTGCAACCTCTGCCTCCTGGGTTCAAGCTAATCTCCTGCCTCAGCCTCCTGAGTAGCTGAGATTACAGGCTTGCGCCACCACGCCGAGCTGATTTTTGTATTTTTAGTAGAGAAGGGGTTTAATCATGTTGGCCAGGCTGGTCTTGAACTCCTGACCTTGTGATCCGCCCACCTCAGCCTCCCAAAGTTCTAGGATTACAGGCGTGAGCCACCACATCCAGCCTGAGCCACTGCGCCCAGCCCATCCATATAGTTTAATATCAATCTAAATGAGTTTCTCAATCCTGAGCCTAAAAATTTAGTTGTAAAGAATGATATCCTTGACTAATAATAGTTTCTATTTATGGATTGCATCTAGTGCTAGGTGGCATATATTTAGTCCCCACAACTACCCTGAAAGGTATTTAAAATTTTTCACATTTGCAGATAAGGAAACTAAAGTTCAGAGAAGTTCAGCAACATGCTTGAATTCAAGCGGCTCCTAGGATGTTAATGGTGGAGATTGGGTTCAAATCCAGATCTGTCTGACTCAAAAAATGCATACTCCTAACCAGTGCACTATATCCCAATTCCATAGGAGCCCTTCTTTGTGATTCATAGCGCTTTCCCATGAGTTTTGTTGATTTTGTGAGAAACAAAACTATCTTTTTCCTTTGGACTATCTGGAATCTCTCTTTTTCAAATTTTTGAAATGTATCTCTATGCCAAAAGACAAAGATGTCTAGAGGACTATGCCTAGGATGAGAATTATGTAATTTAAATCACAGCTGGAAAGAGAGAGAGTCCTAAGTTACTAAAAAATGTTCAAACACAAATGGGCTTTCAGTCTATTGGAAGACCTTTATAGCTAGAAGTATACTGAACTGTACTTGTCCATGGACCCCTGAAGAAACAGGT
The DNA here is from genome assembly GCF_028885655.2 of Pongo abelii. Classification (NCBI taxonomy): domain Eukaryota; kingdom Metazoa; phylum Chordata; class Mammalia; order Primates; family Hominidae; genus Pongo; species Pongo abelii. Next base: position 114,738,619 of record NC_071991.2, read on the forward strand.
TAAATCAAAGAGAGTTCTGGGAAACTTCATTTAGATGGTATCATTCATTTGATAAAAGGTATGCCACTGTTAAGCCTTTAATGATAAAATTGTCCAATAATAATACAGTTATATAATCAGTGATACATTTTTAGAATTTTGAAAAATTACGGTGTTTCTCATTTTTAATAAAGCTGTGTTGCTCCAGTAGACATTATTCTGGCTATAGAATGACATGATACATGGCATTTATAATGATTTATATTTGTTAAAATACACTTAGATTCAAGTAATACTATTCTTTTATTTTCATATATTAAAAATAAAACCACAATGGTGGCATGAAACTGTACTGTCTTATTCTAATAGCCATAATTCTTTTATGCAGGAGTGCTTTTTTGATGATATGGAGAGCATACCAGCAGTGACTACATGGAACACATACCTTCGATATATTACTGTCCACAAGAGCTTAATTTTTGTGCTAATTTGGTGCTTAGTAATTTTTCTGGCAGAGGTAAGAATGTTCTATTGTAAAGTATTACTGGATTTAAAGTTAAATTAAGATAGTTTGGGGATGTATACATATATATGCACACACATATAAATATGTATATATACACATATATGTATATATGTATATATTACATATATTTGTGATTTTAAAGTATATAATGGTATAGATTCATATAATTCTTAGCTTCTGAAAAATCAACAATTAGAACCACTACTGATATTTTATTATTTCATATTACATATAAAATATATTTAAATACAAATGTAAGAAGAGTTTTTAATAGATTTTTAATAAATGTTAAGAGATTCAAAAGCTCAAAGTAGAAGGCTTTTATTTGAATTGAAATTAAACAATTAGAATCACTGTTGATATTTTATTATTTCATATTACATATAAAATATATTTAAATATAAAGATAAGAGTTTTTAATAGATTTTATAATAAATGTTAAGAGATTAAAAAACTGAAAGTAGAAGGCTTTTATTTGGATTGAAATTAAAGGCTAGGCATGGTGGTTCATGCCTGTAATCCCAGAATTTTAGGAGACTGAGGGGGGAGGATTGCTTGAGCCCAGGGGTTAAGACCAGCCTAGGCAACACAGTGAGACACCGTATCTACAAAAAAATTAAAAAATTAGCTGGGCATGGTGGTGTGTGCCTGTATGCTACCATTTACTAAGGAGGCTGAGGTGGGAGAATTGCTTGAGCCTGGGAGGTCAAGGCTGCCGTGAGCTGTGATTGTGCCACTGCATTCTAGCCTGGGTGCCAGAGAGAGACTCTATCTCTAAATAAATAAATAAGTAAATAAATAAACAACAACAGCAAAAACACTCAAAGCAAATCTGTGTAAATTTTGAATTCATTTTGAGAAGTGACAGCATGCTGGCAGCCCTCACAGCCCTCGCTCGCTCTCGGGGGCCTCCTTGGCCTTGGCACCCACTCTGGCTGCCCATGAGGAGCCCTTCAGCCCTCTACTGCACTGTGGGAGCCCCTTTCTGGGTTGGCCAAGGCCAGAACCGGCTCCCTCAGCTTGCGGGGAGCTGTGGAGCGAGAGGCGTGGGCGGGAACCGGGGCTGTGCCTGCGCTTGTGGGCCAGCGGGAGTTCCAGGTGGGCGTGGGCTTGGCAGGCCCTGCACTCGGAGCTGCCAGCCGGACCGCAAGCCCCAAGCAGTGAGGGGCTTAGCACCTGGCCCAGCAGCTGCTGTGCTCGATTTCTTGCCGGGCCTTAGCTGCCTCCCCGCAAGGCAGGGCTTGGGACTTGCAGCCTGCCATGCCTGAGCCTCCCCCGCAACCCCCCGCACAGTGGGCTGCTGCGTGGCCCAAGCCTCCCCGACGAGCACCGCCCCCTGCTCCAGGGCGCCCAGTCCCATAGACCGCCCAAGGGCTGAGGAGTGTGGGCACATGGCGCAGGACTGGCAGGCAGCTCCACCTGCAGCCCCAGTGCGGGATCCATTGGGTGAAGCCAGCTGGGCTCCTGAGTCTGGTGGGGACTTGGAGAATCTTTATGTCTAGCTAAGGGATTGTAAATACACCAATCGGCACTCTGTATCTAGCTCAAGGTTTGTAAATACACCAATCAGCACTCTGTATCTAGCTCAGGGTTTGTAAATACACCAGTGGACACTTTGTATCTAGCTAACCTAGTGGGGAGGTGGAGAACTTTTGTGTCTAGCTCAGGGATTGTAAACGCACCAATCAGCACCCTGTCAAAACGGACCAATCAGCTCTGTGTAAAACAAACCAATCGGCTCTCTGTAAAATGGACCAATCAGCAGGATGTGGGTGGGGCCAGATAAGAGAATAAAAGCAGGCTGCCTGAGCCAGCAGTGGCGACTCGCTTGGTCCGTGGACGCCTTATTCTTTTGCTCTTTGCGATAAATTTTGCTACTGCTCACTCTTTTGGTCCACATTGCCTTTTTGAGCTGTAACACTCACTGCGAAGGTCTGCAGCTTCACTCCTGAAGCCAGCGAGACCACGAACCCACCAGAAGGAAGAAACTCCGGACACATCCGAACATCAGAAGGAACAAACTCCGGACATGCGGCCTTTAAGAACTGTAACACTCACCGCCAGGGTCGGTAGCTTCATTCTTGAAGTCAGTGAGACCAAGAACCCACCAATTCCGGACACAATTTGACTCCAGAAAATGGGTGTCCAACCTTGTGGCTTCCCTGGGCCACATTGGAAGAAGAAAAGAGTTGTCTTGGGTCACACATAAAATACACTTACTATAGCAGATAAGCTAAAAAAAAAGAAAAAGGTCCATGCATAATCTTTGTGATATCTGCCAGCACTGATAAGCAAAATTGTCCTCTCATTCAAAAGGTTGGATACAGCTGCTCTAGATATATTATTATTAAATATGCAGGCAATTACTGTTTAAGTGAGGATTTCTTCACAAAATGAGTTTAAAAATATATATTAGTGGCTTAGCATTCATTTTAGACAACCATTTCAGAGATTCAAATCACACACTTCCTTACAGAAATTTTGTTGTCTTCAATGTCCCCATTGTGGTTTCTTTACCAAGCCTCTACTGTTCTTCACATCACCAAGTTAAAAAAAAAAGCGGGGGGGTTGGGGGGGGCGCAGAATGAAAATTGCATGGTAGGCCACAAGTTCAGATCCTCATCGACACAAGAGGTGCCTGAAGCAGTGGATGAGGCTTTTCTCTGAATCACGAGCAGCCACATAAATGCTTAAAAGGGCCTGGCAGGGAGCGTCAGTGGGTGATGTGGGTGATGTGGCTGGGAGGCTGAATGGAGAGCATTTGTTCTTCAGTTATCTATAGAAGGCAGCTGTCACTCAGCACCAGCTAAGGCCTTCCCATGAGGGAATTGGGGATCAGGTTTCCCAGATCTTTTTATGTATCAGGATAAGACAGAGATCCAGCTTTTTTTGGGTAATTATTTCCTATTTTAAAATACGGGTAGTTGATTAAATAAAAACAAACGAATGAACACCATATGGGCACAGCAAAACACATCTGTGGCTTGGATTCAGCTTGTGAATGATTACTGCAGATATTTATTCTAGAGGACACCCCTGGGTATGTCCTAATATAAAACCTAAATCTAAACTCAAGGCCCATGCTACCTTCAGAGAATAAATGACCCAGAAAAAGAACCACCTCTCCTAAGGAAGTATAAATGTGTAAATAACTGAGACCCAAACTAACAACTATACATTTTTCCTATTGTTGGGCTGTTGCTAACCTCAATTAAGAAGGCTTGATGATATTTGTAAAGTATCATCACTCCACCATGGTCCAGTAATATCTGATCACTCCACCATGGTCCAGTAACATCTGAATGGTCAAGAAATATTTAACATATGTACCAAAAATTTGTGTATACTACTGTACCAATAAACCATTTGTTTCCATTTGATCTCTGAGTGTGGTAACTCATGTTATTTGCCTTGCTGTTGTAAATAAACAAACCAAATGGAGGCTTGATGCAAGATGCAGTGTAGCATAGTGCCAACTCTGGACTCCGACTACTCAGGGTGTAAATTCTAACTCTGTTCTATTAATACCATGAAACTGAGCAAGTTAGTTAAAACTCGCTGGGCCCATTTCCTCATTTATACAATGGAGATTTTAATAGTACAGCTACATAGGCCATTTTGTGGTTTAAAATACATCATGATTATAAAACACTTAATGTAGGGCTTGCTACATAACGAGCAAGGTTTGTTGCTGTTATCGTTAATATCCTTAATTCTCATTATTACAAAGCTTGAGATAGTATGAGGTGAACAAGTTCATAACAGCAGCATAATGAAAATTTTAATAATTCTTTTTATACTTTAACAAAAATGCGAGATTAGGTAATTTACTATTTTTACATGAGTAATAAATATTGCATTAAAATGTATTTAAAATTTACCACATTAATGTCTGCCAGTCATGCCAAATGACCAACATGAATGTGAATAAAACTCAGCCTGTGCCCATTTAATCTTAACCAACCCTTTATAATTGTTAATGATTTGAACCTCTGCCTTGAAAGATCACATTACTTGATTGTCTTCAACTTATCTGAATGTGGTAGTGATTTCTGTAAATTTATAGGAGCTTTGTCTCATGCAGCTCCATGGAGTTGAACTTATACACCTTTAAAATGGCATATACTTAATTAATTGAGTGTTGATCTGCTTCACATGTGTATAATATTATTAGCTCACTAAACCAAGAAAACAGTGGTCCTTTAGGGAAAGAAACTAAATTACAACAGAGAATATAAATACCATATAAATATCTATTATTTATTGAACTGTCACAATTATTGCAAAAAATTACCTTTTAGTGGACAAAACAATTGATATTGCCCTTTTCTGGGAAGAAATAATGTAATATATGATGAATATTTTTGGCCAATATCCTCTAGACCTTGCCAGTTAACTGGCTCTCAAAATTTTGAATAATAAAAACTTGGTGATAGTAGAAAAATAGTAATTTTTTAAAAGTATGTGCACAATTATACAACTAAACAATTCATTCACCAGTGTTCACAATTCTGTTGCCTTCTTTGAATCAAAATTTACATAGTTTTTCTTTTAGACTAAGCTCCTTTATGATACCAGTGTGCCCGTTTCTCATTACCATTGAAATGTCTCATGAGCATGTCACATTCTGGTACAACTGCTAATCCAGGATGACAGTTTAGTTCTTTTAAATCCAATTGAGAGCCTTATACTCATGACCAGAGAACCTAAAGAAAGGTTAAGATACATTTATTCCTTGATGTAAGTGATTTGTCTATTTTTAGTTTTCCTAACGGTCATATTTCAATTTAGATTTATGGTTTTTATAGGTTAGGTAAAATATGCTTCCCTTTTGCGATATGAAATATGTAGTCTTTTAAAAAATTTCTGCAAAGCTATTAAACTGAAAAAAAATTAATTTGGCCTATTCAGTTTGTTAGCACTTACCATTTTGGAAAAAGAGTGACTCTACTTTTGTATTTTGTAACATTTTCCCTACTATAGGGCAGTATCTTCTGTAAGTTCTTAGATATTAGCACCAAATAAATAGGCAAAAAAATTCTATTATGTTAATTCTTAGAACCCCTGCTTGGCAGTGCATCATTGACTAGATGGAGAAGAAATGAAAATAATACATTAGGAAGCAGTTTCCTGGTTCTTTTGAAAACAACTAGAGAGTCTTTTTCTTGACTGGAATATCTGAAGATCCTGTTTAATGCTTTCATTCTATGATTGTTAAGAATATGTCATAGAACTGCTGTATCCTGTTTCTTTACGACTTCCCTTCTGTTTGTTGATTAGAAATCCCTGAGTGGCTTTACATTATTAGTACAGTAGATATGTAGTATATTCCCATAATACTACTGCTGCTATTGACTAATAGTAATTATTTTAGGGCAGCTTTATGACAGTTGGTTTATGTTTTAGGGTGTCATTTGACTTGTGAAGCATTGAAATCTGGGCATTAAGCACACTGTTTTCTATGTGGTATGGAATGATTCTTAAAGCCCTGAGAAAGTGGAAAATAGAAATATTTTTCCTTTTTACCATAATCACCTACGACTGTCACTCTATCATAAACTGCATAAACTTTATAACCTCAAAACATTTTGGAAATGAAATGACAGAACTTGCTTACTCAATTGCTTCTATATACACCAAATATTTTTTAAAAGTATTATATTAAGTCCTTGAAAATATTTTGTTCTAGTCAATATACGCAGTTTAGGTTGGTAGTTTTATGCGGAAACAGTGAGGAAATAATTTTATATTATGATGACTAGACCAGTCTTTGAACATCGCTTTGGTTATTGTTCCATTAGTAAATATTATAATTATTTCTGAGATTTACTCACCTTCAAAGAATGTTGGCAATGCCAGCATTATTAACACTCCTCTAGTCAGAACAAAGGGGAAATATAATAACAAAATATAATAATAGCCAAATAAAGAGTGACTTAGGATGTACACCCTTATCTGGGATCCTGAGTAATTCGATTATTCTTAGGAAATACACTTTTGTGCTAGAACAAAGACTTTTGAAATAGCTAGATTATTTCTGGGTTTCTTTTCATTTTGAATTAACTTGAATTTCAAGAAAACAAGGATAGTTTTTACTGATGCAGTGCATAGAAGCTCTGTGTACAATGAAGAAAAGTAGGAAAGTGAGAAAAATGCCGTTAGATTTTTCATCGTTATACTATCTGATATGTGAATTTAACTAAAACTTATATACCTCATTAAAGTATAGTACTTCCTAATGTAATTTCTTAATTTAAGTGTTCCCCATAAGGTTTTTTTTATATAAACTTAAGTACTGTTAAATATTTAAGGCAAATTCAGGTATAAAATAAGACTTGTTGATATCTTATTCCAAGCATGTTTGTTTCTCTCCTATTTATTTTTATTCTGTGTTCATTTCCAAAATTGTTTTACTCACAACTGTTTGTTTTTTCTGTTTCATTCTGTGATAAAGGTATTATTTGGCTAATTGTATAATTTCAGTGTCATTTCTAATATTCCAATTGTGATAGTGTCAACACAAGATTAAATTTCTCTACACGGTTTATGAGAATGGAATGCCAAATTGAAATAGAACAGAGCACAGATGATCTAAATATAAAAAGAACTACAAAAATCACAGTTGTTTAAAAAGGTTTTTTGTTTGTTTATATATGGTGCAGAACATTTGTTCCTCAGCCAAATGTTTCCACCTTGAGAAAGCTATAGAGATTCTATGTAGTCCTAGTACCAATAATATGTTTTAACCTGAATGTACCTTATCTTTATTCATAAACTGTCACTTTTTACACTGTTGAAACTTTTTTTTTTAAGACAATCTCACTCTGTCGTCCAGTCTGGAGTGCAGCAGTGGTGTGATCTTGCCTCACTGCAACCTCTAACCTTCTGGGTTCAAGCAATTCTGGTGCCTCAGCCACCTGAGTAGTTGGGATCACAGGTGTATGCCACCAGGCCCGGCTAATATTTTTTGGTATTTCTAGTAGAGATGAGTTTTGCCACATTGGCCAGGCTGGCTTGAAACTCCTGGCCTCAAGTGATCTGCCTGCCTTGGCCTCCCAAAGTGCTGGTATTACAAGTTGTGAGCCACTGTGCCTGGCCTGAAACTCGTAATTCATTTCCATTAATATTAATCTCACCTTTTCCAATAATTAATTGATTTCACAGGTATTAGGCCCTATAATCATTGAATGACTAATGAAATTATTTATAGCAAATAAACAGATTAATTATCTGCCAGCAGGCTGAGATTAGTTTCTTTAAAAAATGTTTATTATTTAAAACATTCAGCTGTGATCTTGGCTTTCTTGTGAGGTTCAATAGTTTCTATTGAATAAAGGAGAGAAATGACAGAGAATTTACTTCAGTGAAATTTGAATTCCATTAACTTAATGTGGTCTCATCACAAATAATAGTACTTAGAACACCTAGTACAGCTGCTGGACCCAGGAACACAAAGCAAAGGAAGATGAACTTGTGTGTACATTGATATTGGTATACACATCAAATGGTGTGATGTGAATTTAGATGTGGGCATGGGAGGAATAGGTGAAGATGTCAGAAAAAAAATCAACTGTGTCTTGTTCCATTCCAGGTGGCTGCTTCTTTGGTTGTGCTGTGGCTCCTTGGAAAGTGAGTATTCCATGTCCTATTGTATAGATTGTGTTTTATTTCTGTTGATTAAATATTGTAATCCACTATGTTTGTATGTATTGTAATCCACTTTGTTTCATTTCTCCCAAGCATTATGGTAGTGGAAAAATAAGGTTTTTTGTTTAAATGATGACCATTAGTTGGGTGAGGTGACACATGCCTGTAGTCCTAGCTCCTCCACAGGCTGACGCAGGAGGATCACTTGAGCCTAGGAGTTCAGGGCTGTAGTGTTGTATCATTGTGAATAGCCACCACACTCCAGCCTGGACAATATAGCACGATACTATATCTAAAATAAAATAAAATAAAATCAATAAATTGTGAGCATGTGCAGCTCCTGCAGTTTCTAAAGAATATAGTTCTGTTCAGTTTCTGTGAAACACAATAAAAATATTTGAAATAACATTACATATTTAGGGTTTTCTTCAAATATTTTAATTTAATAAAGAACAACTCAATCTCTATCAATAGTGAGAAAGCATATCTATTTTCTTGCAATAATGATACGATTTTGAGGTTAAGGGTGCATACTCTTCTAATGCAATATATTGTATTTCTTTAGACTCAAATTTAGTTCCATTTACATGTATTGGAAATTCAATAAGTAACTTTGGCTGCCAAATAACAATTTCCGTTTTGCTTTACAGCACTCCTCTTCAAGACAAAGGGAATAGTACTCATAGTAGAAATAACAGCTATGCAGTGATTATCACCAGCACCAGTTCGTATTATGTGTTTTACATTTATGTGGGAGTAGCCGACACTTTGCTTGCTATGGGATTCTTCAGAGGTCTACCACTGGTGCATACTCTAATCACAGTGTCGAAAATTTTACACAACAAAATGTTACATTCTGTTCTTCAAGCACCTATGTCAACCCTCAACACGTTGAAAGCAGGTACTTTACTAGGTCTAAGAAATGAAACTGCTGATCCACCATCAATAGGGCCTGTGGTTTTGTTGGTTTTCTAATGGCAGTGCTGGCTTTTGCACAGAGGCATCTGCCCTTTGTTGAACCTCCTTTTGACTGGCATGCACATGTCTCAGATATTATAGGTTATCATATATTGTTGCTCCTAATATTTCTGTGTTAGATAATTAGAGTAGCTTGGTTTGTAAGAACATGATGTTGGTGGGACTGTAGCAGCACAAGAAGGCCCTTATGGGTCAGTCATACCTCTCTTTTCAGATATTTGGTCTAGCTCTTTTCTGGGCATCTTGTTGCCAATATATAGTATTGCTCAAAAGGGCAGGAGATTTGAAGTGATCAAGGAAAATATATTTTTTCTATTGATTAAGTCTTTTGATGGGGTAGAATAATCTAATTTCATGTAACTGCTCAAAGTTATATGGTAGGGGGGATCCCAAATGTATTTTAAAACTATTTTTATATCATCATATTTGAAGTAATAGAAAGTCAGAGTAGTAGAATAAAGGTACTAAAAATTTTAAAAACTAATAAGGTACTTTGAAAGAAATCAATTATGTTGATTCCTCATTAGACAAATTTGCACTTAAAGACAGGTTAATAAGGATTTCCCCAAGTTTTTTCATAGCAACCTGTGAGCACTTTCTCTGTTGAGGCATTTATGGTATGAAAAGATGAGTAAGGCACAGTTCTTGCCCTGGAGGAGGTCACAGGTAAGAGGAGGAGTTGACACAGAAACATTTGATATAAAGCAAGGAATAAATTCCAAGACTAAAATTTTCAGAAATCTAAAAAACTCAAGATAAGAAAAAGCCATCATATTTTCTGGGTAACAAAATTTCAGTGTTATTAGCATGTAAGAAGATCTTGATATTTACTCTGAAGCCCATGTGTGTTGCTGAAATCTTGCCTCATTTGCATATACTCATCACCATCCTCTGTTTTGGAGCTAAGAATTTTAGACTCAAGATATCCAATTAACTTGATCCATTGATTTTATTTTTTATGGAAATCTGAGACCCATAGAAGGCAGGGGATTTGCCTACATTTCTAGAAGAGTCAGACATGAGCCATGAGGCACAGTGGAAAGAACATGAGCATTGCCTGAGCTCTGAGTTGGCGCTATAAGAGCAGTGATCATGGGCAAGTGACTATTCTGAGCCTTGGCGTCCTCACCTGTTAAGTGGGGAAAAGAATATTTCAGAAGATCTTTGTGAGAATGAAACAACGCAATTTACTTGCCTGCTACATAGCCAATGGGAAATCAATATAAGTTCCCCGTGGTTCCCTTCTGTGGGGTTTTATTCCCACAGAGGGTGCACTGGCCATTCCACCTCTTCTTTTCCAAGTTCCTCATTCCCTTTAACGCTGTTCATAGTTGGTTCCAAACCATTTGAAATACAATAAGCACCAGGATGGTTTTTTCTTTCCACCAAAGCAAATTTCATTTTCTAAATACTGTTTATAAATATCAATGGCGATTTTTTCAATCTTTGATTATCATGAAAAGATACAAATATGTTTAATTAAATATGCTAAAGAAAGTATTAATAAATACATATTAAATAATTCCTACATATAAGGCTTTTTTGCTTGGGGTATGGGTGATACAAAATAAATGTGGCATGAACCCACTGACCTCTAGCAATTTATAACCTAGAAAAAGAGTTAAGATATGTTTATAAGTTCCTGTGATATAAGACATGCATATAGTCATTATAACAGAGGTGCAAACAAGATGTATTAAGTATGTCCAGAGGAGGAAGAGATTAATCCAAGCTGGAGGAAACACTGATGCTTTCTTGCAGCAGGGGCATTTGAGTTGAGAAAGGGAGGAAACATAGATTTTGACAATGAGAGCTGAGGGGAAAGGGGTTTCAGGTGGAGGGAACCGCATGGGGAAAGCAGGTAGGTAGGAAAGTGTAGAGTGTGTTTAAAGAATAGACCAGTTTGGCTGAAACAGGTTATTTGAGCAGAGGAAGCTTGTACTAGGTAGGTGGGTTGAGGCCAAATTATGCAAGGCATTAAATATTAAACTAGGAATTTTGGACTTTATCCTGCAGTTTATGGGGGGTAAATGATAAGATTTGATATCACTTTATTTGTACAGTATTATGTTACATTTTATCTAATTGTTTGTGTAATTCCTGTCTAGACAATGAATTCCTCAAGGGCAAGGAGCATGGCTTATTCACCTCAGTTATTTCAGTGCCTAGCATTGTGCCTGGTACATAGTAGACACTTATATATAACCTTTTTTAATTGAAGCAACAAGTTATCAACCTTACAAATGTGAATCCGTGATTCAGATGACAGGTTGAAATGTAGATTGTCCGCGAATAGGGCAGAAAGAGAGTATGACAAAGGAGGACAAGACAGTGGGGCAGGCAGGGAGAGAGAGCAGCCAGGGTTTCGGTAGAGGTATGTCAAAAAGGTATGGAAGTCAGAGGAGAAGGGAACCCCTATGTTATGGAATACAAATGGAAGGGAAATGATGACAACAGTAAGTTATCATTAAATGCAAGGTTGCAAAAATAAGATTGTAATAGCAGGATGAGTACCCACCTATTCCTGACATAATTTATAGTAAAAGCTATTTCAGAGACATTGGTTGTTACTTGAATCTTACAGGAATCTGAAACTTTTTAAAAGGTTTAAAAGTACAAGACAATAACTTGAACACATAATTATTTAGAATGTTTGGAAAGAAACGAAAATTTCTAAGTCTTTATCTGATTCTATTTGTTAATTCTTATTTGGGCTCTGAATGCGTCTACTGTGATCCAAATTTAGTGTTGAATATATTGATATATCTTTAAAAAATTACCATTTTTTGAGGAATTTGTCATCTTGTATATTATAGGTGGGATTCTTAATAGATTCTCCAAAGATATAGCAATTTTGGATGATCTTCTGCCTCTTACCATATTTGACTTCATCCAGGTATGTAAAAATAAGTACTGTTAAGTATGTCTGTACTATTAAAAAAAAACAAAAGCAAATGTGATTTTGTTTTCATTTTTTATTTGATTGAGAGTTGAAGTCCTGTCTATTGCATTAATTTTGTAATTATCCAAAGCCTTCAAAATAGACATAAGTTTAGTAAATTCAGTAATAAGTCAGAACTGTTTACCTGGCCCAAACCTGAGGCAATCCCACATTTAGATGTAATAGCTGTCTACTTTGGAGTGATTTGAGAGGCCCAAAGGACCATCTTTCCCCAAATCACTGGCCACAAAGTGTGACATTTTGGCATTGGCATCACTATTTGATAGAAGCCAACCTCCCCCCAAAAGGCCTGTATTAGAATGAAGATGGAATCCCTGGGTGGGTTACACTTGAAACTAGCCTCACCCATGAACACTTTGGCACAGATTAGCTAGCTCATTCCCCCACAGTAAGGACCATAAGGAAGGGACAGAAGCAAAGATAAGTTTTTGAACAAAAGAGAAGGGAAAGAAAAATCTAGGGTTTTATGAGGGCTGTCCCTGAGTGATAGATGTGAATAGGCCTCCAGGGCAGGCTGGCTCAGAGCCTGACCCTTTGGGTTGGGGTGACTGACTGGTGGTGAGAGTGGAGAAGAAAAGGGGAGTGGAGGAGATGAAAGTGACCTTGGGACATTAGGTCTCCATAAGTGACAGGATTTAAGGAGTGTTGTAAGCTGTGGTTGTTGGACCAGGTTTAAGCACAGCTTCCTGAGCTTCCTGACTGGTTTAGGTCAAGCTCCAGAGAGCAAATGCCACAGTCTCAGTGATCTCCTTGGAGAAACAGTTGGAATAGGATGCTGCCCATGTTGGGATGAGTCATTGTCCCCTCTTGCTCTTTCCCCACCCCTGCAAAATAATAATACTGTATTTGATTGAACATATAACACAAAAGAAGGATTATCACATAAGTGTGTATATATAACCAACATTGGCAGGTGCAGAAAAACCAGACTGTCAGTTTGCCTCATCTGAAATGATTGACACAAACAAATGTATTTACTGTTCCAAGTGAACTTTGGCATTTTGGATATCCTTCAGTTGTTCTGTTTAAAGATATAACTTAGAAGCAGCTGATGGAATATTTAAATCCATGTGTTGAATTCATGCGTTCAAAGAAACATGTCCTGTGTCACTAAATGCTGACATTTGTTTTTCATGTTAAGAGTGTAAATAACTGGTCCCAAATATAATATGATTACATCAGATAAAAACTGGAATGTGAACCTCTTAACTTGATTGTGAAAGTATTTGTCAATGGTGCCTCTTGATAATTATTTGAGGCTCACTTCAGAACTCTTCTGGAAGAGTTGATTTTTAAATATTCATTTTATAAATTAACATTTTTGACATATGTGATGGCTCTCAAATTTTTTCTTTTATGCCAATTTGAATCATTTCTGCTCAAATTTTTTTTCTTTAATTGAGACGGAGTCTCACTCTGTTGCCCAGGCTAGAGTGCAGTGATGCAATCTTGGCTGACTGCAACCTCCGCCTCCTGGGTTCAAGCGATTCTCTTGCGTCAGCCTCCAGAGTAGCTGGGATTACAGGCACCCATCACCATGCTGGGATAATTTTTGTATTGTTACTAGGGATGGGGTTTCACCACATTGGCCAGGCTGGTCTTGAACTCCTGAACTCCTGACCTCAAGTGACCCTCAGCCTCTTAAAGAGCTGGAATTATAGGTGTGAGCCACTGCACCAGGCCCTGTTCAACTTTTAATGCTAAGATTCATTTGCTGTTGTTTCACAAGTGATTAAGCAGAGGTCTTTTATATTAATTTACCTATTTTATTTGTAAGAAAGTCTCATATTAAGGAAGCATAATATATGACAATCCAAATACAGTACAAATTTGGTTAATTTTGATTTTGTTAAATGATTAATCACAGGGGTCCTTTAAATTGTGAGCGCCTCTGGTATACTTGTGTTATACCTCTGGTTATACTTAATTTCAAACAAATGAAATTTCATTCTATTCATGACATTTCAGAAGCAGATCTGTTGCATAAAATAAAGCATACCTATAAATTTTATTTTTTTTAAAAAAAGTCTTTGTTCACTCTATTTTCTATTATTTTTCTCTTTTTAAAATTTGAATTTTATTGTGGCAAGTCCACTTAACATGAGATTTACCCTCTTAACAGATTTTTATGTGTAAAATACAGTATTGTCCACCATGGGTAAAATGTTGCACAGCAGATCTCTGGAACTTATTCATTTTGCGCTACTGAAATCTTATACCTGTTGATTAGTAACTCCCCATTTCCCTCTCTCCCCTGTCCTGTTACCCATGGTTCTGTTCTTTGCTTCTTTGAGTTTGAGTATTTTGATACCTCATGTAATCTTCATTCTATTTTCTAACTTTGACAATGTTCTGACAAATTTGCTTTCTGGATTGGATCACTGTATAGTGAAAATTGAAAATCTGGGTTATTTTCTGCAGATTCCCACTATTTTACCTTGAGCAGACACTTATCTTGAAGGGTCTCAGGTTTGTCACTTGTAGAATGGGGAATATAAACCTGATAATGGTCCCTTTCAGTTCTAAAGTTATATCAGTTGAAAATACATGTGTCACTTATGGAAACGGGTAGAGAACTGGCTCACTGAATAGCATATGGATATTATAAAGTGGTTTTTTTAATCCTTTCTGCTGACAGTTACTTTATTTATACTTTATTCAAATGGGTTATTGTGAAGTAAGTGTTAGCAGACTTTGTACCTTTTAAAAATGTATGTATTTGGTGTAATGTAGAAATATAGAAATTTATTAAGTATGATTTATTTCAATGTTAAGCCTGAGAAAATACGCTCCGAAAGGTTAGCTAGCTTGCCTAAATGACAAGCTTGTATTTCAAGCAGAATTTGCTGAATCAAAAGACTCCAAGACGAATGCCCAGCTTTCAAAAATTGTCTAACCAAAATAAATCCTAAGATTCACCTTCATACTAGAATTATTTAAAAATAGTTTATTTTAAATTAATATTCACTTAAAATGTATTTATCATGCAATACTTCAAAGTGTCTGGGAAATGAAAATATCTCAAGATCAAAGAACACCATGTTTTCAAAACTTCAAAAATGTTATCAGTGACTTAAACAATTTTTAAAATTTTCATAGAGCCTATGAAAAATGTACTTGCAAATGGCTACTTTCTGACTAGGAATAGAATGGGGAGAGTATTTAGAAATAAATCACTGACACACTTTTTCCACTTTGCAATGTGAAAACGTTTACTCAACAACATGTTTTCTTTGATCTTACAGTTGTTATTAATTGTGATTGGAGCTATAGCAGTTGTCGCAGTTTTACAACCCTACATCTTTGTTGCAACAGTGCCAGTGATAGTGGCTTTTATTATGTTGAGAGCATATTTCCTCCAAACCTCACAGCAACTCAAACAACTGGAATCTGAAGGTATGACAGTGAAGGTGCGATACTCATCTTGTAAAAAAGCTATAAGAGCTATTTGAGATTCTTTATTAATCTACTTTAAAAAAATTTCTGCTTTTAAACTTTTACATCATATAACAATAATTTTTTTCTACATGTATGTGTATATAAAAGGAAACCATATTACAAAGTACACATGGATTTTTTTTCTTAATTAATGACCATGTGACTTCATTTTCGTTTTAAAAATAGGTATATAGAATCTTACCACAGTTGGTGTATAGGACATTCATTTATAATAAACTTATATCAATCAAATTAAACAAGGATAGTGCTGCTATTACTAAAGATTTCTCTGGGTTCCCAAATGATACTTGACCAAATTTGTCCCTTTGGCTTGTTGTCTTCAGACACCCTTTCTTCATGTGTTGGAGCTGCCATTTTGCGTGCCCCCAAACTCTACTTGAGCTGTTAGGGAATCACATTTTGCAGTGACAGCCTTAGTGTGGGTGCATTTTCAGGCAATACTTTTTCAGTGTATTTCTGCTTTGTAGATTATTAGCTAAATCAAGTCACATAAACTTCCTTAATTTAGATACTTGAAAAAATTGTCTTAAAAGAAATTTTTTTTCAGTAATAATTAATTTAGAATTAGCCAGAAAACTCCCAGTGGTAGCCAAGAAAGAGGAATAAATATTGGTGGTGATTTTTTAAGTTCCCATCTCTGGTAGCCAAGTAAAAAAGGAGGGTAACTCATTAATAAAATAACAAATTACATCTATTCAAAGAATGGCACCAGCGTGAAAAAAACCTTTTTAACCAATGACATTTGTGATATGATTACTCTAATTTAATCTTTTTCAGGTACAAGATATTATGAAATTACATTTTGTGTTTATGTTATTTGCAATGTTTTCTATGGAAATATTTCACAGGCAGGAGTCCTATTTTCACTCATCTTGTTACAAGCTTAAAAGGACTATGGACACTTCGTGCCTTCGGACGGCAGCCTTACTTTGAAACTCTGTTCCACAAAGCTCTGAATTTACATACTGCCAACTGGTTCTTGTACCTATCAACACTGCGCTGGTTCCAAATGAGAATAGAAATGATTTTTGTCATCTTCTTCATTGCTGTTACCTTCATTTCCATTTTAACAACAGGTACTGTGAACTCATTAACTTTAGCTAAGCATTTAAGTAAAAAATTTGTCAATGAATGAAATGCAGCATTCTTATAGATTATCAATTTTTGATATCTTTAGAGTTTAATAATTAACACATTTGTTGATTTATTATTGAACAAATGATTTCTTTGAATTTCCATTGTTTTATTGTTAAACAATAATTTCCTTGAAATTGGATATATACACACACACACACACACATATATATACAGTATTATCCTTGTTTTCACAGTTTTAAAAACCGATGCACACAGATTGTCAGGTAGCAATTCTGTGATTGAAGGGGAAAAATGTCACCTCTTCATACTCATATTGGTGAAGAGTCCTAGCTTCAAAATTAATAGATCCCTAAAGAGGGGAAATGAAACATCCACATTTACACACACACACACACACACACACACACAGTTCCTCTTATTGGTAAGTTTTGTTTTTTTTTAATCTCTACTAGATAAAATTTGTTATCTGACTGTGAGTTTTGCACAAAGAAAAACTGTCACAGGAAAGAAAGAAAGTGTCATGTTTTTCAAAAGAAAAAAAAGAAAGAAAGTGCCATGTTTTTCAATTACAAATGTTCTGGATTGATTTTAGGATCTTTAGTGAAAAACAAAGTATTTCATAATAAGTGAAATAAAAATCTATGTAGGTAAATTGTTTCTCTAATTTAAGAATTTGAATTTCTGAGTATTTAGGATAAGTGTTGAAGTAACTTGTTATATGTGACAGTGAATATTGGCAGAGCAAATGCCAAATCAATGCCAAATCTGCAGGATCATTTGACTGTAGGAACAGAATTCTACTCAAACCAAAAGCAGGCATTGTTGGAGTTACAGGAAGGCCTCATGGAACACCGAGAAGGTGGTGCCATTTGACTCTTAAAGAAGCTGCAACAGGCACAAGAGAGTCAGCTGCAGCTCTTCTTGAGTCTATATCTGTCCTGGGTCCATTCCTTTTTGTGGCTGCTTCATTCCTTTTTCTCTCTCTGAAGACTGGTTTTTCTGGTCTACCAGGGCTATGCCACATTGACTTTATGTAGTGTCTCCATTCTGGCCTCCTGAATTAACAGGAGAGTTCCTCTGTACAAACGCAAAGTCCTGGAGAGAACAGAAAACAGGTTCCTTTTGGCTGAGGGGTCCAGCTGCAGTCTACTCTGCTGCTATGAGGATAGTGGGTTCGCCACCTTTGTTGTTCTCTCAGCTAGGGCAGTGGGAAATGACTCTATGAAAGGAATATACACGGGCAGGCAAATGTACTAATCCTCATCAGTACTGTAATTTTAAGCAACTTTAAAAAATTCTTTTAAGTTATTTGAAAATAGGATCAAAGAAGGCTGAATTACATAAATGAAGATATGTAAACAATTAATTCAAACCAATATAACACATGCTATAACATGGTTGAGTGTGATTGAGTCTTGATTTATTAGGGGCAATAATCAAAACATTTAACAATCATTACAGTACAGAACTTACCAGTCAAATCAGATGCTCAGCCAGAGTGGATGTTGGCCACCTAGCTATTATTATCTCTGGCTCAATTGGTCTTCAGCTGTGTTAACTTGCAAACATTAATTAACTCTCTAAGCCCCTCATTTTCCTCAAGTGTAAACAGACACAATAATATTACCTATTCCATAGGTGTGGGGTGAATAGTAAATGTAATAATTTGTCCAAAACACTTAGTATAGTGCCTGGTCCATGGTAAATACTAAATAAATGTTATCTGACTTATTATTAAAATTTTATCTTCTCAGCTTAACCTTCAGGACAGTAATATATTGGGGTCTAGATAAATCTTACCTATATGAAAATAATTTAATACTACATGCAGATATATGCTGTGTATATTATGCCTTCTGTTAGAGGAACTGCAGAAACAAAAATTTCAATTAATAATAAGATGAATTATTTCTCCCAATTGTAGAACCTTTTGACAATTTTATCATGCATTACAGATGTAAGAACTCTTGATTGGGACTTGATAGTCTAACTTTATAATAATTTAAGAACATTCCTCTTAGAGAATTTTTATGGCCATAATACTGAACACTTATAAATTTTAATTAGCGGTCCTTTTTAGCCCTAAAAAAAAATTTATTGTAATTAAACACTTAAGTATTGTTCTTCCCGGGTAAACTAATTTTTTTTTTTTTTTTTTTTTTTTTTTTTTTTTTTGCATAGAGGGTAATCTTTTCTCTTTCCAGATGGCAGACCTGTTAGTTTTCTGACTGTCCGGTGAAATTCTAAGTCCACTTACTTCCCAATAGCATGCAATTAGCAAAGGTCCTCCTTGCAAAGGCACAGAGCACATCTAAACATCTTGCAGATGCTGTTTGGACACTCTTCCCCTGCTTTTGGTTTCTTTGTAGAGGAGCTCATCTGGATACAGGATCTCTTTTCCCCATTGCCCATTCTAATATTTGTTACTGTTATTACTTATAGAATAATAGTAGAAGAGACAAATATGGTACCTACCCAATACCAACAACACCTCCAATACCAGTAACATTTTTTAAAAAGGGCAACACTTTCCTAATATTCAATCACTCTTTGATTTAAAATCCTGGTTGAATACTTACTATATGCAGAGCATTATTCTATTAGTAGATGCTGTGATGAACTGAGATTTAAAAATTGTTAAAATTAGCATAAAATTGAAATGTAAATTTAATGTGATATGTGCCCTGGGAGAAGTGTGAATAAAGTCGTTCACAGAAGACAGAAATAACATGAGGTTCATTTATGTCTTTTGTGCATCTATAGGAGAAGGAGAAGGAAGAGTTGGTATTATCCTGACTTTAGCCATGAATATCATGAGTACATTGCAGTGGGCTGTAAACTCCAGCATAGATGTGGATAGCTTGGTAAGTCATTATCATCTTTTTAACTTTTATGAAAAAAATTCAGACAAGTAAAAAAGTATGAGTAATAGCATGAGGAAGAACTATATACCCTATATTGAGCTTAAGAAATAAAACATTACAGATAAATTGAGGGTCACTGTGTATCTTTCATTAAATCCTGATCTCTTCTTTCCTTCTCATAGATAGCCACTATGAAGATCTAATACTGCAGTGAGCATTCTTTCACCTGTTTCCTTGTTCAGGATTTTCTAGGAGAAATACCTAGGAGTTGTATTGCTGGGTCATAGAATTCACCCATGCTTAACTGAGTGGTGCCAAATTGTCCTCAAGTCTGTTGTACTGATGTATATCCCCATCAAGAGAGTACAAGAGTTCTCATAGCTACGTATCTTCAACAACACTTGGTGTCTGATAGATGTGAAGTGATTACTAAAAATTTAGGGCAGCTGCATACATAATTATTGGCTTTTGCTGTTCTCTTACATTAATTTCTTATTCATGTTGATTACTCATTTGTCACCTAGATTGTTTTTTCTTCCTTAATTAATTTGTAGGAATTTATGAATTATGGATTGATCATCAGCTCTATACATTTCAAACATAATCCCTCAGTCAGTGGCTTGGCTTATAGAGTCTTTTGATGAAAAGAAGCTTTTAAGTTTAATAAAGTTCAATTTATTGTCTTTTCCTTTATGTTTTGTGCTTTTGGTATCTTGATTAAGAACTCCTTCCTTATCTTGGGTACTCAAATTTAGAAGCATAACATTTTCATACTATTTAAATTTTTTTCACATTATTTAGTGATAGCGCCTTTCTTATTCCTAAAGTGTTTATCATTGCCTTCTCTCTTTCTGCTTGATAAATATTGCCACACATTTGTATACTTTCTTAGTGTATACAAAGACCACATTTTAGTTGTGTTATTTCTCTTGTTTTGGTTTTCTAGAATGCAGAGCCATTAATATTATAGTAATGCTTCTGTGCTAAAACCATATCAGGGGCACAAATCCCATTGCAGCGGGACTGAGAAATTAAATGGAATGATGCACATTTACTCATTTTTGTTTAAAAAATCAAATGCATATTTTTCAATCAGACTATATGGTTGGTCTGGATAGCTTCATCATTGAATTTTTAAAGTATTTTTATACTACTGTATTTAAAATTATTCATTCACCACTGCTTTTGTAGATGGTTTAGAAACCCAAGTTAGGAATGACTGTGCAACACTATTATTATACTCTTTTTAAAATTATACTTTTTGCTTAAGTTTCTTTCCTTGTTCTCTGAGACAGTGTTCATGTTCCCAAACCACACACATTTATTCAGCTATAAAATTTGTATGATCAACTCCT
Source organism: Pongo abelii (assembly GCF_028885655.2). Taxonomy (NCBI): domain Eukaryota; kingdom Metazoa; phylum Chordata; class Mammalia; order Primates; family Hominidae; genus Pongo; species Pongo abelii. The sequence goes on from NC_071991.2 coordinate 114,759,487, forward strand.
GTCAGAACAAACATCATTATAAAAAATATCTCCAGGGAAAAGAAAACCCTTTTAATGCTCTCTTCTGGTCCATGTGTCTTCTTATTTTCTGTAAGCATTTTCATAACCCATTGAGCTGTAATTTAATTGGAACATGATTTATACTAAAGTTGGTTTCTTTACCTTTAACTTGTTTTTTTAGTTTGATCAGCTCTCTTTAGCTTCTGTAGTTCTATCTTTAATTCCATTCCAGTATGCTTTTGGAGTTGGGTCTCATAAATGTATAGAAATGTTTCTGTTGGAAAACAGCAGGAGAATATTAAATAAATACTGTGCTGACATCTATTTAATTCTTTGCCCAACTTTCTACAACTTTGACTTTACATTTAAGCTCCTCATGCACTTACATGTTTCTTTACCTAAAAACATCTTTTCACCATGGAAGTGTACAATTCCTTTCTCTTTGCTGTATTAATTTTCTTGGTTTACATAGTAGCCTCTACACATTGATGTCAAAACCTCTGTTTGGTGCATTTCTACTCTGCATGTTCAATCTCCATGAAAGTTTCTGTAAGGTATTTTCATTCCTCTAGTTTTTCACATGTGCATCCTGGCTTTGTGACCTGTGCTTTGATATCGTGCCTTTCATCTTGTGGCATTGAAGGATCTTTGCAAGCACCTATTATGTTATAATACAGTCTATGAAAAATATCAATATTTGCATTTGATCACATTTAAAAAATCACATTCCTTTGTTTGAATATCAAAGCTAATATGTGAGTGATTTCCTTGCCAAATAGCACAAGTAGCCTTTCCTGGGTGTTTATGGGCATTTATCTGGTTAATGATTCCCATCATACTGCTGTTACCCATGCCATTGCTAAACTTATACAGTAACTCTTTTGTTTTCACCTCAGCATATGTTGAGAGTAGGAAATAGATAGGACTATGCCCTCAAATTTTACGTTTATATGATGTTAATCCTAAAGGTCCTTGTGACTTCTGAAGTAAAAACTCAGTGTTGTCATTTTACTTACTGAATTGTTAGCTGAATTTAGAGTTGAGCTTACAATGGAGTAAACAAGGTGTTAAGTTTGATGTATGCTTTTAGTTCTTCAGAAAAAAATGTTTATACTTGGAAAGAATAGTTTATTTGCCCATCTGGCCTAGTTTAGACAAGAACACAGAGTCAAATGTCAACAGAATTCCGAAGTTATAAAAATGACAGTGTGGCTTTTTTTTTTTTAACCTTCCACCTGGTGCTTATGCCCAAGTGCCTAGCTTTCTTTAGCTCTCAACTAATAAAGGTAATGTTTAGATAACATTTAACCTCAAGTTGCATTGTATTTATGATCACATATCTCAAATATTGGTATACAAAACTGTACAACAACCTTTTTTATTAGATTTTTCTATGAAATTCCTTATTATATTCCCTAAGATAGCTTTTTCCCACCTTCCTCTCCCTTCTCCCTTCTCAGGTGCTCCAATAATTCCAAGCCCTATAGCCAGTGACTTTATTATATCTTTTTTTAAAAATCTAAAAAAAAAAATTTGATGCAACCAGGAAGAATTTTCTCATTTCGTGCCACCATTTGTACCAGCCTACTGTACCTCTCCTCATGCACCACCTTCTGCCTGTGTTCTTGCTCCTATATTCAGGAGCAAGTAATATGCAATACTTCCCTCTTTGTGGGATCTTTCTCGTTAGCATAAAAATACTTTCCCTTGATCTCCAGCTACTACCCCATTTCTTTGACCTATATATAGCAAAATATTTGAGAAAGGACCACTTTCCATCTTTTCCTCAACCTACTTCCATTTTTTTCTCAATCCACTTTCATTTCATTGTTTTCCTCAACCCATTCTTTCCACAACCTACTTCATTTTATTTCCATCAGCCCCATAACTCAGGATCAACATCTTGCCAGAGCCAATTTCCATGTCTCCCTTAACAGCTCCAGCAGTATTTATGCCATGGACAAATTATTCTTCTTGTGGTACTTTCTCTCTTGCTTCCATGACACTACTCCCACTTCATTTTCCTTCTGCCTCTCTGGCTCTTCCTTGGTCCCTTTTCCTGTCCCCTTCTCTCTTTCAGATCTCTAAACATCAGCTATATCTCAGCCCTGTTCTACTGACACTCTCTAGCTGTTATTTTCTAAACCCATGCTTCAGAAACCATCTCTTGATGAATCTTGGAAGGCCGAGGCAGGTGAATCACTTGAGGTCAGGAGTTTGAGACCAGCCTGGCTAACGTGGTGAAACCCCTCTCTCTTAAAAATACAAAAATTACCTGGCTGTGGTGGCATGCACCCAGCTACTTGAGAGGCTGAGGCACAAGAATCACCTGAACCTGGGAGGTGGAGGTTGCAGTGAGCCGAGATCGTGCCACTGCACTCCAGCCTGAGCAATAAAGGAGACTCCATCACACACACACACACACACACACACACAAAGAAAATAAACCATCTCTTGATGCATCATAAATTTGTGTCTCTAGTTTAGACCTCTATCCTGCTCTCTAAATGTGTATCCAACTATCATCTTGACACCATCATATGTTCATAGAACACAATTATAGAATGTCTTTCAGTAGGCTTGACATTTTAAGGCATGAGTTTCTGTTTAGTGTCTCCTTAAAATATACCCAGGGTCTCAGGAGACTATTAAAACAGGACAAAGCTTCTATTCTACTTACTAATGTGTCTGGCCTTATTTGGCAGGTTGGATAAAAAGTCATCTGAACATTGTCACTTTATGAATAATATAGTTTAATAGTTTGTGAATCACCCCTGCAATTTAAAAAATAGTAAAATTATCAGAATCTAATTTAATAATTCCTATTGGAACACCCCATGTTAGGGGATTTCCAGTTATTTCAATTGATATCTCAATGCTTTAAAAATTGTTTATTTCTATTACTAATTCACACTTTATTTTAACATAAATTGTGGCTATCTATATTCATTTCAATTGTATTTCTCATACCATTCTATAGATGGGGTGAAAAGAAAAGTGTTAATTTTTTAAAACTCTATACCTCAAATACTATATGAATTTATAGTTGTTATTGCTAAAGCAATTATCTTATATTTTTTCCTCCAAAACAAAGTTATGTGCTGGTTTATTTTCTTTGGACTTATAAGATGCCTTCCATTTTTAGTAACGTAAGTCTTCTCTTTCTCCTATTCTTAGCTACTTAAGCATTATGTAGCTTAAATAAGCACTTAAGATTCCTATCTGTATGAACGAATAAAGATTAAAATAAATAAGATCTAGAAAGGGTGACAAGGTGATGCTTCAAACTGAACCATACCAAGCCATCTAGCAATTGATAAATTACTCACACTCATAATCACATTGTTGGAAAGAAGCCATTGACAATTCAGTTTGTTTCACAACTGTCTATCACATAGTGAGCACAACTAAAAGATTACTTTTTATCTTTTACTGCTTGTTTTGTTGATCAAGAGACTGATTGTACAATGACCAACAAGAAGTCTGATGTGTAGAGAAAAGGGGAACCTGGCTTTTCTGCCTTACTCCTGATGCCTAATTCTGAGCATGTGAATATTATTCTGTTTCTTTAATTCTCCAAGTGAAGCAGCAGATAAACCATCTCTGTTTCCATTAGGTGTCTACCCTGTTCAACTGTGTGTTTCTAGTAACACAAGAAGAAGAAAGCCACCAGGGTGAGCAGGGAAGGCAATGAATCTGCAAGCGTTGTGGATAGATTTCTGCTAGTGAGGCTCTAGAAAGTTCTTCCAAGATTGATGCAATCTGAGAAGAGTTTTCTGTCAATACAAACTCCCTCGGTTTCTCCTTTGTCCTTTTATTGCCTGTGTTTGTTTTGGGTTCCAGTAAAGATCAAGTGACTGATTGTACAATGACCAACAAGAAGCCTGATGTGTGGAGAAAAGGGGAACCTGGCTTTTCTGCATTACTCCTAATGCCTAATTTTCTTGTACTGAAAGTAGTTTTTGCTGTAAGAATCTGAGGGGAGGAGTCATTTCTTCCCTTTTTTTTTTTTGGTCTCCTTTTAATGGTTTCTTGATCATGTCTATCCTTATTTTTCTGTTTTCATAAACTTTTGTGGTATATTTTCCTCTCATGACCTCTGTCTCAAGAGTTCTTTCCACCCATCTCTTCTCATTTCATCCTGTAGAGTGTCTGTGGTAAGAGCCCTGCATGCCACTCTGGCCTTGCCACGTGTGGCCTTGGGCAAGTCCTAGCCTCCCTGAGGGTCTTATTTTTCTCATTTGTAAAATGAAACAGTTTGGTGAGAAGTTTTCTAAGGTTCCTTCGAGCTTTGACAATCCCTCTCTTCTGGATCTTTTTCCCATGAAAAATTTCAACTCTTGATTAGCATGTAGGCAGGGATTATTCCACATCCTTATAGGTATCACATTTCTGCTACTGTCCCTGAATGCTAGAGTCCATTGATTAAGTTATTCACTGCTACAATTATCAGAGCTGATCAAAGAACTCTGAACCAGTGTGTTACTCGAACTAACAAAGAAAATGCCATTATGAAGTTCTAGAGTCTTGAATTAGTAGAAGAGGTTTAATGAGAACCCTAAGGGATTGCTGGAATGTTAAAAACAAACAAACAAACAAAAAAAAGGTTGAAAAGTTTAGAAAATTCACTGGTCTTTGTGCCTATCATTTTACTTCCAGGGTTTAGATAATCTCATTTTTGCAATGAAGCAATGGATTAGATCACAAGTTCTCATCCTAGTAACACATGCAGAATCTTTATAAAAACACAGAGTAGCCAGATGTGGTGGCTCATGCCTGTAATCCCAGCACCTTGAGAGGCTGGGGCAGGTTGGATCGTGAAGACCAGGCTGGTCAACATGGCAAAACCCTGTATCTACTAAAAATACAAAAATTAGCCAGGCATGATGGCACACGCCTCCCAGCTACTGGGGAGGCTGAGGCAGGAGAATCGATTGAACACGGGAGATGGAGGTTGCAGTGAGCCGAGATAGCTCCACTGCACTCCAGCCTGGCGACAGGGTGAGACTCCATCACAAACAAAATGAAACAAAACAAAAACACAGATTACTCAGGGTCCACTAAGACCAGCGAAGCCAGTTCTCTTGGTAGGGGGCAGGGTGACTGAGCATGATGTTTGTAATTTTGAAAGTGCTCTAGGTGATTCTAGTGTGTATCAAGCAAGACTTGTGAACCACTGAACTACATGCTAAGACTCATTTTAGCTCTGATTTTCTGTGAGTTATAGCAGAGGGCTCAGCAAACTTTTTCTATAAATGCTAAGATAGTAAATATTTTCAGCTTTGTGGGCTATATTGTCTTTATGACAACTCAACTCAGTCTTTGTAGGGCAAAGCAGCTGTACATAATATGTAAACCAATGGGAGTAGCTAGATGTGTCCTGTGGGCCATAGTTTTGCTGACTCCTGGTCTATGTCATAGAATTTCCTTTTGAATTGATGGACCACCAGCAAATGATTTTTGTCCTGTATCAATCAATGATACATACATAAATCTCTACAAGACATGTAAAGGATGAGGCTTAATGACAGAGTACTTTGGGGAAGACACAATATTGCAAAATTAAGATGCTTGGAGAAAAATCATACTAAAATAGTGAAAACTGTGAGAAGGTATTTAGATTTGTTGTTTTGGATTCGTCTTTTTTGCAAATTCTTTTGAAATATTTTCAGTGGAAGCTACATAGATCCAATTGCATTCACCAAGCTAGATTGTAATTAAGCTCCAGAGTAAGTAATAAATTTGATGAGTGATGTCCGACCTTTTACATGGAAGAGTAAGTTTGAGTCTTCCTTTGCCCGTTGACACACTTAGTACCATGTTTACCAAGGTTCTTAGTTATTGAAAATGGGCACCAGCGTATTTTGAAACGTTGGTGTTAACTTGGGATATGCCTTTTGTCATGTTGCAAATAGATTTTGTTTCTGTTTTGTGAAGATCACCATCTCTGTCACTTCTGATAGAAAAAGTGACACTGACTTCTCAAGTGATTTGACACAGGTTAAAATATGTAAACCATTTCTGTAGAGAGCAAGCTGTAATAATATACTAAAGGGCTAGGTTTATAGTATAATATAAATAACTCATTTATGCTGTTAATAATTTATAGCAACATGGCATTTGACTGACTTTTTATGTGCTCTAGTCATGTAAGTAATAGATGTAGAAACATAGACCAGAGTTTCAAGAACACGTTTTGGGCAGGGTCTGTTTTCTTGCTATTATCTCTTAAGTTTATGTTCATGGCCTAAAGATTATGCTAATGGATCTATCTTGGTCTTGGGTGTCAGGTCTGTGTTAGCGAGTACTGAAAAGCATAGTTTTTGCCTACTGGGAAGGATTTATGATTTAAAAGCCCTAAATCTCCCCTTTTATATACTATATACTTAGAAAATTTTTCCTGTAAAATGTGTGACTTTTTTACATTGTGCCAGTTTTCTAGATGACTCTCGTCATATTTATTTCTTGCAATCCTTCTATAACTATCAGTCATGAAGTCCCTTTATAGTGTTGCCAGCCAGGTCTCAGGTGTGTGAAGTGTATTTTCTATTATGGCTTTTGGGGTATGATGGCACATAGTTTGGGTGTTAATGCCTAATCTTGATGTGCTGGCTTCTGAACAACCAAAAGGATGAAAGGAAATAGAACAAATATTTTTGTGAGGGAGAGGAGTCTGGCTTCTTGACTTACTCTAGAAAAAGCCTGTAAGCCTCCTCTTCCCTCTTTGTCACACAAAGTGACAAGGAAAATCAAGAATTATTTTCTTCTTGGCTTAAATGCATCCCTTATAAAGTAAGGCTGAGATCAGGCTGTGAAGCTATCTTTTTGTCAAGACTGTCATAATTCCAAAACACTTTGTTCTTCTAATGCTTAGGTTAGTAACTTTAAACATTTTTATAAAGATAGTCAGGTCCAGTTTTAAGGACTGACCCCTTCTCAAGGGGCTCAGAAGAGGTTTTGGAGAATAATAAAATTAAATAATGAAACCAATAATTTAAACCAGATCATGATCCTTAAGAAAAACCCCCATCAAATTTGGGCTAAACTCTAATGTACAGAGGTCTGCACAAATTATGTCAAGTATTCTTCCCCACAAATGAAGAATGGGGTTCATTGTGTCATTGGTTGGGTCTCATTTTGGCTTCATCTTCTATTTCTCAAAGTCTAAGAAAAGTGCTCCTACCGAAGCGGGTGTTGGCTATCATGAGACTTTGCTGCTGGCAGGCCAGCTTGCTGCTCTAGACAGAGATATCCCTCGATCCTCCTTGGACAACTCTTTTCTGTGCACAGGAAGCAGCAGGCTGGGGTTAAGGCGTTTGCCAATCCAGTCATTCTGATAATTGCTGAATATGAATTTCTATCCAGCACAATCTAGGTAGCTACAATGGCACAGTAGTTTTTATGTATCAGGTGAAAATGTTTAGTAGGCACTCTAAATGAGAGGAAAGGTTAAGTGAGGTTAAAAGCTCAATGAAAACAAATAGATGAGACTAAAAATAGTTCGATAGGTTGTAACTTCCGTCTAATCCAAATAGCAATGAATATTTTGAGGCTGAGGAGCTGAGGGGTAAAATTGCAGCCTGGACTACTTGCTAATGTAGACCTGCAGCACTGTCATTCTTACAGCACAGACACTGCTTTCTGCATAGGAGGTAGAATAATGAATTCATTTATTATTAACAAAGATTTATTAAGTGACTGCATGGTACTAACCACTAGATGGGGAGGGATGTTTTGAACTGTCCATTGTTTGAATATAACAAGGAACGCTTTGAACGAGGTTACTATAATAGGCAGAATTGGTTTAACATGAATCCTATGAGACATAAGCCACAGGTCCTCTCACGTGCAGGAACTCCTTTGAAGGCCCTATACTTAATTTTATATGCATAATTTGGATTTGGATTCTTTTTTTTTTTTTAAGAGTTCCCCAAATTACTTAAGCTTCAGGCTCCACAAAACCTGGATCCACCCCTGGCAGCAGCTATGAATCTTTGACTATGAAATTAAGTGTACAAGAAATATGACTTTACTTTTTCTGTGATTGAGTTTATTTTCTATTTGAGCACGTATTCCACTGAGTGAAAGAAATAATATCATTGAATTCAGAGATTTTGCTGGGTTCTAAGTGGAGTTTACAGAATGCCATGATATTAGGGATTAAGGAGTGTGTTGCCCTACATCATCTTTTGTCCGTGCTCACTGTCTCTGAGGCACTGATGTTCCTATGTGACCTAGAGGGTCATGGTCCAGGTAGATGGAGTCTGTCCTTGTTCTCAATGTGAGCTCTCCCTTGCTGAGCCTTCTTCAGCTTCTTCCATGCCCCGAGGGGTAAAAAGATTCAAATCTGAAGCTATATCAAGTCATCTGTGCGTAGACATTCCAAGCAACCATGTTCACTCTACTGCTCCCACGTCATGCAAGGCACAGGAAGCTTCACTATGGCATGAGTATTTCCTGGGCTTTGCCTTGGAATTCAGGCATGGGCCTCCTTTGTTCTAAAATTCCCCAAATCTACTTGAGGATAGAACCAGGATTTGGTTGCAAGACAGAACTTTTCTTAGAGGACCTGGTATCTAAACCCTCTTGTTACCCGCATTTATGGACCCCATTTATGGGGTGAGGAGAGTGACTGCTTCTAATCCATCATAATTTTGTCTATGGCTACTGTTTTTGCATAAACACTATGTTTTGAGTCCTTAGGCTTTGGCTTTTGGCGCTTGACAGCCAATATTCACATGGCTCAAAATTTTCAAATGATCAATATCTGACTTGAGTTTCAAAAGCCAGTTTTTGAAACTTAAATGACCAGAATTGATTTGTTCTGCTCTGGTTCTGATGTGGCTTCTCCTTCCAGAGGTACTGGAAGTAGAAAATCCAAGGTGGAAAGCCCGCGACTACAAGGAATTGGTTAGTAATACATAATGTTATCTGTCCACATCTATTCAGTAATGGCATTTCAGTGGCTGCACAACTGACCATGGTGAAAGTGTCTGCACAAGCCACTATTTCTTTCTGTCAGAAAATGTTCTCACCCACTGAATTGAATGACTGTCTGCTCATACGCTGTGAATGAGTGCCCAGTCTTAAGATTAAATCACATGTTCTTGGCTACGCGTATTTGGCCATGCTGTGGGGAGCTATAATAGGCTGTCTTAGAGTCACATTAAGCAGCTAGACTGTAAGAAAGACAATGAGTTGGAAAGTTACATTATCTAAATTTGATTGGTGCATTCCATTTGTCACATTTGACATTAGAAGTTCTGGATTCACCCTCTATGGTGAGCTTCACTAATGGAGAATATAATTTGCAATGCTCAAACACAAGTCCTAAACAGAAAACGTTGTGTGTTACATTCCAGTGCTACCAAAATAGTGGTTTTGAAAGTCCTTATTTTCTAATAATACTATGTGTAATTTTGAGTCATTTAGATAGCAACAGTCAAATGTTTTATAGATTGTTTGGAAGTATTAAAATGTGAAGGATTTTTGTTATATAGTGTCTTTCCTATTTTGCTTAATAAAATATAAGTTTAGAATTGTGTATAGAATTAACATGCAAAAATATCAAGTCTCAACTTTATACAGTTAATCTACATTTGTGTATACCCTTCAATTATTTCAAGAGAGGGATACTATTCTTATGCAGGATAAATACAATAAGATATTTTAAATGCATTGTAACTGCATCTCTGGCATTTTCATCTCAATAGTAGTTGTAATTTTATCTCCCAGACCTTATTATAGACTAGCAGCTCTCTATGAAAATTAATGACAGTGTAAGAGTGTATTTTAATTCAAAGTTAAGAATGGCTGAGTCAAGAGTTAGCTACCCCTGAAAGTAACTCATAGTTCAGAATTTAAAATATTACATGTGGAACAATCGTGACTATATGCCTTTTACTTTCTCTATCATTATTTAGGGTGTGGGCTTTGGGTCCTTTTCACATCCATTAATAGTGGGCTTGACTTCAAAGGATTATTTTCTTGAATCTTGAATAATTGCTGAAGACAATTTGAAGATATTTTCAAGATGAAGGAAACTGAAGCACAGAATCACTAGAATGAAAAAAGAACTTCACAAACAGTGCAGGCTTGATCAATGGCATGGGAAAACAGGCAATACAGTTAGAATTGCTAAGATGGAATTTTAACGTTCAATTAAGAATCTATCTCTAAACTCCTCTGCTTTATCCACCAATCATTCCATATTAAAGATGAAGAATCGTTCCCATTTCACCTTTTGATTATGAAAAATAGAAATAACAGCAGCAAATACACTTTTGCCCACATTTTTTTCCAAAAAGAATAATTTTTGAAGTCTAAACATTTGGTGTAAATAAGATGATGTGTTAATATTGTAAAAGAAAGCTAGTTAAGTTTTTGACTGAATAAAGCCAGCATCAATAATTACTAGTAAGACTAAAAATAAGAGCAGCAAAATTGTGTCTAGTCAGCTACTAATACCTGGGAAGGATTGAGCCACAGGATCAAAGATATCTTTTAAAAATAGAAGTTGAGTGAATTCAAAGTCTTCAAATTCTTTCTTTTTATTCATTTATATTTATTTACTCATTAGTATATTCATTCCTTTATTCATTTATTGTTCAAATATTTATTGGGTACTTATTATATGCCAAGTTGTTTTTAAAATCATATTCCAAATTCCAGTAAGTCATAATTATTCAGAGATGTATGTTTTTTAAAAAAATTGAACACCTTTAAAAATTATCGAGTCCATTTATTTCTGTATGCATTAAAGATAAACTTTATTAAATGTTACATTAATAGATTTATAAAGCAGATAAATATTTAATTTCAAATATAACCCTTATATGCAATTACATTTTCCTTAGCACTAAAAATGAATATTTAAGTAATTTAGATTAAAAGTATAATTATTTAACTGCAGATATATGCCAATGACTTAAATTGTTTGAAGATTATAGCAAAGTTGTTTAAAATTGTCTAATCATCAAGAGTTCACTTAACCACCTGGTTGACACATAAAATTATAGTTAGTTACTAAGGTAGCTCGAGAGAAAGAGAAGAATCTTCAGTAGTGGTTTTGAGGTGTGGTACATTTTATTATAATATACCGGTTATACAGCATTGTGCAGTGCTGCTCATAGTAAAAATACATTTTCTCTTTGACGTCATCTATTCCCTTGAGAATAGTTTGGCTATTTATGTGTGGCTTACATAACTCAGAATTAGGTGATCACAAAAATAAACAGGCCTATACAGAGCCCATTTATATAAGTCCTGGTTATTTCCCTTCAGTTAAACTTTTAATTATATCCAATTATTTCCTGTTAGTTCATTGAAAAGCCCGACAAATAACCAAGTGACGAGTAGCAAGTGTCGCACTTTACGAGTTATTTTTTAGGAAGCATCAAACTAATTGTGAAATTGTCTGCCATTCTTAAAAACAAAAATATTGTTATTTTTATTTCAGATGCGATCTGTGAGCCGAGTCTTTAAGTTCATTGACATGCCAACAGAAGGTAAACCTACCAAGTCAACCAAACCATACAAGAATGGCCAACTCTCGAAAGTTATGATTATTGAGAATTCACACGTGAAGAAAGATGACATCTGGCCCTCAGGGGGCCAAATGACCGTCAAAGATCTCACAGCAAAATACACAGAAGGTGGAAATGCCATATTAGAGAACATTTCCTTCTCAATAAGTCCTGGCCAGAGGGTGAGATTTGAACACTGCTTGCTTTGTTAGACTGTGTTCAGTAAGTGAATCCCAGTAGCCTGAAGCAATGTGTTAGTAGAATCTATTTGTAACATTATTATTGTATAGTAGAATCAATATTGAGCACACATGTTTTATTATATGGAGTCATTATCTTTAATATGAAATTTAATTTGCAGAGTCCTGAATCTATATCATGGGTTTCTTTTAAATGTGATTGTACTTGCAGAATATCTAATTAATTGCTAGGTTAATAACTAAAGAAGCCATTAAATAAATCAAAATTGTAACATGTTTTAGATTTTCCATCTTGAAAATATCTTCCAAAAATATCTTATTGCTGACTCCATCTATTGTCTTAAATTTTATCTAAGTTCCATTCTGCCAAACAAGTGATACTTTTTTTCTAGCTTTTTTCAGTTTGTTTGTTTTGTTTTTCTTTGAAGTTTTAATTGAGATATAGATTATTTTTTCCTAGTTATTTACTATATTTATTAAGCATGAGTAATTGACATTATTTTGAAATCCTTCTTATGGATCCCAACACTGGGCTGAACACATAGAAGGAACTTAATATATACTGATTTCTGGAATTGATTCTTGGAGACAGGGATGGTCATTATCCATATACTTCAGGCTCCATAAACATAGTTCTTAATTGCCTTCAAATCCCTAATTCTGGACTGCTCTATAAATCTAGACAAGAGTATTATATATTTTGATTGTTTTTTTTAGATAAAATAAAAGGGAACTGAAAACTGAATTGAAAACTGAATTTTAAAACTTTATCTCTCTGTGGTTAATTGCAAACACAGATACAAAAATATATAGAGAGATACAGTTAGTAAAGATGTTAGGTCACCGTTACTAACACTGACATAGAAACAGTTTTGCTCATGAGTTTCAGAATATATGAGTTTGATTTTGCCCATGGATTTTAGAATATTTGATAAACATTTAATGCATTGTACAAATTCTGTGAAAACATATATATTGGATGTGCGAAAAGTCCCTGTGTATCATGTGAATTGGCTTAAAACAGAACACCACAGGTATTCATATCAGTGAATACCATAGGTAGCTGAAAATGTTTTTTCCTGGGGTCGCCAAGATGAATGCCAAAAGTGATATCATTATTATAAACAATAGCAAGAATAGGTTGGTATAAACCTGGTAGAAAGCCTTGATAAATTGACTTTCTCTCCTCCTGACATCCTGCCACCCCTTTGCTTTGCTGATGCTCATTTGTCCACTAAATTAAATTCAAGCAAGCCCTAGTAAAGTAATAGAATTTGTGGAGTCCTCAGTAGTATAGGAAGTTTCCCTGATGTGAGATTAGTAATTAGAGATGTAGCAAAATGAGAAAGAAGTAATATGCTTAGGTATTTCATTTTCTCTGAACCTGTATATACAAAATAGGCCATGTGTGTTCAGTAAACTATTCACTGCAAGGCACTCTCTAGGTACTTTGGGGGAAATGGAAATTACTCACATAAGGCTGTGGATTGTGCCATTTGTCAAAAGACAAAATGACAACAAATTTAGTTTAAAGACCTCAGTCAGCTTTATTTTCTATTCTAGATTTGGACAATCCTTCATTTCACAAATTGGAATAAGTGTTTCAATAAGTTGAGCAAAGGAGCTTGGCTTTATAGACCCAAAAAAGGGGCCAAAGGAAGCAGGAACAAAGAACAAAAAGAGAATTGGTCATTTCAAAGTTACTTTTCTTGAAAGGTGGGGACAAGGAGACAGAATAATAGAAAAGTCACTGATTGGTTAACATTGGATTAAGAATTAAAACAGAGGGAACTTTACGACTGAAGTTTGAAACTGATCTGTTTGGGAAATCAGGCTGTCTTCTTTCTTGATTTCTTGGAAGGCCGGATAACAACTCAGTTTTGCTTTGGTGAACATGGGTGATTCCATTTTTACTTTTAGTCTGGTCTTTTGAGGCATCGTGAGAGTGCTTAATCTAAAACAATGACTTCCTATAATTTTTGTCTGACACATCCAAAGAGGGACTCTAATATTTATTGAGAGCTTATCATATCCTAAGCACTGTTTAAACACTTTTATTTGCTATTACATTTGATCTTATTATAACCCTAAAGGCAGATATGATTGCTTTTATTTTCCACAATGGAGGAAACTGAGGTTCAATTAAGTGAGTAAGGAAGCAGGGATCTTAAACTCAGATACCACTGCTCCTCTTTAAAGAAGGTGGAAGAACAGAAAACATGGGGCAGGGGAAGAGAGAAAGTTTCTGTCTCAGGAGATGATAATCTAAAAGGGGAAACGTAAGATCCACTGAAACCTGAGGCAGATTTATTGTGGCAATAACAAAGCTTAAGTTTCACAGAACTTCATTTGCCTGAGCCAACTTTGAAGGCCCTGTATCTAATTTTGTATTTATAATTCTATAATCTTTATTCTTGAAAAGAGCCCTCCCTCCAAATTTACAAGCTTTGGGCCCCCAAAATCCTTGAAATGCCCTTGAATAAGAGATATCCAGGTAAATGCTATGGGAATTCAGAGGAGGAAGCAGTTAGTATCAGTTGGCGGAGAGTTAGGCTATTAAGAGAAGGTTTTATACAGGAAGTGGCATTTAGAATGAAGCTTTGAGAATTGAGCTGTGTATTTGAACAAGTAGAGGTGGTGTTGCAGAATTTTGCTCCTTAGTTTAATGAAAAACCCAGGTTCTTGTCACATGATCCGGAAAATTTAGGCACACGGGTACATTGAAGCATGAGTAGAGCAGGATTTTATTGGGCAAAAAGGAAAAAAAAAGAAAAAAACTCAGCAAATCGAGATGGAGTCTTGCTCACAGATTGAATCCCAGGCCACCACACAGGAACTGAAGAGATCAGGCTTCTCCCCTGCATAAGGTGCAAATTCCCCATGGTTCCACCCACTTCCCCTTGGTGTGCATGTGGGGCTCCAGTCCACTGTGGGCATGCCCAGACAAGCCCTGGGCAGATTCCCTCACCTGTGGAAAAGCATCTGATGTAAACACTTGAGGGGTGGTTCGGAGATTCTCTGGGATCCTTTTTTTTTTCTCTGCCTAAGCATTTGGCTGTCTCAGTGGGTGGGAAAGGGTGCTCCAGGCAAAGGGCATAACATGAGGCAAGGGGCATGCATGGAAAACAGTGACTGGTTCAGTCAGGTTGGGGGATGCCAAAGGAAGTAATGGGAGACAAGATTGGAGCAAGATAGATAAGAGATTGTGGATTTTCTTTTCTTTTTTATCTATATAAATACAGAGACAGGGTCTCACTATGTTGCCCAGGCTGGTCTCAAATTCCTGGCCTCAAGTGATCCTCCCACCTCATCCTCCCAAAGTGCTAGGATTACAGGCATGAGGCACTGTGCCCAACCTCCAATTTTGGATTTTGAGAGCTAAAGCAATATAGTTGAAAACTCAGATAATCCAGGTAGATTTTGCTATTAGGTGCTATTTGGTTACTGGTACAGAGCTAAAACCCTTGCAATTTCCTAAGTGATAAGAGCTACAGGAGCATCTTTTGTTATGTTTCCCCCCCTAGTTCCTGAAATAGCTCTAGAGAAATAAAAGTGAATAACATCCTTTGTTATTCATATCAAGCCCCTATTAACCATACCCCAGTTTCTATTTATGAGGTGGCTTTTGGGAAATCCCTAAAGACAGGAGTGGGGAAGGACTGGTTGCCAGGGGGATGGGTTGAAACTTTCAGCTTCCCCCCTTGACCTCCAGGGAGGGATGAGTGGCTGAAAATTGTGTACAATCAACAATGGCCAGTGATTTAATCAAACATGCCTATGTAATGAAGCCACCCGATAAGCCTTTACTGGAACTTTTTTGGAGAGCCTCCAGGCTGGTGAAGACATTGAGGTGCTCAGAAGGTGGTATTCCAGAGAGAGCACAGAATCTCTGTCCCCTTCCCACATACCTTTTGCTATGCATCTCTCCCATCTGGCTGTTCTTGAGTGGTATCCATTTATAATAAACTGGTAACCTAGTAAGTAAACTGTTTCCCTGAGTTCTGTGAGCCATTCTAGCAAATTATCAAACCGAAAGAGTTCATGGATATGTGCAATTTACAGATACACAGTCAGAGAAGCACAGATGACAATCTGGGCTTGCCATTGGCATTTGAAGTGTGTTGGAGGGCAGTCTTACAGGAATGAGCCCTTATCCTGTGGGGTCTATGCTAATAACAGACAGTTGTCAGCATTGCTTGGTGTCGAAAACCCGCATTGTTGGTGTCAGAAGTATTGTCAGTAGGATAGGGAAAACAGTTTAGTTTCTTTTTTTAGTGGTCTTTGGTCATCTTCAAGAGCAGGGCTTCTCAAAGTGTGGTCCTTGAACCAGCATCACCTGTACCACGTAAGAACTTATGAGAAATGTTCATTCTTGGGCCCCAACAAAGAATTAAAAATTCTGAGGGTGTGAACAGGGGTCTGAGTTTCAGCACAACTTCCAGACCGTGCTGATGCATTCTTGCCCAAGTATGAAAGCCCTCCCTTGTTTAAGAAGGCCATTAGGGCCAGGTATGGTGGCTCATGCTTCTAATCGAGCAGTTTGAGAGGACATAGTGGGAGGATCACTTGAGCCCAGGAGTTCTAGACAAGCCTGGGCAACATGGCAAAATGCTGTCTCCACAAAAATTACAAAAATTAGATGGGCGTGTGGTGTGTGCTTATAGGCCTAGCTACTTAGGAGACTGAGGCAGGACGATCACTTGAGCCCAGGAGATTAAGGCTGCAGTGAGCTGTGATGGCGCCACTACAGCCTGGATGACAGAGTGAGACGTTGTCTCAAAAAAAAAAAAAAAAAAAAAGGAAAAAGAAAAAAGAAAGGAAAATGAAAAAGAACGCCATTAGGTATAAAGAAGTGATGGTAAAAGACCAGTTGCAAAAGGTTAGGGAATGGGTGGTTACTGAAATAAGAAGCTATGTAGAACACTTGTGTTGGTGGCAGGAAGTAGAAAGCAAGAGCACTGCTCTGTGGGGGATGGTCATATCAAATGCAATATGGAGGCATTTGCCTGTGCACTGAGGAGAAAACTATCTTCTCCAAGACAGGTGGAAAGGAGATAAGTGGAGTTAAAGAGAACCTTTGAGCACAGAGTTGGGAAACTGAAGGTATTTGTGTTGTGCTGCCTCAATCTTTTAATTCAACTATAAGCTAAACCATGAAACTTGAGTAGTTTCAGTTATGTGACTTTTTTCTTCTCTTTTGGTACTGTGTTGGCTATTCTGGGTCTTTTGCCTCTCTTTATGTACTTAAGAATCAGTTTGCCAATGTATGCAAAATAACTGGCTGGGATTTTGATTGTGATTGGCTTGAATCTATAGATGGAGTTGGGAAGGACTGACATCTTGACAATGTTGAAGCTTCCTATCCGTCATCATGAAATATTTCTCCATTTATTTGATTCTTTGATTTCTTTTATCAGAATTTAGATTTCCTCATATAGTCTTTTTACATATTTTGTTATATTTTGTTCAAGTATTTCATTTTTGAGGAATGCCAATGTAAATGGAATTGTGATTTTAATTTCAAATTCTAATTTTTCATTGCTGTTATATAGGAAAATGATTGACTTTTTTGCGTATTAGCCTTATATCTTTCAACTTTGCTATAATCAATTATTGATAGTTTCAAAGTTTTTTTGTCAATTATTTTGAATCTTCTACATAGATGATCATCATCTGAACTTAGTTTTATTTCTTCCTTCCCAATCTGTATACCTTTTATCTCCTTTTCTTATTTCATTAGCTAGGACTTCCAGTATGATGTTGAAAGTAGTGGTGAGAGGGGATATCTTGGTCTTGTTCTTGATCTTAGTGGGAAAACTTCAAGTTTCTTATCATTAAGTAGGATTTTAGCTGGAGGGTTTTTGTAGAAGTTTTTTTTTTTTTTTTTTTTTAAGTTGAAGAAGTCTCCTTCTATTTTTAGTTTGCTGATTTAGAAAAAAAAAAAAGAATCAGGAATGGGTGTTAAATTTTGTGAAATGCTTTTCTACAACTATTGATTTGAGCACTTTATTTTTCTTCTTTAGCCTGTTGATGTGAAGTACATTAATTGATTTTTGAATGCTGAATCAACCTTTTATACCTAAGATTAATCCCATTTGGTTGTGGTATATAATTATTTGTATACATGTTGAATTCAATTTGCTAATACTTTTTGAGAATTTTTGCATTGGTGTTCATGAAAAAATATTGGTGTGTAGTTTTTTGTGACATCTTTATCTGCTTATGGTTTTAAGTTAATGCTGGCCTCATAGCATGAGTTAGGAAATATTTCCTCTGCTTTTACATTTGAGAAGAGATTGCAGAGAACTGGTAAAATTTCTACTTTAAATATTTTGCGGAATTCAGCAGTGAACCCATCTGGACCTGGTGCTTTCTGTTTTGGAAGGTCATTAATTATTTTAAAATAGATATAGGCCTATTCAGATTACCTATTTTTTCTCGTGCGAGTTTTAGCAGATTGTCTTTCAAGGAATTGGTCTATTTCATTTAGGTTATCAAATATGTCGACATAGAGTTATTCATAGTATTCTTTTATTATCCTTTTAATGTTCAAGGGATCTGTAGTGATGTCCCCTTTTTCGTTTTATTGATATTAGCAATTTGTGTCACATCTTTTATTTTGCTTTGTTAGCCAGGCTAGAGATATCTCTATTTTTGATGTTTTTGATGAACCAACTTTTTGTTTTATTGATTTTCTCTGTTGATTTCGTGATTTCAATTTCATGATTTTAAAATTATGCTTACATTTGATTTAATTTGATCTTCTTTTGCTAGTTACCCAAGGTGGAAGCTTATATTATTAAGATCCTTTTGCATTCTTATGCATTCAATGATGTAAATTTCCCTCTAAGCACTGCTTTTTCTGCATTTCACAAATATTCATGAGTTGTATTTTCATGTTCATTTAGTTTGAAATATTTTTAAATTTCTCTTGATATTTCTCTTTTGACCCACGTGTTACTTAGAAGTGTGTTGTTTAATCACCATTTTAAAAAATTTTCTAGCTATCTTTCTGTTATTGATTTCTAGTTTAATTCCATTGTGGTCTGAGAGCATATATTGTATAATTTTAATTTTTATAAAATTTGTTAAGGTGTGATTTATGGCCCAGAATGTAGTCTATCTTGGTGAATGTTCCATGTAAGCTTTGGAAGACTGTGTATTCTGCTATTTTTGAATGAGGTAGTCTATAGACATCAATTATGTCCAGTTGATTGATGGTACTGTTGAATTCAGCTATGTCCTTACTGATTTTCCACCTGCTGGATCTGTCCATTCTTTGTAGAGGGACACTGAAGTCTCTCTAGTAGTGAATATTCTATTTCTTCTTACAGTTTTATCAACTTCTGCTTCATGTCTTTTAATACTTTGTTGCTAGAAACATACACATGAAGAATTGGTGTGTCTTTTGGAGAGTGACCCATTTATCCTCATATAATGCTCCTCGTTATTTCCTTGCCCTGATGTCGGTTCTCTCTGAAAGAAATACAGCCTCTCCAGATCTCTTTTGGTTGGTGTTAAAATGACTTAACTTTCTTTATCCCCCTTACTTTTAGTTTATATGTGGTTTTAAATTTAAAGTGGGTTTCTTGTAGACAACAAATAGTTCAGAGTTGTTTTTCGATCCACTCTGACAATCTTTGTCTTTTAATTGGTATATTTGGACTATTGATGTTTTAAGTGATTATTGATATAGTTAGATAAACATCTACTATATTTATTACTGTTTTTTGTCTGTTACACTACTTCTTCTTTGTTCATATTTTTATTGTCTACTCTTTTTCTTTCCATTGTGGTTTTAATTGAGCATTTTATATGTTTCCATTTTCTTTTCTTAGCATAGTAATTCTTCTTTAAAAAAACATTTTTTAGTGGTTGCCCCTAGAGTTTGCAATATACATTTACAACTAATCTAAGTCCATTTTCAAATAATACTAAATAATTTCATGTGTAGTGCAAGTACCTTTTAATAATAAAACACTCCCAGTTCCACCTTCCAGTCTCTTGTATTATAGCTATAATTTAGTTCACTTACATATATGTGTATACCTAAGTATATACATTATCATATCTATGATTGAATATATTGATGAAATTATTTTGAAAAAACTGTGATCTGTTAAATCAATTAAGAGTAAGAAAAATAGAAGTTCCAATTTTATTATAAAATGAAATACCTTCATTTATTCATTCTCTAATACACTTTCTTTATGTAGATCCAAGTTTCTGACCTGTATAATTTTCCTTTTCTCTCTTCAGCTTCTTTGAACATTTCTTACCAGCCAGACCTACTGACAACAATTTTCCCCAATTTTTGTTTGTCTGATAGAGACTTTATTTCTTCTTGACTTTTGAAGAATAATTCCACAGGGCACAGAACTCTAGATTGGTGATTTTTTTCCTCTCAAACCCTTAAATATTTCATTCCACTGTCTTCTTGCTTGCATTGTTTCTGAGAAGTTAGATATAATTCTTATCTTTGCCTTTCTGTAGGTAAGATGTTTTTTCCTCTGGCTTCTATCAAGATTTTTTCTTTATGAACATGATATGCCTTTCTTTTTGAACATGATATACCTTTCTTTTTGAATGTGATATGCCTATGTATCGGATTTTTTTTTGGCATTATTCTGCTTGGTTTTCTCAGAGTTTCTTGGATATGTGGTATGGTATCTGACACTAATTTGGAAAAATTCTCAGTCATTATTGCTTCAAATATTTCTTCTGTTCTTTTTTTTCCTTTATTCTCCTTCTGGTATTCCCATTACATGTATGTTGCCCTTTTTGTAGTCATCCCGCTGTTTTGGATATTCTGTTTTTTTCGGTTTTTTTTCCCCTTGCATTTCAGTGTTGGAAGTTTCTATTGACAAATTCTCAAGCTCAGAGATTCTTTCCTCAGCTGTGTTCAGTCTACCAATGAGTCCATCAAAGGCATTTTACATTTTTATTACAGAATTTTTGACCTATAGAATTTCTTTTGATTCCGTCTTTGAATCTCCATTTCTCTTCTGCTTTTCATCTGTTCTTGCATGTTGCCTACTTTTTCCATGAAAACCTTTAGCTTTTTTTTTTTTTTTTTTTGAGATGGAGTCTCACTGTTGCCCAGGCTGGAGTGCAGTGGTGTGATCTTGGCTCGCTGCAACCTCTGCCTCTCGGGTTCAAGTGATTCTCCTGCCTCAGCCTCCCAAGTAGCTGGGATTACAGGTGCCTGCCACCATGCCTGGGTAATTTTTGTATTTTTAGTAGAGACGGGGTTTCATCATGTTGTCCAGGCTGGTCTGAAACTCCTAACCTCAAGTGATCTGCCCACCTTAGCCTCCCAAAGTGCTAGGATTATAGGTGTGAGCCACCATGCCCTGCCTTTAGCATGTTAATCATAGTTGTTTTAAATTCCTGATCTGTTAATTCCAACATCCCTGTCATATCTGACTGTGGTTCTGATGCTTGCTCTGTGTTTTCAAATGGTGTTTTTTTTTTGCGTTTTAGTAAGCCTTGTAATTTTTTATTGAAAGGTGGACATGATGTGCTGGGTAAAAGAAACTGTAGTAAATAGGACTTTAGCAATGTAGTGGTAGGTGTAGCAGAGGGTGAGGGAAGTATTCTATAGTCCTATGATTAGGTTTTAGTCTTTTAGTGAGCCTGTGCCCCTGCAGCTTAGAAGCACTTGTGAAGTGTTTTTTCACCTCTTTCGGTGGGACATAGTGACTAGTGTGAGCGGGAGTTGAGTATTTCCCTTCCCCTAGGTCAGTTAGGCTCTGAAAAAACCCTGATAGGTTAGGCATGGTAAAATAGTCTCTTTTGAGGGCAGGCCTTGTTATAAGAATAGAATGCTCTGGGGCCAGGTGCGGTGGCTCACGCCTGTAATCCCAGCACTTTGGGAGGCTGAGGCAGGTTGATCACCTGAGGTCAGGAGTTCGAGACCAGCCTGGCCAACATGGCGAAACCCCGTCTCTACTAAAAATACAAAAATCAGCCAGGTGTGGTGGCACACACCTGTAATCCCAGCTACTCAGGAGGCTGAGGCAGGAGAACTGCTTGAACCCAGTAAGTGGAGGTTGCAGTGACCCAAGTTTGTGCCACTGCAGTCTAGCCTGGGTGGCAGAGCAAGACTCCATCTCAAAAAAACAAACAAACAAAAAAAGAATGCTCTGGCATATTTCAAAATAGTTACTTTTCCCTTTTTTTTCTCTGATCTTCACTGTGAGAACCTGGTAAGCATCCTACAGGCAAAATTCATAAAAGTATAGAAGTCCCCCAGTGACTTGGACCCACTTGGAATTTTCTTGCTCTCACATCATGCACACTGAATCTCCAGCAATTTTTCACTTACAGTTTAGGTTTTCCTACCCTAGTACTGGTTCTCTCAGAGGTTTCTGCTTATTGGTTTCTGTTCTGTAAGTTGTGATTCTCTGTACCTACTTGCCTGTGTCCCATTTTGGGGGGCAGTGGTTTGCCCTGTGACCTCACTTCTCTGACAGATCTAAGAAAAGTTGTTGATTTTTCAGAGTGCTCTGCTTTTTACTTGTTGTTACGATGAAGCCAACCACTTACAGAATTTCTACAAACCAGATCAGAATCTGGAAGTCCTGTTTTTTAATTTTTTATCCCTTTGTTTAGCATGTTACCTATCTTAATACATTTCAAATAAGTGTATGCATAGCTTATATCTACTTCTAGGTTATATGCTTCCTTAGAATAGGAATTGATTCTTAAAATGTTATTCTGCTCACGCTGTGATTCCAGCACTTTGGGAGGACAAGGCAGGCGGATCACTTGTGGTCAGGAGTTCAAGACAAGCCTGGTCAACATGGTAAAACCCTGTCCCTGCTAAAAATACAAAAATTAGCTAGGCATGGTGGTGGCCGTCTGTAATCCCAGCTACTAGGGAAGCTAAGGCATGAGAATCACTTGAACCTGGGAGGTGGAGGTTGCAATGAGTTGAGATTGCGCCATTGCACTCCAGCCTGGGCAAGAAGAGCAAAACTCCATCTCAAAAATAAATAAATAAATAAATAAATAAACAAACAAATAATAAAAATAATAAAATAAAATAAAATAAAAATGTTATTCTGAGCAGTCTCTGAAGAATATAAATTCTACTGCCTTGCCTTTAGAACTTATAACAGCATCTTGCAAACTATCACAAGATACTCCAAACATAGTTCTTATGTGCTGAATTAAGAAGTCGACTCAAATTTAGTATACTAGTAATATTTTTGGATATCCCAAAACACTGCCAGCTCAGCTTTAGGCTGCTCTTCTTGGGGGGATAAAAAAGCAGTTGAAATTTAGGACTCAAGTGGGCATCTAGTTTAATTTTTAATGGATTTCTATGTTGTTGGTTATGGTGAAGAGGTGAAAAGAATAAATATTCTGTGCAGAAAAATTATTCAGTCTTCATGTGAAAACACTTTACCCATAGCAATTACTTTATGGAAAAGATGTGGTATTACTTTCTTTGCTCTTAACTGAGGCCTTTAATTTAAAGAACGTATAATTTACAAGTTTTTATTATCAATGCATGAAAAATGTAGCAGCTATTTCACAACCTTTACTTTTAAAATCTATTTTTCTTTTTAATCTCAAATAGTTTTTTCTTAAAATCTTTTGACTTTTTATCTAAACTGTAATAGCCAGAGCACCTTCCCACAACTAGAATATCTCATCCTTTTTGTCTTTTCTTTTTCCTCTCAAAATGCCTACTGGGAACTTAATTTGGAGTCGGATTCTTCATGATAAATCTGGACTTAATCAAAATTCCTCAGATGGTATATTGTATATATCACAGTACTGGACAGTCCTCTGATTAAATAGATATTTGATAGTACTTCAAGGTCTATACTTTTGGATGAACTTAACTGCTTTCTCCATTTGTAGTCTCTTCAAAATACAGAAATGCCAGAAATAATTTATAAGAATATCAAGGATTCAAATCATATCAGCACAAACACCTAAATACTTGTTTGCTTTGTTAAACACATATCCCATTTTCTACCTTGATAAAATTGGTGTAAAGTAGTTGAATCATTCAGTGGGTATAAGCAGCATATTCTCAATACTATGTTTCATTAATAATTAATAGAGATATATGAACACATAAAAGATTCAATTATAATCACCTTGTGGATCTAAATTTCAGTTGACTTGTCATCTTGATTTCTGGAGACCACAATGAAATGTGGTAATGAAAAATAATTACAAGAGTCTTCCATCTATTGCAGTATTAAAATGGCGAGTAAGACACCCTGAAAGGAATGTTCTATTCATGGTACAATGCAATTACAGCTAGCACCAAATTCAACACTGTTTAACTTTCAACATATTATTTTGATTTATCTTGATCCAACATTCTCAGGAAGGAGGTGCACTGAAGTTATTAGAAAACACTGACTTAGATTTAGGGTATGTCTTAAAAGCTTATTTGCGGGAAGTACTCTAGCCTTATTCAACAGATCACTGAGAAGCCTGGAAAAACAAATCCCGGAAACTAATTATTATGTGCCAATTATATAAACAAGAAGACTTTGTTGGGTACAAACCAGTGATTCCTTGCCTTCGAAAAATGTGTCAGATATCATGCATTACCAGCAGTTCAATGATATAAGGAAACCAGAGTAATAGCTAAAACCTTTAAAGCTAAACCAAAGATTTATAAATTGCCTCTTCATCCAGTCTTTCTCAACCTAAAAACCGAGTTCTCTAAAAATTTTAGTATTTGTTTCTGAAGAAAAGGGAACATGGACATTTATCTAATCCTCATTAGAAACCTGACTAATGATAACAAGGATTTAGACCTCAAGCACTTCTTACCAAAATTCTTGATATGACCTTATAGCAAATTACTTTCACCTATTGAACTTTCCTTTCTTTTATTCCCCTGCACATCACCTGCACGGGGCATATTCAGGTTGCTTATACAACATTTTACTATTGTGTTAGAAAAATCGTGACACATGATGAATGTATTTGTGCAACATGGGCTGATTCATAAATGAAAATGTGCATTGAAATTCTACAATATTTTAAAATTAGGAGTTTATCTAGCAATTGAACAAAATTGATTAAATCCATTATTTGTTAGATCAGCTAAATTACATAAGTTCATTCATCTGCTCATAAATCCATCCATTCTTCCATCTGGCTGTCCCTTAGTCAATTCAAATAAATATTTATGGGGCACTTTGGGTAAGCCAGGTGCTAAGAATTCAATGCAAAACAAGATAGACTCCCCTGTCCTTGTTGAACTTATATTTTTGGTACAAACAAAAGCAATAATCAAGAAAAAATTAAAAAGTACTGATTGTGATTAATACTAAGAAGAAACTCAACAGGGTATTGAACTTAACATTTGATTGATCTGGTTTTCTCAGTTGTCTGAGAACAAACATTTGTGAAAATCTAATTGTAGAGTTCTTATGATGGATAGGGGGTCAACTGTGTCATTATTGCTTATCAGCTTATCCCAAAGACCTAGTTTATTACCAGATTGCAAATAGCGTTCAATAAGGGTTGTTATGTACTCTAAATATTTATTGTGGTCCCTTCACTGGTTCTGGTTTACAAACTTACTTGTCTATGATGACATAGTATAGAAAGTGAGAGTGAATATTTAGAAGTTCGTTTTTATTATATATTTTTAAAGTATTGATATGTAGTGAATTAGAAATTTAAAAAGAAAACAAAACTGTCCTTCACTACGGATTGAAAAGCATTACACTAAAAGACCATTTGCTCAGTTATAGTGTATAAAGGCCAAATGACTTAAAAAAAAAAAAAAAGAAACTATGTAATGAGAAGGAAACAACCATTTACTCAGTGCCACTAACTGTCAGCCAGTTTTTTCAGTGGTCAGTTAATGACTGCAGTAGTGTTCTACCTTGCTCAAAGCACCCTCCTCAAGTTCTGGCATCTAAGCTGACATCAGAACACAGAGTTGGGGCTCTCCGTGGGCCACCTCTAGCACTTGATCTCCTCATGCAGTGCATGGTGCTCTCACATCTATGCTATGTTCTTATGGTCTTTAGGTAACAAGAATAATTTTCTTTCTTTTCCTTAAAATACATTTTGCTTCCTGAAATTCACTTCTCGCCAATCCAGGTGAATGTCAGAATGCGATTTGACAACTGTCCAAAGTACTCATTCACTGAGGAGTGGTAAGGCCTTCGCCTAACCTGCCTTCTCTGGGAATATACTGCTGCCTGAACATATCATTGTTTATTGCCAGGCTTGAACTTGACCAAATTAATTTATTAGGGTCAACATCTAAATATTAGAACTATTTCAGATTAATTTTTAAGTTGTGTCCACTTTGGGTACTAGACCAAATTGCAGGTCTCTGCTTCTGGCTTGAGCCTATGTTTAGAGATGATGTGCATGAAGACACCCTTTGCTTTTCCTTTATGAAAAATGGGCATTTTCAATCTTTTTGTCATTAGTAAAGGTCAGTGATAAAGGAAGTCTGCATCAGGGGTCCAATTCCTTATGGCCAGTTTTTCTATTCTGTTCCAAGGTTGTTTGTCTCCATATATCAACACTGGTCAGGACTGAAAAGTGTGCAACAAGGTTTGAATGAATAAGTGAAAATCTTCCACTGGTGACAGGATAAAATATTCCAATGGTTTTTATTGAAGTACAATACTGAATTACATTTATGGCATGGTATCTATATGTCACAGGAGTGATCCCATCAGTTTTACCTTATAGGTGGGCCTCTTGGGAAGAACTGGATCAGGGAAGAGTACTTTGTTATCAGCTTTTTTGAGACTACTGAACACTGAAGGAGAAATCCAGATCGATGGTGTGTCTTGGGATTCAATAACTTTGCAACAGTGGAGGAAAGCCTTTGGAGTGATACCGCAGGTGAGCAAAAGGACTTAGCCAGAAAAAAGGCAACTAAATTATATTTTTTTACTGCTATTTGATACTTGTACTCAAGAAATTCACATTACTCTGCAAAATATATTTGTTATGCATTGCTGTCTTTTTTCTCCAATGCAGTTTTCTCATAGGCAGAAAAGATGTTTCTGAAAGTTTGGAATTCTCAAATTCTGGTTATTGAAATGTTCATAGCTTTGACAGTGTTTTTCAGAAGACCAAATTTACAGTGGGAGCCTTGGGCTTTTGTTTTTTAACAGCTCTTTTTTGTTCCTGCTTCAGTGGCCTGACCTCCAAGTTAGCAATCGCCAGGTTGAGAAATGCTTTGCAAGACATAAAAGATGCTCCTGAAATAACAAACACTGGGAATCATGAGGTAGTGGAATTGAAAATAGAAAGTGTAATGATTGTTTTTTGTTCTTTGGATGGGACGAACCATGTCAGATTAGTCTGTAGCTATTTTTTTTTTTAATGTCACTCTGATTTGGGTCACAAAGGATCTCCTAGCCTCATTGCCTTAGTATCATTCTATGAATTAGAATGTGTTACTGTGTAAGAGCACTTCTTGTATATGAGAGAAATAGCAACAGTTCCATTTAAAGTGATATAAATGGAAACCAAGAAATGTCTTTACTGGGACCAAATCTGGACAGCATTTACTGTATTTTTGCTGGTATTTTCTCTAGTCTTTCCGGGTATATTCACGTTTAATGATCACTTTTCTCCCTTTGTGATCCATTCCACTACCATAGTACTTTCTAATACTACTCTACTTTTTACACAAAATTAAAATGCCAGGAGCATCTCCAGGTAGACTGACTATAAATCTAGACTGAAAAAAAGCTTGTACTTCTTAACGATTACCTTGTGGAACATTTGCTCCTTTCAACTAATGAGGCACTAAATATTGTAACTGCTCAACTGGTGCTTTTAATTTATTTGTCTAGACTTTGTCATGTTGCCAGAAGCTTTATCCTGGTTGGAGTTTTGAAAACAGTATTGTTTCTTCAGAAAGAAAAAAGGGATTGTCAGATGATCTAAAAATAAAGAAACACTGGAAATACAAGTATCCCAAGGTGATAGCATAGGCAAAATAAAAATGTTGAAAAGCGAAAAAGAACTGGTTGATAGAGAAGTGTTGTTATTCAGTAGAACCTAAGTCTTCTGGTCCCATTTTTAATGAAAAATAGTGAATTTTTTGGTTTTTGTTGTTCTTGTTCACACAAATCTGCCCATTAGAATAAGCCAAGCCCTAAAAATTAATTTCAGTTTCACTGGGAATCCTTCAGTTTGTCTACTATGTAGTAGGGAGGTTTTGTTTTATTGCATGTTTGACTTAGGAACGTACATATGCAAGACATGGAGGAAAACCGAGTGGGCCAGAGTTTTGAAAATTCTTTATCTTTTCTTTCTGCCAAAGTGAGTCTCCCAAGTTTGTCTTTTTTTTTTTTTTTTCATTTCCACTCTTCTATGGTTTCTAGCATTATATAAACCAAACAAAGAAAATACATTCAGAGATTCCTTCCGAAATGCTGGATGATCTTGATATAGATGCTTCTCATATATGTGTTTATGATGCTGGTTTCTGGGGCTGTCTCTCAGTATCACAAAGATGTCTGTAAACAGAATATGCTATTTCTTCTTTGTGACAAATTTTGAACATTATGTGAATGTCCAAGAAAGAGCAAAAGAGGGCAAACTTCTCATATATTTTTGATGTCAAAACCAAGAGATGCTTTTATTTTCCTAACTTTTCTTTGAAAGTTCAAATTAAGTAATTTTATCCTGTCCTAAAGTTTAAACTTTAAAAAGAAAAAAAAAAGAAGGAAGAAGGAATTAAAAATCCAAAGAAAATCATGTTTGTTTGCTTTTCCATTTTTTTCTTCCTTCCAACTCCGAGACTTTGCAAGGGCATAGTTCTGAAGATCTCTGACACTGAGACATTAGAGATCTCTGTATCAATGGGTCATTTGTTTTCAGACATATGAAACAGGAACTTTGAACAAGAAATTTCCCCTCTTTTTCTCATAGTGATCCTGAGACATCAGCTGTGGAATCACAACATGTCATTAGTTTTGGCAGGTCCTTGCAGGTGTTTTGTTTTGTTTTATTAATGTTCTTCCCTCCTGTAGCTAGACAGCAATCTTGGAGAATGTGCCAGCTTGGAAGACTATTGTGTAAATTTCAAGGTGGAGCCTCCTTTAATTTGTTCTGTGTTACCTGTGAGCTGTGAGGTCGTGAAGAGGAGACAATGAGGCTAATCATGAGAGCCCCATTGGTTTAGGCAATTAGAACAACAAGATCTAAAATGGTTTATTAACCTTGAATTGTGTTAAGCACTTAATTCATAAAAAACAGAAAAAATATTTTTAAGTGTATTTCTAAAGCTTCAGTTACAAGTTTGAAAGGTGACAAACTATTCTGAGGAAATGATTAGGCCTATTCTTGCAACGAGTCTTTATGATCTGAAAAGAATCTATGTCCACACATAACTCCCACCTCAAAGTTGGGGCATCTTTTGCTCTGGGAGATATCAAATGCAATCAAAACATGTGTTTGTAGATTTGAATGATGATTCAGCAGTATAGCAGTTCTCACTCATTTTATAATAATTAACAACTTAATAATTAATTATTAAGCTCCTACATGCTTAACATTGTAAGTATGATAGCTTCTGTGGTTACATAAAAGGTATACATAGCACTTGTCCTTGATCTGTCACAGTGAGGTCTCAATCCAACCTATGAGCTTCAAATGAAAAGTTCAAAATTACACTCATTGTCATAAGTCAGAGATCAAAGGAAGAAAGGATTTAACCAAAATGATAAATTAAATATAGGTGATTAAATATAGTCATGGGTCAAAGCATGGGCTAGTTAGGGAGTGTGATGTGGGTAATTATGAAAGGCCAGCTCCCAAGCCCTGTTGTTGCTACTCCCCCACGTCAGTGATCCTTCCTTTTTTTCTACTCCTACTGCAGTGCCTTCCTCATCTCTTCCCTTGCATCCCTCCATTATATGAGTCACACAAATTAGACTTTTCAAAGCAACATTAACATTGTGTGAATTTGGGGTTTTTGACTAATCCCAGCATTCTACCCCCACATTCCAGTCCCACATGGGATTTAGAGCCTTGTTTATAAACCTGGCACTTCTAATATATCTTATATTAGAGTAATCCTTGTATTTGTTTAATTTCCACTTAGCATTGTAAATACTTGCAGGTATCCTAGTTAAGAAAGCAAGGTTTAAACACAAAATCATCACCGATTAAAGCAGGCTAGATAAAGAATGTAATAGAAATGCTAGATAAAACATAGATTTTTTTCTTACTAATTTTTCTGTCCCTTATAGAGTGCATAACACAATAACTTGCTGATAAGAATTCAATATACGTTGTTTTGTGCTGAATCACTAAATGCTTGATTTCTTTAACAAGAGATTGTGGTTCCATCAGTATCTGGATTTTAGTCTGTGTAATCTTAGGCAAGTTATTTGATTTCTCTGTGCCTCTGTTTTCTTGTCTGTAAAATGAGTATAATGGTAGTAACTAATTCATTGTGTTTTTGTGAGGATTAAATGAGTTAATAACTAGTACTCCTCCCTGGCACATAGTAAGTACAATATGCTGTGCTGTGGTGGTTGTTATTATTTTTTATAGTTCCTTGAGCAAAAGAAATAATGTCCCCATCTTAGTATTATATTGGAGGTATATACCACAGAAGTGAACAAAAGAATATAGTTTCACAAGGAAAGTGATAATTAAGGTGGTTCATAAAGGGTCATAAACTTGTAGATTTTAGAAATGTGGGGGCATGAGGATGTGGAGAGGGTATTCCAGGATGCCAGGCAGGGATATTATGGATAAGTACTAAGATGGGAACTAGAAAAAGTTGAGGGGCAAAAGGTCAGAGGAGGCCACAAGTTAGGGAGTATTAGGAAAAAGAAGTTAATACTTGACAAGTGCCAACATGGCTTCATGAGGAATGGGTTGGGCCTTTTTGAGTGAGGAAGAGGCTGTTGAAAGGGTGGTGGAGGACCCTGCTGCTGCTGGCGGCATGAGGTGTAGGTGGCAGGAGAGGCAGGGACATGAGCTAGGAAGCTCTCCAGCTATGAAGTTATGAGTCTGGAGTAAAATAAGGACAGAGTAGGGGTGGAGTACTGAACTTAAGGGAGGAGAGAAAAATAATTGGTGTGGAAGTAGGTACAATGCAATTTTATTATTTCTGAGCCTAAAAATGTGAAATTTTTGATTATTTGCTCTGACCAGGAAAGTATTTTCTTTTATGCTATCTCTGAAAATGTATATACTAAAAAGTTGTAGTATAAAAAGGTTGTAAAGCATTAAGTAATTTTAGAGGAAACAATAATTTGGATATTTTACATGCAATCATTTATATGCAAATATATGTAAATATTACAAAATTATTCTGTATTAGTTACAAACCTTAAATATTTTTGACTGAGGAATATTTTACTCATCTATTTATAGCTACTTTGTTCTAACTAATAGATATTCTTGAAAACAAAGCAACACTTTTTTGGAGACACAGTCTTGCACTGTCACCTAGGCTTGAGTGTGTTACCTTGAACTCCAGGGCTCCAGTGATCCTCCCACCTCAGTCTCTTGGGTAGGTGGATTACAGGCCCACACTACCATGTCCAGCTGTATTAGTCCATCCTTTCATTGCTATAAAGAAATACCGGAAACTGGGTGATTTATAAAGAAAATAAATGTAACTGGCTCACAGTTCTTCAGGCTGTACAGGAAGCATAGCAGCATCTGCTTCTGAGGAGGCCTCAGGAAGTTTTCAATCATGGCGGAAGGCAAATAGGGAGCAGGCATGTTACATGACGAATCAGGAGCAAGACAAAGTGAGGGAGGAGGTGCCACACACTTTGAAATGAGCAGATCTCATGAGAACTCAATCACTATCATGAGAACAGCACCAAGAGGATGGTGCTGTACCATTCCTGAAAATCCACCCCCATGATCCAGTCACCTCCCATCAGGCCCCGCCTCCAACACTGGGAATTACAATTCAACATGAGATTTGGGCGGAGACACAGATCCAAACCATACCACCAGCTAATTTAAAAAAAAAAAAAATTTTTTTTTTTTTTGAAGACATGGTCTTACTATGTTCTACAGGCTGGTCTTTAACTCCTGGCCTCAAGTGATCCTCCCACCTTGGCCTCCCAAAGCACTGGGAATTCAGACATGAGTAACAGTGCCTGGCCCATACTTATTTTTAAACATTCTCTACCATAAACTTAGGATCTTGATTTGTTCACACTGAACAGATTTTTATTATACAGATTGAATTTTTAAGAAAATGTTGCAGACATTGTCAAAAAGGGAGATCCAAACCACTGTGATATTTATAAGCATTTGGGCCACATTTTGATAGAACTATACATGGAGCGTGTATGTGTGTGTGTGTATAAATATATACATATATATTATTTATATATGTATATATATAAATATATACATATATTATTTATGTATGTATATATATAAATATATATATACACACACATTATTTATATATGTATATATGTATATATGTATTTATATATATGTGTATATATATACACACATTACCTAGCTACTGTGTGAGTGTGTGTATATATACACGTACACACACACACACACACACATATATGTTTCCCTTCTGAGCCAAAGCCAAACAGCACTGTATGCTTAAAGAAAAACAGTCATACTTCCCACTTACGTAATTTATATTACATCCAGTCACCACACCAGCCAAACTGCTTATTGTTTTTTGTTTGACATCCAATGCTAAGGCATAATGCCTGTTGCAGTGAAATATACATGAGAAACCCTGAGAACTCCATTAGCCTCACCTGTTTCCACTGAGTTGAGTTGAGGAGTCAAGCTGTAGCAAAAAGGTTTGTCACAGGGTGGGTAATGGTGCTCTTATTTTTCACTGGGTCTCAAGAAGTGCTCTTTATGACATATATGGCATTAAATAAATATCAGATATTTGCACATCCTAACTTTCCTATTGGTGAAGTTTCTTAAAAGAGAGATAAAGGGCCATTGTGTGATTGATAGTTTCAGGTATATTTTTTGCTGCACAGTCAGTCCGAGTGTACCACGTTGGGCAAACCATTTAACTTCTCAGGGCCTTGACTGTTTCATTTGTAAACCAGAGAAAAGGACTTGGGTGACCTCCAAAGACCTTTCAAATTTAGAGATGAGTTTGTGGAAAGTTCAAACAGTTTAGAAAACAGAACTAAGACACCCATCGGCACCCCTGGAAGCAAGAGAGTGCCAGGTACTATTTGTAATACAGGAATGAAATGCCTAATTGTATGAAATTGAATTCTAACTGAACCAGTTCGTTCAGTTAAATTTTTTTTTCAATTAGAGTGCTTACTTCAGTACCTAACACTAGACAGTAAACTGTAGACAAAAGACCTACAGAATTTCTGAATGGTATCAAATTCACCACACTTAAAACTTTGGGATGTCTAATTTCAACCAACAGCTTTCTTTCTTCATAATGTTGAATATATATGTATCTATTTTAGCTAAACTTAATATATATCAATATACTTTGATAGATATTTTATATAAACTATTAGACTATAGTATTATGAGTAAAAGACCTACCATTTCCCAAGCAATTATAAAGAACGATCAAAATTTTAATGAGTTGTTAGTATTATTTCTTTAAAGATTGTGATACTAATAAATATTTGGCCACATTTTAATAGAATTATACATGGTGTGTGTGTGTGTGTGTACGTATATATATATGTGTGTGTGTATATATACATATATGGCAGCAGAGATATATATATCTACACACATCTAGATAGATATATACATGTATATCTATATATACACACATATATCTGTGTGTCTATATACATATGTGTATATATACATACATACATATATCTGCACATATATATGTAGTGTGTGTATATATATATATATATATTTTTTTTTCTTTTTCTGAGCCAAAACAAAATACTAGGTTGTAATAGCTATTCTTTCAGAAGGAAGAAAAACAACATGTGCTGAACTCTGAGTCTGATGTTTTTGTATTTTACTTTCTATTTTCATATCAGTTAATTTATTTATTCAGGCAGAATTTATTGAGCATATATTATGAACACAGCTTTTGCTAAGGACAGGGTACACAGCAGTTATGGTCTAGTAGGAGAGATGGATGTTAAAAACAAAATGCTCACAAATGCACATATAATCTTAATACTCACTGTAAGCTAGGAAAGCAGAGTGTGAGTACTATGAGACCACATGTTGGGAGATCGTATTTGGTATTGAGGATCAGGAAAGATACCCCTGAGGAAGTGATATTTAATTTGAAACCTAAAGAAAGCAGTTGGCCATGGGAAGAAGGTAGGGAATGAGATTCCCAGGCAAGGGGAATCCAAAGTATGAAGAAGCTGAGGGAGTGAAAGAAAGCCAGTGTGGTGGCAGGAAGAAAGGGAAGGTAATGGAGAAGGGCACTAAATGAGTCAGAGAAGTAGGAGCGGCTAAACCATGTAGGGTCGTGTAGGCCATCTTAAAGGCCTGAGTGTAGTGGAAAACCTTTGAAGGTTTGTTAAAAGGTCAATGAAATGTTCTAATTTCTGTTGTAGTGAATTGCTTTGATTGCTGAATGAGAATGGGTGGGTAGAGATGCAAGAGTGAAAGGGAAGAAATCAACTAGGAGGCTCTTGCCCTGCTCCAGATAGGACTGATAATTAATTTTATTTGGGAAGATCAGGGAGAAAGATTAGTCATGAATGACTCCCAAGTTTCTGGATTGAGGAAATGAAGGTACCATACACTGAGATGGGAAAGCCTAGGGGTAGAGTAGCTTTGAGAAGAAAGGTAGCATTTCCCCATTTCATAAAACATGGAAGATCAAAGAGGCTGGGTTCCTGTTTGTAGACATACCTTCCAGGCCAGAACTGCATTACTACAACATCTTTGCAAGCCACAGTGCCTTTCATAACTCTGTGTCGGTGTTGATGCCGTAACCTCTTTGGCCTTCCCCCCACCATCCTCCCACAGTCCTCCATGATAATGCCATTATTCCATTTCAATTTGTGTGCTTCCATTGGATGTGTAAGTCTCCTTGAAAGTTAATGAGGCTGTAGCCCATATGAAACCCTTCAACTCAGGTCCTGCATAGGAAGAGGAAGCTAATCTCTCCAGGAACTGAGACTGTGGCTAGAGGGATGGATAATTGTTTAAATAAAGAATATGCTGCTGAGTACTGATGGGCTCTTTGTGTACCCATCAGACTGCTGCTGCCCAACCTTTAATCTTTCCTGAGCTTTAAATTGGAAGGAAAAATGTTCCACAAAGGATTTGAGCCATTTTGCTGTGGTGATGAGGAGCACAGGTTAAGAGACAAACACTCCTGTGTTTGAATTCCAGCTCCTACTATCTCCTAGCTAAGTGACCTTGGACAAGTCACTTACCTTCTCCAACCTGCTGTTTCTTCATGTACGTAATAGGATTTACCTCATGAGGTTGACATGAATATTGAAAGAGATAACATATAGAATGAGCCTGTCCCAGGACATGGTTCATGATAAGTCTGCCATAAATGGGAGCTATGTGTCCCATCCTTTTGGAGGAGATAACTTTTCTGTAGCAGGTAATACATTGTTTGATACTTGGTTAACCCTTACAATTATCATTTCCTGTTCTTCTCAATAATGCTAGAAACCTTTTATTTAAAGAACCACAATATAAAATGAAAAATATATAAAAAACAGCAAATGGAAAAATTCTATTGGCAAGGCTTTTTAACTTTATATACTAAATAAATCCAATTGCTTAAATAATGAACTGACTCAAGTTCTCAGCACTGCTTCTTGTTTAATTCTCTTTAGTTTTTCAGAATTCTCCAATAATGACCTTTGTCTACTCTCTTCAGTTTATTCAGAAATTACTTTTATTTACATAGAAGTTTCGAGGTGGATACACAAACATATCCCTCACATATCTTATGATTCTATGAGTCATATGCTCATCTCTTATATTCCCTCTGTAAAGCAATGTAGGTACCTTTCAGGAAGGTGATTTTGATATAGGTTGAGAAATATCAGCATGGAGGTCCTAGCTGACCTCTCTAGAGAGTTTCTGAGACATTTGACAACAACTTTTTCTTTAAGTCATAAGTTATGCCCCGGGGTATGAAATTTCTAACATGACCCTCAGTAAACTTGGTTGCCTTGCTGAGGATACTGTCCATCTGCCTGAGAGACACAGACACCATTAATTGGGGATTGACTTGACTTGCGTGGTTCCTTGTGGACCAGATGGCCACTAAATATTCTCATTTCAAGGCAACTGGTAAAAACTACACTTCAAGAAATTTCATCGTTAATTCCCCTTAGTGGATGTTATTAACCAAAGGCAAAAGAAAAAAGGGTAAAAAAATTATTCTAAATGTTAATATCGAAAATATTATTTTCAATTCACCCCAGGCACAGAGAACTAAATATTATTATTGCTGTTGCACCGGCATTCCCCAATGAGACAGTGATTTTCTTTTAAGACATTTTTAAATAATATAGGCAGAATTAAGTAGACAGTGATCTGGTAAGTAGATGTTTCAGGGTGATAGCTGTGCAATGCTCCATGCAGGGAATTAGATTGTCACTTTGTTCCTTACCAGGAGCATGCATTCAGTTAAATAATTATTTGACTTCTGCTCTTCCACTGATTTCTAAGTTGAGGCTCTCTCTTGTGCCTGTCTGATCAGATAAGTAGAGTTGTGCCTTGGTTTATAGATGAGATAAACATGTGTATTTGAATAAGCATAAGTTAAAGAAATTTCAAAATCCCTCAGGAAGCTAGGCTTATCAGAGAAATCCAAGGAAATACATTAACAAACTAGGAATTTGTTCTAACAGGTTAATTATAACTCATAAACTTACTGAGTTTTTTTACTTTTTAATTTTATATTACATTTGCTTATAATAAGGAATATTGCTAGGAATAAAATTTTTTAATATTCTACAATTAACAATTATCTCAATTTCTTTATTCTAAAGACATTGGGATTAGAAAAATGTTCACAAGGGACTCCAAATATTGCTGTAGTATTTGTTTCTTAAAAGAATGATACAAAGCAGACATGATAAAATATTAAAATTTGAGAGAACTTGATGGTAAGTACGTGGGTGTTTTTTATTTTAAAATAATTTTTCTACTTGAAATATTTTACAATACAATAAGGGAAAAATAAAAAGATATTTAGGTTATTCATACTTTTTTCTTCTTTTCTTTTTTGCTATAGAAAGTATTTATCTTTTCTGGAACATTTAGAAAAAACTTGGATCCCTATGAACAGTGGAGTGATCAAGAAATATGGAAAGTTGCAGATGAGGTAAGCCTGCTAACTGAAATGATTTTGAAAGGGGTAACTCATACCAACACAAATGGTTGATATAGCCGACATCATTCTACACACTTTGTGTGCATGTATGTGTGTGCACAACTTTAAAATGGAGTACCCTAACATACCTGGAGCAACAGGTACTTTTGACTGGACCTACCCCTAACTGAAATGATTTTGAAAGAAGTAACTCATACCAATAGAAATGGTTGATATGGCTAAGATCATTCTACACACTTTCTGTGCATGTATTTCTGTGCACAACTTTAAAATGGAGTACCCTAAAATACCTGGCGCAACAGGTACTTTTGACTGAACCTACTTCTCTCCTCAGTGGTAAGACTCCAACCATCAGACCCTATCTTGGTCCACTTAGGCTGCTAAAATAAAATACCAAAGACTTAGCTGCTTATAAGCAATCTTTGGAGGCTGAGAAGTCAAAGATCAAGGTGCCAGCAGTTTTGTTGTCTGGTGAGAGCATACTTCCTGGTTTGTTGATGGTGCTTTCTTGCTGTGTCCTCACATAATGGAAGGGGCAAGACCTCTCTGGGGTCTCCTTTACAATGGCATTAATCCCATCATGATGGCTTTGTTCTCATGACCTAATCACCTCCCACATGTCCTACATTCTAATACTATCACCTTGGGGGTTAGGATTTTAACATGTGAATTTGAGGGGGGTGGGGGGACACAAATATTTAGACCATAGCATTTCCCTCCTGACCTCCAAAGTTTATGTCTTCTTCACATGCAAAATACATTCATTCCATCCCAATAGCCCCCAAAGTCTTAACTTTTTCCAGCATCAACTTACAAGGCTAAATAAAGTCCAAGGTTTCATCTAATTATCAGCTAAATCAGCACAAACAGCTAAATCAGGTAGAGTGGGACTTAAGGTGTGATTCCTCTATAGGCAGCTTGCTCTCCAACTATGAAACTGTGAAATCAAACCTATTATGTGCTTTCAAAATAAAATGGTGAAACAGGCATAGGCTAGACAGTCCCATTTCAAAAAAGAGAAATAGAAAAGAAAAAAGGAGTGACAGGTCTCTATAAGT
Source organism: Pongo abelii (assembly GCF_028885655.2). Classification (NCBI taxonomy): domain Eukaryota; kingdom Metazoa; phylum Chordata; class Mammalia; order Primates; family Hominidae; genus Pongo; species Pongo abelii. Next base: position 114,797,540 of record NC_071991.2, read on the forward strand.
CTAAAACTTTAAGGCTTGAGAATAATTTGCTTTGCTTTGCCTCCAGGCTCACTGGGGTGGTGTCTCGCCTCTGGACACACTGGGGTGGAGGCTTTATCCTCATGGATTTGAGTGTCTCATTCTTTGTGGCAGGTCTGTGCTCCAATCCCACACCTATGGCTCCCTGAGTGTGCAATTGCATGCCTGGTGGTTCTATTGGTCTGGGATTGCATAGGTGGCCCTGCCTTCATAGCTCCACTGGGCATTGCCCTAATGTGGCCTCTATGTGGTGACCTCACCCCTGGGCCTCTACCTGGGCCCTGTGACTCTCTGGGTTCTTGAAATCTAGGTGGAGGCAGCCATCCCCCTACAGTTTTGCTGAGTGTAGTGCATGAGTGCGGGGGTCTGCTACAGCTATACCTAGGGTGGTGGAGATGCATGGCAATGGAGTATGGGGAGCTGATATGGTTTGGGTGTGTCCCCACCCAAATCTTATCTTGAATTATAATCTCCATAATCCCCATGTGTTGAGGGAGGGACCTGGTGAGAGGTGACTAGATCATGGGCATGGTTTCTCCATGCTGTTCATGTGATAGTGAGTGAGTTCTCACGAGATCCAATGGTTTCATAAGGCAGTTTTCCCTGCTCTTGCACCCTCTTTCTTGCCTGTCACCATGTAAGACATAACTCTTTCCCTCCCGCCATGATTGTAAGTTTCCTGAGGCCTTCCCAGCCATGCAGAACTGTGAGTCAATTAAACCTTTTTTTTTTAATAAATTACCCAGTCTCTTTATAGCAGTGTGAAAATGTGCTAATACAGGAGCAAAGACTGCAGTGTGAGGTGGCAATGTGAAGTCTGCAATGTGAGGTGGCACGGGGCAGTTGTAGCCCCTCCTTTGAAATCTTTCTGCCCTACCCCAGGCTTCTGCACTCTGAACCTATGATGGGAAAGGCAGCTTGGAAGATCTCCAAATGGCTTTGGAGTCATTCTTCCATTGTCTTGGACTATAAATTCTGGCTTCTGTTTAGGTGGCTGACTAATATCCCCACTGTCTTAATGCATAGCACATAGTTTCTGTTGAGATGGCTAGTCCATAGTAATTTACTTATCAAATTTGGCCACACCCTTTGTATTCTCTCCTGAGCAGGCTTTCTCATCTTTCACAATATGGATAGGCTGAGAATTTTCCAAATTTTGAAGTTCTGCTTCCCTTTTGTTCAATAATTCCATTTTAAAGTCATTTCTCATCTTGAATTTTACTATGAGCAGTCAAGAGTAACTAAGCTGCTCCTTCAACTTTGCTTGGATATTTCCTCAGTCAAATATTCAATTTCATTGCTTTCAAGTTCTGCCTTCCACAAAACACTAGGACACAAACAGCTCAGCCAAGTTCTTTGACATTTTATAAGAAGGATAGCTTTTCCTCCATTATCCAATAACATGTTCCTCATTTCCATCTGAAAACCCGTCAGATTGGCCTTTACCGTCCATATTTCTGCAAACATTCTGCTCATGACCACTTAGGTATTCGGTAAGAAGATAGTAGCTTTCTCTACAGCTCTCCTCCTCTCTGGAGCCCTCACCAGAATTGCCTTTAACTGCCCATTCACAGCAATGTAGGCTTTTTCTAGCATGTACCTGAAAACTCTTCCAGCCTCTACTCATTACCTGGTTCCAAAGCTGCTTCCACATTGAGTATTTGTTACAGCAGTACTCAGATCCCAGTACCAATATTCAGTCTTAGTCCACTGGGGCTACTACAACAAAATACCATAGACCAGATGTCTTATAAACAACAGTAAAATTTATTTTTCACAGTTCTGGAGGCTGGGAAGTTCAAAATCTGGTGCCAGCAGATTTTGTGTCTGGTGAAGGCCTGCTTCCTCACAAATGGCTGTGTTCTCACTGTGTTGTTACATGGCAGAAGAGTGGGCAGGCTAGCTCTCTGGGATGTCTTTTATAAGGGCACTAATGCAAATCATGGGTTTAGGGTACAGCCCTCATGACCTAAATCACCTCCCAAAGGCCCCACCTCCTAATACCAGCATCTTTGAAGTTAGGATTTCAACATATGACTTTGGCAGGGGGACAGAAGCGTTTAGTTTATAGCAAACCCCATAAGTAGCACTACTTTGTCCTTCCCTAATCAATTTGCATCAATGAAACATGAGTTAGAAGAGACCTGGGCGACTCCACTACACTGGGATTATTCCCAGTATAAGGTATCACCTCTCCACACCTTCTCATCTACTCCCTATCTGAGTTCTGAAGCTCTCCACTACAAGAAGGAGGCTTTGGTTTGACTTGATATACTTCTCTGGGAAATAGGTTTAGCACAAAAGAGTGATGCTCATTCTAGAGCACCTGCAAATGACAATAGTTTTCTTTCAAAGTCGCCAGGAATCGTCTGCCTTTAGGTATGTGGCTGTGAGCACTGCCGGGCAAAATGCTATATGACCTAGATGAGGCATATGCCATCCTTCAAAGCCATTAGGACATTATATAGGAAATACATTAACTAAAATGAAATAAAGTTTTCTAAATAACACCTTATGTTTATCCAACAGGTGGTTCATTATAATTGAGGGCATTATACAGAGGAATTTGGTGGGAAGGAGAGCTGGAGAAATTCTCGAAATTCTGGGTTTCTTGAACAGAATACTCTAGGTATAAACTTATAATTTTAAAAATATAAGCATTATATTAAAGAAAAGGGAACATAAATTATTTTGTTTTATTAAACTTAAGTCCAAAGGTCTGGATTGTGGCAGAATAGGATCAGGGGACCTAAAATGTTGAGCCTCAAAGGTCTTCTTAGAGAACAACTGTATTCCACTATTAGCACTTTTGGTCCTTGTAGCCCAATTTCTGTTTATCCCAAATTTTCTTCCCTTTTCTGCCTCCCTTCACAGTGGACCCTGCCAGGAGCTTTGAAATGCCTGTGAGTGTTAAACACTTACCCGTTGAGTGCCCAACCTTAACATGCCCCTAATAAAATGTACTTAGATTAACCGTTTTCATTATCAAAGTTTCCTTATTACCCAACAAACACAGGGGCTTTAAAGAAAACATTAACTAAATTGCAAGTGACACATTTTAAGATCTTTGATGTGACTTCAGAGAATGCACTATAGGAACACAATGCAATGGGAGGGAAACTTGGGAGGGAAGACATCAGCCTTTATAAAATCTGCAAGTATTGCCAAATCAAAATAAAATTTACAGGAAAGCAGGATCATAAATATAATCTAAAATCTTAGAACCTGTGGTTATGATTTTAAATACTAATATAATGCAAAATTTTTACCTGTTTAGATTTTTATTTAATCAGTTCGTATTTAGGTATATCCTTTTACTGTTCTCCTTTTTAATAATTTACCATTCACAAAGATGATGGTGTTAGTCTAACTTTAATGTCGTGAGTGCTTTGAGTAGTAGTGCTAAGTTTTTGTTGAGTAGTAGTGTGCTTTTTTGATTAGTAGTGATAGGTTTTTGATGAGGAAGCCTGCTAGCAGCATACAAACAAACAAGCAAGTATCAGCCTAGAGAAGAAGAAAAGGCATTTGGGTTTCAAAGTCACAAGGCCTAGGCTTTAGTCTAATACAGCTGATAATATAATTTGTCCAAACAGGACATTTTTGGGTGTGTCAAACACTAAACTGGACAGGACATTATGACAAAAGTGTAAAGCAGGACTTTCCGGGGCAAACCAGGATGTATGTCATCTCACTTAGTCCTCTCTGTCCTTGCGGTGACTAGTATCTCTAGAGGTAAATGAACAGAGTAATGACAAATAGCCAAACACCTGAGTCTTATCCCAACAGCACCTCCTATATAATTCCCCATTATCCCAAATGGAAATTAAAAATATATACAGTGATAATTCCAGGCCAAGAAATGCTTTATTTCTAGCTTGGACTTGGCTTTCAACTCCAGTGCAGAATCTTATCCTTGCTGATCTGGACTGTATCTCATGAAACCATGGGGACTTGTACCTAGTTACTTGCTGGAAGGCTTAGAACCAAAGCTGGTCCAGAGAGTCTCCTTTTTCCTTATTTCCTGGGTCCAGACCTTTACCATGGTACTCTGCCCTATCATTTGATGGAGGAATTTAAAGCAAGTCCAAGGGAAGGAAAGAGAGTTTCTAAAATCTAGAACTTGGATAGTTTAATTTACCCATCCCAAAACAGCTTAGGCCCAGACAGCTTCTCTCCAAGATCGGTGCCAAACTGAAATTACCAGCTGTGTAGACCAAAGAGAATTTCAAAAGAAACTGAATCCCAAGGGAAAAAAAAAAAGACTTCTGGCATTGTGGCCCAATAAATTGGTAGGATTGTTGTGACTTTTCAAGTTTACATGTAAAATGGGCCCAGCGCAGTGCCTGGCAAATATAGGTACTAAGTAAAAGTAACTATAATCATGTTTTTTTAATCTGGACTTCACTTGGTCATCCTTTAAATGGTGTCTGACAGAATCCTAGTTCTTGTCTCACTTTACTTAGTTTCCCTGGGAAATTTCATGTGTCCTTTTGGCTTTAATTAATATCTCTATTTTGATGACCTCCATATCTGCCTATTCCCAGAGCTTTCCACGTGATATCTAAGCACATGAAAAGCACCTTATGTCAATAAGTGAGTTCCTTCCCTGCCCCACCACATACCTGTCCTGTGTTCCTAATTCCACTGAATGGCATCCCACCCTCCAGTTTCCCAAGGCCAAGACCTGGGACTCATCTTTCACTCTCAGGTTCCTCCACGGGTACCCACATGTCACATCCTGTCAATGCTGTCTCTGGGGAGTATCTGAAATATATTCACTTTTCTTTATTTCCACCTGACACCACTATTAACACTTGCATGAATTTCTGAAATAGGTTCCTGGCTCATTTCCCTCAATGACCCCCAATAGTTCATTCTGCTCTTTGCAGCTCTGGTGATCTTTCCAAACCCCACATCTGATCACTTGTTTCTTCCCTTCATATGGCTCCTTAAAGCCTTTTGGACTTAGTCCACACTGCTTAAGGTGGCTTACCAGGTCCTTCATGATTTTGTCTTTGTTTGGCTTTCTACACTCACTGCCCAACTTCCCCTTACTTCCCATGATTCAGTTATACTGAATTTCTTTGGTTTCCTAAAGCACATGTGCTTCCTGTTCTGCAGAGGCTTTTTTGTTCACATGCTCTTCTCTACCTGAGAAACTCCCCCAGCCCTTCACTGCCTCCTTCTACCATCTTTCAGGCCTCTCCTTACACATCACTTCTTTCCAAAAATCTGCCTTGACACTGCAGGTCTCAGTTTCCTAGGTGTACCCTATAACTCCACCCCTTTCATAGCATTTCTCACCCTGGCTGGAGATTTACCTTGTAATTTGTCCATGTCCCCCACTGGAGTGGAAGTTCCTGGAGGTCAGGGATTATATCCTATTAATTGTGGTATTTCCAGTGCCTAGAGTAGTCTTGCATACATGGATGGTATTCAATAAATATTGGTTGAATGAATAAGGAGTTCTTTCATTTCATATGTAATAGATCATGGAAACAGCCTTGTGATCGATACACAGCAGGTATTACCATCCTCACTTTAGAATGAGGACTCAGAGCCTTGAGATGTCTGAGGGCCTTGACTGGGACAGCTGGCAGATGCAGGAGCAGAGCTGCATTACCCCTGTGGGCTATCTCAGGGTTGTCCGTAATCTAAGTACAATGTCTGTTGATTTTGGAATGAAGGCTTTTTGGGTAATTGTTTGCTTTTTCAATTACTTATAAAATAGTTTCCATCCTTACTCATTGATAGTAAGGTTAGTTATTTTAGAAAACAAGCTAAATAGCAGAAATAGTGGCCTTTTAAGTTGAAAATTTACCCTGAAAAATCTACAGAGTAGCAAACAGAGTATCAAAAGGAGTTGACTGTATCTATTTTTATAACTGCCACTTATGGATTATTCAGTAAAACCACAATTCACTTTTATGATTTTTTTTCATGTTTCTCTGTCACAAGAGCAAACGCTCCATAATAACATTCCAAAGTACGGCAATAGCAAAAGTCAACATTTTGAATCCTTTACAAACTCTTAGACTTTTTTTTTTTTTTAGTTTAACATGTTACAAAACAAAATTTCTTCTTTTTTCACAGCAGTTTGGGAAGTACATACTATTTATTAGCTCATCAGCATGAAGCTGGCAAATTCTTTTTCCTAAAGTTCTTTATGTCTACAAACTGTTGATGTTTTTATTTATTTATTTTTAATGCTAGGTTGTAATGAAAATAATTAGAAAACCTTAGATTCTAGTAATTTTGAAGTCTTCTTAGTTTGGACAGGACTGAGCTAAAGTTTGTACTTTTTAAAAAATTTATTGAAAAATGGTTTCTAATGATAGTGTTAAAAAGATTATATTGGGGGCTGGACGCAGTGGCTCACACTTGTAATCCTAGCACTTTGGGAGGCCGAGGCGGGTGGATCACCTGAGGTCAGGAGTTCGAGACCAGCCTGGCCAACATGTAGAAATCCCCTCTCCACTAAAATACAAAAACTAGCTGGGCATGGTGGCAGGCACTGTAATCCCAGCTACTCGGGAGGCTGAGGCAGGAGAATTGCTTGAACCTGGGAGGCAGAGGTTGCAGTGAGCCCAGATCACACCACTGCACTCCAGCCTGGGCAATAGAGCAAGATTCTGTCTCAAAAAGAAAGAAAGAAAGATTATATTGGGAATATATATATGTGTGTGTGTGTGTGTGTGTATATATATATATATATATATATATATATATATATACACACACACACACACACACACATATTTAAAGGATAAAAGATTCTGCTGCCACAGATCACTAAATCAGATGATCTCTAGCAATTTCCTGTTTGTTTTTTGCCCATAGTGCTTATCTCTTTGAACAGTAATTTTCCACTATTTTTCTCCCCTTTTGGACCAAAATTTCCTTTACGGCAGAGCCTCCTGTTATTCATCTTTGAATCTTGGGTCTGTCAGAGTACCTAGAATTTAATAAACTCTCATTAAGAGTCAGTTGAAGGAATATATGACTAAGCAGCCATTTACATCCAAAAGATCCGTAGGAGAATTCTTATCAGCACATGTGATTGGTAACAATAACTTTGTACTTTTCAAAAACAATTACTAATCTATCTTGCTTTCCATTATCTCACCAAAGCCTATTACCATGTCTGGCAGAAAATAGATACTTAATAAATTTCTTAAATGTTTACTGACTTCAATTTTAAGTTTTATTAACTATGTTGACTTTTCTCTAATGAAGGTGATTCTAAAAAGCTTTTTACTATACTTTATAGTGAATAAAACAGTGAGATAGGAATATTGCAAAATATCCCGTGTTGGTCAGTCTTAGTGTCATTCATTTTAAAAATTCTGTTCTCTAAATATTGACAGTTATATAAAAATTTATGTAATTATTTACTTCTAATAAAGAATTTCATCTGGGGAAAAACATACTTTGCTCAGCTCTTTGCCACAAGTGCAAAGTCTAAGACAGTCAAATAGCTTTCCTAGTATGTCCTTAGGAACTTAGTGTATGACTGGTGTGAATCTAGAGGGAGCATACTGCATTCTGACCAAAATCTCCACCCTGTTACTATGGCCATCACTAACTTCACGGTATTGCAGTACTTCCTGCTAACTTACTTCCCAAGGCAACTTGTGAAGGAAAATTCTTACAAAGCTGTTGTCACACGAAGGTAGTGTTTCAGTTACCGAGCCCATGTCCAATAATACTAATAATTACTGTACATTAGGCTCCAATAATACTAATAATTACTGTACATTAGGTACTTACCATGTGCCATACTCTGTGGGAGCCGCTTTCCACAAATTATCTCTGGTAATCCTTGTAACAACCCTTTGACATCAATATTATTATTTTCTCCATTTTTTTGCATATGAGATAAATGAGACTTAAAATAATGCACCTGATATCATCAGCAAATGAGCTGAGGAGGGCGGATTCAAAGCTGATTGTATTTGACTCTAGAGCTGCAGTCTTTAGCCAGATCTTTTCTTGCCGGTTAATTTGACTGAAAAAAAAAAAAAAAAAAAAACAACAAAACCCTCAAATACTGCTGATTGATCTAAAGTACTAACATTTCTATCAGTGTTAGGGAACTTTTAATTTTATAATTTGATTTTGTGAGAAATTTATAGCATCTTGAATACTCACATGCAAAGTGATATGTCTTAGATAACATTTTACAATGGCAGAGCTTAAGCTAGTGCTCAGTCATTCATTCATCCTCAAGTTTTGATTCATTTATCCTTCATCAAAACTCTGTTTTGTTTGGCCACCCACATTCTAGGAGCTCCGTACATATTTGATAAATGAATGAATTGTTGAGGTTGACAGTTACCCAGGACTGGCATTAGGAACACAGGGCTGAAGAGCACCTTTTTACCCTCAAGAAACTTACAGTCTAATGAGGGAACTTGCACAAATACTACTATCACTAGGTGCCTGGTTGAATGGCTTAAGAGATGATCAGGGATATTCAGAAGGATATGTCAGGCTTAGCAATGGCATCACTTGAGAGCATCAAGGTGTTTAGGGGACTACAAGATGTTTGGTGCTGCTGTGAATAAGAGTGAAGGGGGCTCCATTTGGATGCCTCATACACCAGGCGAGAGACCTTAGATTTTATTCCACCAGGAGGAGAACTACCATAGGATTTAAAACAGAAATGATTTGGTCAAACCTACATCTTAGGAAGATCCCTGGGGTGTTTGTATGGTGGACTTGCAACTTGACTAATTGAGATTTGTAGGATGATGCTTAAGAGATGATGATGACCGAGACTGGGGTTACTGTAATAGAGTTGGTAAGGAGGAGAATGATTTAAAAAGTAATTGGAAGAATTCTAGGGATGGAGATAACATACGAAAAGTATTAGCTTATAGGTGGTCATCAATACACTGAAAATGACTGGGATCTAAGAGGAGAATCTGGAGAGTTGGAAATGACAAAGACTAATATTCAAGGGGGCAGGAAGAAGGAGAGTTGTTCACACATGACAATAGGAAGAAATGGCCATAGAGTGTGTGGTTTCTCTTAAGCCAAGGAATAGATGTTTTAAGAAAGAAAAATTCTTGCGGTGGGAAGCAGTAGAGACAACAGATGCACATTAATTTCTTGAGATTTCTAGATGACTAAATGGGTGGATGTTGAATGATAGCTAAAGGAGAACCCAGAAACAAGGGAGGGATTTTGTTTTTGTTTTTTAAAAAAGATAGACCATAGCAGCTTCATAGACTGAAACAATAAAAAAGTTGAAGGCACAGAGAAAGATGAAGGTCCTCTAACTCCCTGCCCAATGCCCTTTATTCATATTCTCAGCACCTGTATTTCTAAATTTTATGTTTGAGTCTTTGGGGTTACATCAGAGTAGTCCCCCTTGTCTAATAAATGTGTTTACGTTTCCTACCATACCAGAAACTCTTCTCAAACTTTAATGAATTTCCACAAGGTGAGATTACTTTAATGAGAAACCAACCAAGGAAAGGAGTATCATCTGCAATATACTTTCAAATGTTTTTTTGCTTGTTTGTTTGTTTCCTGTCCAGCTAAAAAAAAAAAAAAAAAAAAAACAAGCCATTGGTCCTAACACAACTTTCATTTTCTACCCCAATATCAAAGAGGCTTAAAATCTCCTGGTAATATGATGGACACACAGTTAATTTTTTATGAATAAACACAGTCTTATGGGCCATTTCTGAATTTATCTCTGAAATCATAAGATTCTTTCTAAGCCATTATCTCATTCTATATTACAGTCAGGTGGAGCCCATCTTACCTCCTCATACTAAATTCTAGACTTCTCAAGGGCAGGAGACAATCATCTGTATATCTCTTTGGCCTTCATACACTCAGGAGTACTTGCCAAAAATAAACATTTAATGCACATTTATTTGAATAACTGATAAAATCCAGTACTTCAATAACTTTGTCATATTTTGATAGAATGGGTTTCTGTATCTATTTGCATTTTCAAACTTTACTTTTACTGTCTAGCTTAAAAAAAAAGCCTTTGACCCTAATACAGCCCTCATATTCTACCCCAATATCTAAGAGGCTTTATATCTCCTAGTGTTATACCACTATTTTAACTCCAGTATGTTTTACTTGACAGTTTCATCTATTTGTTACAGTTAGTTTTTATGAATTCAAGAGATGAATACCAATTTTCCATGTGTAATTTAAAAAACCCCACAGTTGATTATTTTATGCTATCTTTTGTCCTCAATCATGACAGAGTAGAAGATGGGAGGTAGCACCAAGGATGATGTCATACCTCCATCCTTTATGCTACATTCTATCTTCTGTCTACATAAGATGTCATACTAGAGGGCATATCTGCAATGTATACATATTATCTTTTCCAGCATGCATTCAGTTGTGTTGGAATAATTCATGTACACCTTTATAAACCCTGAGCCTCACAAGAGCCATGTGCCACATATTATTTCCTTACTACCTTTTGGGATATGTGGCACATAATAGGCACTTATTGAAAGTTTCCTAATGAATGAAGTACAAAGATAAAACAAGTTATAGACTGATTCTTTCGAGCTGTCAAGGTTGTAAATAGACTTTTGCTCAATCAAATTCAAATGGTGGCAGGTAGTAGGGGTAGAGGGATTGGTTTGAAAAACATAAGCTTTCAGAACTCCTGTGTTTATTTTTAGAATGTCAACTGCTTCAGTGTTTTTAACTCTGTGGTATCTGAACTACGTTCTCTAACTGCAGGTTGGGCTCAGATCTGTGATAGAACAGTTTCCTGGGAAGCTTGACTTTGTCCTTGTGGATGGGGGCTGTGTCCTAAGCCATGGCCACAAGCAGTTGATGTGCTTGGCTAGATCTGTTCTCAGTAAGGCGAAGATCTTGCTGCTTGATGAACCCAGTGCTCATTTGGATCCAGTGTGAGTTTCAGAAGTTCTGTTACTTAATAGCACAGTGGGAACAGAATCATTATGCCTGCTTCATGGTGACACATATTTCTATTAGGTTGTCATGTCTGCGTGTGGGGGCCTCCCCCAGGATATGAAATAATTGCCCAGTGGAAATGAGCATAAATGCATATTTCCTTGCTAAGAGTCTTGTGTTTTCTTCCGAAGGTAGTTTTTAGTTTCATACAAACTCTTCCCCCTTGTCAACACATGATGAAGCTTTTAAATACATGGGCCTAATCTGAGCCTTATGATTTGCCTTTGTATCCCATTTATACCATAAGCATGTTTATAGCCCCAAATAATGATTCTACATAATGATTCTACATAATGAAAAATGTACTCATTTATTAAAGTTTCTTTGAAATATTTGTCCTGTTTATTTATGGATACTTAGAATCTACCCCATGGTTGAAAAGCTGATTGTGGCTAACGCTATATCAACATTATGTGAAAAGAACTTAAAGAAAGAAGTAATTTAAAGAGATAAATTAATAGAACAATAGACATATTATCAAGGTAAATACAGATCATTACTGTTCTGTGATATTATGTGTGGTATTTTCTTTCTTTTCTAGAACATACCAAATAATTAGAAGAACTCTAAAACAAGCATTTGCTGATTGCACAGTAATCCTATGTGAACACAGGATAGAAGCAATGCTGGAATGCCAACAATTTTTGGTGAGTCTTTATAACTTTACTTAAGATCTCATTTCCCTTGTAATTCTTGATAACAATCTCACATGTGATAGTTCCTGCAAAATGCAACAATGTAAAAGTTCTTTTCAAAAATATGTGTCATACAGCCATCCAGCTTTCCTCAAAATAGCTGCACAAGTTTTTCACTTTGATCTGAACCATGTGGTGAGGTTGAAATACAGTAAATCTAAAATGGCAGCATATTACTAAGTTACATTTATAAATAGGATATATATACTTTTTGAGCCCTTTATTTGGGGACCAAGTCATACAAAATACTCTGCTGTTTAAGATTTTTAAAAAGGTCCTTATGATTCTTTCAATAACTAAATCTCCCATGGATGTGGTCTGGGACAGGCCTAGTTGTTTTACAGTCTGATTTATAGTATTAATGACAAAGTTGAGAGGCACATTTCATTTTTCTAGCCATGATTTCGGTTCAGGTAGTACCTTTCTCAACCACCTTCTCACTGTTCTTAAAAAACTGTCACATGGCCAGGCACAGTGGCTTACGTCTGTAATCCCAATACTTTGGGAGGCTGAGGTGGGAGGATTACTTGAGGCCAGGCATTCAAGACCAGCCCAGGCAACATAGTGAGGCCCCATCTGTCTTTATTAAAACAAAACAAAACTGTCACAGCTTCTTTCAAGTGATGTTTACAAATTCCCTATGGTTTAGTCACAAGGAAGTTCTGAGGATGATGTATCACGTCATTTCTGTTCAGGCTTTTGAGCCTCCTGGAGGTAAATGGCTTCCTTGTTGAAGGCTTGTTATTACCATGATTATCACTAAGCTTAAAGTAACAAATTAGGGGGGCAGACTCACAACCTCTTGCCCTGCCATGGACAAGTTCAAGAATCTAAGTAAAGTCCTCTATTGTCTGATCTTGGATTTGCTCAACCTGAACAAGCCAAGGAGGTGTATTAAACTTAGGCACATCCTGACCAATTTGGAATTTTTAAGCTTCAGATCACTGTGGAAGAGGCTGAACTCTTTATGGTGCTGTAGACTTACACTCATTTTCTAGGTAATTTATAAGGGACCTAATATTTTGTTTTCAAAGCACCTTCAGTTCTACTAAACCTCCCTGAAGAATCTTCCAGCTGCTGAGTAGGAAATCACAGCTAATTTCACAGATGGTAGAACCTCCTTAGAGCAAAAGGACACAGCAGTTAAATGTGATATACCTGATTGTTCAAAATGCAAGGCTCTGGACATTGCATTCTTTGACTTTTATTTTCCTTTGAGCCTGTGCCAGTTTCTGTCCCTGCTCTGGTCTGACCTGCCCTCTGTCCCAGATCTCACTAACAGCCATTTCCCTAGGTCATAGAAGAGAACAAAGTGCGGCAGTACGATTCCATCCAGAAACTGCTGAACGAGAGGAGCCTCTTCCAGCAAGCCATCAGCCCCTCCGACAGGGTGAAGCTCTTTCCCCACCGGAACTCAAGCAAGTGCAAGTCTAAGCCCCAAATTGCTGCTCTGAAAGAGGAGACAGAAGAAGACGTGCAAGATACAAGGCTTTAGAGAGCAGCGTAAATGTTGACATGGGACATTTGCTCATGGAATTGGAGCTTGTGGGACAGTCACCTCATGGAATTGGAGCTCGTGGAACAGTTACCTCTGCCTCAGAAAACAAGGATGAATTAAGTTTTTTTTTTAAACAAGAAACATTTGGTAAGGGGAATTGAGGACACTGATATGGGTCTGGATAAATGGCTTCCTGGCAATAGTCAAATTGTGTGAAAGGTACTTCAAATCCTTGAAGATTTACCACTTGTGTTTTGCAAGCCAGATTTTCCTGAAAACCCTTGCCATGTGCTAGTAATTGGAAAGGCAGCTCTAAATGTCAATCAGCCTAGTTGATCAGTTTATTGTCTAGTGAAACTCGTTAATTTGTAGTGTTGGAGAAGAACTGAAATCATACTTCTTAGGGTTATGATTAAGTAATGATAACTGGAAACTTCAGCGGTTTATATAAGCTTGTATTCCTTTTTCTCTCCTCTCCCCATGATGTTTAGAAACACAACTATATTGTTTGCTAAGCATTCCAACTATCTCATTTCCAAGCAAGTATTAGAATACCACAGGAACCACAAGACTGCGCATCAAAATATGCCCCATTCAACATCTAGTGAGCAGTCAGGAAAGAGAACTTCCAGATCGTGGAAATCAGGGTTAGTATTGTCCAGGTCTACCAAAAATCTCAATATTTCAGATAATCACAATACATCCTTACCTGGGAAAAGGGCCGTTATAGTCTTTCACAGGGGACAGGATGGTTCCCTTGATGAAGAAGTTGATATGCCTTTTCCCAGACTCCAGAAAGTGACAAGCTCACAGACCTCTGAACTAGAGGTTGGCTGGAAAAGTATGTTAGTGCAAATTGTCACAGGACAGCCCTTCTTTCCACAGAAGCTCCAGGTAGAGGGTGTGTAAGTAGATAGGCCATGGGCACTGTGGGTAGACACACATGAAGTCCAAGCATTTAGATGTATAGGGTGATGGTGGTATGTTTTCAGGCTAGATGTATGTACTTCATGCTGTCTACACTAAGAGAGAATGAGAGACACACTGAAGAAGCACCAATCATGAATTAGTTTTATATGCTTCTGTTTTATAATTTTGTGAAGCAAAATTTTTTCTCTAGGAAATATTTATTTTAATAATGTTTCAAACATATATAACAATGCTGTATTTTAAAAGAATGATTATGAATTACATTTGTATAAAATAATTTTTATATTTGAAATGTTGACTTTTTATGGCACTAGCTATTTTTATGAAATATTATGTTAAAACTGGGACAGGGGAGAACCTAGGGTGATATTAACCAGGGGCCATGAATCACCTTTACGTCTGGAGGGAAGCCTTGCGGCTGATGCAGTTGTTGCCCACAGCTGTATGATTCCCAGCCAGCACAGCCTCTTAGATGCAGTTCTGAAGAAGATGGTACCATCAGTCTGACTGTTTCCATCAAGGGTACACTGCCTTCTCAACTCCAAACTGATTCTTAAGAAGACTGCATTATATTTATTACTGTAAGAAAATATCACTTGTCAATAAAATCCATACATTTGTGTGAAACGTCGTTGTTTTCAGATGCGTTCACTTGTCATGTTTCATCAGTCTCTTACTCCAATTTCTAAGCTTCATGGAACATGAAACATGAATCTGTCTTTTAGATATAGCCTCTTTTGAGAATTCACATGAATTAGAACACACATTTTTAGTTATCTGTTTAAACTATGGTAAAATATACATAAGATAAAATTTTCCATTTTAACCATTTTAAAGTTCAGTTCAGTGTCATTATGTACATTCACATAGTTGTGCAAATATCGCCATCATCCTTCCACAGAACTACTTTTTTCTTGCAAAACTGAAACTCTTTACCCGTTAGTCAATAATCCCCCATTTATCTTTCCTCTAATGCCTGGCAACCACCATTTTACTTTCTGTCTCTGATTTTGACTACTAGAAGGACCTCATAGGAGTGGGATCATACAGTATTTGTATTTTTGTGCTTATTTCATCTAGCGTAATGTCTTCAAGCCTCATCCATGTTGCAACATGGGTCAATTTTCTTCCTTCTTAAGGCTGAATAATATTCATTATAGAGTAGTCCCCCCTTATCCTTGGGGAATATGTTCCAAGACCTCCAATGGATGCCTGAAATCACTGATAGCACTGAACCTGATTACTATGTTTATTCCTATACATACGTACATACATATGATAACATTTAATTTATAAATTAAGCACAGTAATAGATTAACAACAATAATCATAAAATAGAACAATTATAACAATATATTATGACACGAGCGATACAAATGTGGTCTCTCACTTTCTCAAAATATCTTATTATACTGTGCCATAGGTAACTGAAACCACAGAAAGCAAAACCCTGGATAGGGGGACCACTCTATAAATATGTACCACATTTTTCCTCACCCGTTCATCCATCACTGGCTACTTGGTTTGCTTCCACCTTTTGGATATAGCGAATAATGCTTCTATAAATGTGGGTGTACAAATGTTTCTTCATGTCCCTGCTTTCATTACTTAGGATATGTTTGAAGTTATTTTTATTTTTAAATGGAGGCTTATAGAACACAAAAGATTTATATTCTGCAAGTGTCCATCTATTTCTTTTAAAGCTTATTCAAAAAGTGGTATCTATCTCATAGGTCTTGATAAGTTAAAAATCTTCATCAACGAAAATACTATTTCTGCATTGGCACCTGCATGGATTTTCCTTGTCCAAATCCCTCTTTTTAATTGATGAGGCTTCTTTAGTTCCTTTTTTTCTTCCTTGTTGGCTTCTTCATGAAATGTGCAGTTACTAGCATGTGGTGGATGGACTGCAGATCCCTACTGAATGCCAGGCCCTCCAGCCCTGTGTTCTCTTTCTTGGAGAGGTTTGTTTTCACACGTAACCCCAAGAGGGCAGTCTCAGAGTCTAGTTCGTTTTTTTAAAATTACTAAACTTTATTTTTTTTAGGGCAGTTTTAGGTTCTCATCAAAATTGAACAAAAAGTATGGAGAGTTCACATATAACTCCTCCATACATGATAGCCTCCCCCACTCAACATCCCACACTAAAGTAGTATATTTGTTACAACTGTGAAAGAAAATAGAATTTCAAGACCCCAAGCTCACTATGCCAAAGGGCAAGTTAAGCTTCAGAGCTGAATTACTCAATATTGCCTTCCTTTTTTTCCCTAACAGCTGTAACTTCACAATCCTGTGTGATAGCCTCATCCATAAACCAGGTTCCCACAACGATAGAAGGCCACATATCTCCCCAAATGGCCTCCCTCACAATTGTTTCCAAGGAAAATCATCGTGAGACCCTGTCTTTTAGGATACATATCCCTCCTATAAAATAGCCCTAAAACTGAGTTCTGTTGAATTTCACCCTGATGATGTCAATTACCAGCTTGTCTTCATAGGCACAGGACAAGGGCAAGACCAGAAATCATCATGCTGTCTACCCTGCAATGAACACATAATTGACTTTTCCTCTATTCCCTCTTTTTACCTATAAAATTTGGATTTACTGAACACTAACCAAAGCCTCACCTGAACAGAACAATTTGCCTCACTGCCTACCCTCTCTCCTCTTTTCCTTCTCCATGTTTGCACTTTACTCTTTAAATATTAAAGTTCCCAAACCCTCTTTGGAAAAGCACAGGCCACAGATGCTCCTCTGGCTTGTGTTCTTCCTGGGTGCATCTGCAAACTTTGGCTAAACAAATCTCTATCGATTGAGACACCTGCCTCAGTCACTTTTTCCTTAACACAACCAATGACCCTACAATGACACATTATTATTGCCCAAACACAATAATTTATATTAGGGTTCATTATTGGTATTTTACATTTCATGGGTTTGGACAAATGTGTAATGACATGTTAACTGCCATTACAGTATCTTACAGGGTAGTTTCACTGCCCAAAAAATACTTCGTGCTCTGTGTAAATTCATTCCCCTTTCTCCCCTAACTTTTGGCAACCACTGACCTTTTTATTGTCTCCATAGTTTTGCCTTTACCAGAATGTTGTCTACTTAGAATTATGCAGTATGTGGCCTTTTCAGATTGGCTTCTTTCACTTAGTAATATGCATTTAAGTTTCCTCCATATCTTTTCATGGCTTGACAGCTGATTTCTTTTTAGTGCTGAATTATATTCTATTGTCAGATGTACCACAGTTTATTCATTGACCTACTAAAGGACATCTTGGTTGCTTCAGTGTTTTGGCAATTTTCAGTAAAGCTGCTAAAACATCTGTGTGTGGGTTTTTGTGTAAATATAAGTTTTAATTTCTTTGGGTAAGTACCAAGGAGTTCAATTGTTGGATCATATAGTAAAAGATGTTTAGTTTTGTAAGAAACTGCCAAACTGTCTTCAAAGTGGCTGTACCATTTTGCAGTCCCACCAGTAATGAATGGGAGTTCTGGTTGCTCCTTATCATTGCCAGCATTTCGTGTTGTCAGTGTTTTAGAATTTGGCCATTCTAATAGTTTTGTGGTGGTATCTCATTGTTATTTCAATTTGCATTTCCCTGATGACATGATGTGGAGTATGTTGGCATATGCTTATTTGCCAGCTGTGTATCTTCTTTGGCAAGGCATCTGTTAAGGTCTTTGGCCCATATTTTGATCAGGTTGTGTCTTGTTGAGTTCCTTTATTGGATTTCTTTTGTTAGCATGGTATAACTTTATCCATCCCTTTATTAATCTACCTGGGGCTTTAAATTTAACTAGGTTTCTTATAGACATCATATAAGTCTTGCTTTTTGATTCACTCTTACAATCTTTGTTTCTTAGCCCTTGACATTTAAAATGATTATTGATATAATTGGATTAATATCTACCATATTTATTCCTGTTTTCTGTTTGTTTCCTTTGTTCTTTATTCCTATTTTTACTTTCCCCATTTTTTTGCCTTTTTAACTTTTATTGAGCTTTTTACAGGATTCTATTTTCTCACCTTCTTAACATAGCAATTCTTTTTTTAACCTTTTTTAGTGGTTGCTCTACAGTTTGCAATAAACATTTACAAGTGATCCACGTGCCTTTAAATAACAATATTCCATTTCATATTAGTGCAAGTACCTTAAATTACAAATTTCTAGCTTCTGTCCCTTTTACCATTTCTGGTATTCATTTCATTTATATATTAGCTTATATATATCCTGACACTTGACTTTTCCTCATATCAGATTTTCTTTCCTCTTTCCCATTTAAAAAAATAAAATAAACTATTTTAGCCACACACTTTCTATTTTTATTTGTTTTCTGTATTGAAGTCTTGATTTTGGGGCTTTACTTGTCCCTGTCTATGCCCACTCCTATCTGACACACACTTTCTTAATTTATTTCCTAGTTGTTTCACTTTGTTTATCTTCATTATGAGGAAAAAAAGCCAAAACCTGAAATGAATACGCTTCCTTCCAGTAACCAGGGACCTTCCATGGTTGGGAAATTGTTACCTATTCGAGTGAAAGGCTAATAAAACCCCCAAAGTAAATATTTTAGTACTTCACTAAAGAAAGAACCTCAAATACTATGTGGAAGACAATTTAAAATGAGGTTTAAAGAGCTCAATATAAAAACCTGTTTGACCTGTTAAAACAGGTGTGGACAATCACAATTCCCTATTTAAAAATACAGTGAAAAAACCTACAAATGCAAGACAAATACATTGGAGCATGAGAACTCCAAATTGTTAGGTTAGGAATTAGAAGCTGTTCCCAGTGTGTAGAGCTAAGAGACCCAAGTCAATGTCAGTTGACAGGAGACCCAAGTCATTGTCAGTTGACAGGGAGCACGGACTCAATATCTGTGTACTTTCTCAGAGAAGGGAGAGGTCTTGGCAAAATTTTGAGTTTATCCTTAATTCCATACAGTGGGAATACTCAATTGCTCTTTAATAACTCAGTATTGATAGGGACAGGGGGCAGAGAAATTCTAGGCAGAAAAGGGTGGGTCCCTGGCGAAACCCCACCCTCAATCTGAAAAACCTGGAACTGCAGCCGAAAGTGAGAACTTCTATCCCTGTTTTCCCACTTGAATGTTGCCTTTTTCTAAACTACCCGTGGCCTGCCCCACCCCATCCTTTGCCTATAAAAACCCCACTCTCAGTTGGTAGATGGTACTATAACTGGACATTGGAGAGAAGTGGCTTGACTTCAGAGCGACAGCTTGACAGCATACTTTGGAGAAGAATCTGACAGGAGAAGGCAAGACTTCAGGGGAAGATTACCTATCTGCCCTGTCCCCTGTTCAGCTCTATTTCCCACTGAAAGCCACTTTCATCAGCAATAAAATCCCTCATTTACCATCCTTCAATTCGTTCATGTGACCTCATTTTTTCTGGACGCCAGACAAGAGCTTGGAGGCCACGAGTATGGGTACAAAAGGCTGTCACACTGGCTCTTTGCCCTTGATGGTGGAGGGCAGCCGCCTCACATGAAAAAGCAAAGAGCTCACTAAGCTGTTAACACTTAAGCCATCCGCAGATGGCAGAGCTAAAAGAGCACTGCAACACACCCTCTGGGCCTTCAGGCTCTCAGGCACTCCTACCTGGATGCTGCCGCGGAGCCCGCACAGAGTTTGCTACTGCCGGCACCTGAAAAAGGTTGGCTGGTTCCTGCACTCTCTTTCATTCGCACGCTCCCTTCCACAAGGGGTAGACGGGGCGGGATGGGTAAATGAGGCACCCCTGTCTCAAGTCCCATGAAGGCGTCAGGGAAATATCCTGCTTCAGTTTCTCTAGTTGTAAAATGGTTAAGTACATTATGAAAGGTGGTCAACAACTTTTAAGTGAATATGCTAATGCTGGCCTTAATTCTAAAAAGTTACTTGGATCAAAAGTTATGATTCAGTTCCAATACATCTTCTATTCATTGAAATACAGAATCTGTACACAAAGTAAAATTGTATCTTCAAAAACTGCCACCTTGTGGAGATTTGGTTCTATTGTTAAGACAGCCAGTTTCCCGAAAGAACATATGCCAACAACAGAAATCAGTACAGAGCCTCACATACTAATGTAAGTGAATCTCAAAGACATTTTAAGCCATTTTGAAAAGTAGAAATTAAGCCTGAATAGTTTTGGGGTACGAATTGCTCTTTAACTATGTTCTTTCCCATTCACCTTTGTCACTGATGGAATAATAGAAGGAGCAATCTTTATCAGCAATGGCAGATGTGCTGATAAATGAAACCAAAACTGAATTGACAAATATTGACACAAATACTTATAAAAGAAATTTAAAAATCTACCTTGCAATTAATCCTTATGAAATTTAAGTCACAATTTACTAAAAATTATAATATAAAGAAATAAACTTTCTCTGTTTTATTAAAAGAAAAGATCAATGCATTTGGCCACAATTGATTGGCCGTAATTTTTGTCAATGTTCTATAAGCTAATTAAAAATAAGACTGTTTTAAATATAATTATCTCTCTTCTCCTTTGCCTTTTCATTGGCAGCATGTACCATGGGCTTATTCATATTCTAAAAGAGAAGTTGTGTGAGCAAATTTGTCATCATAGGCAATCCTCTTGTAAGGAAAAAATTGTTATTTGATTTTTATTTTCTCTTATCTCCCAGTTGGGTCAGATATGCCGGTGTCCTTGGGGAGCCAAACCAGGAGCCAGTGTGTCTTTACACAAACATAGCTTCCTTCCTGCTTGGCGCTCACACCAAGCACTTGCATTTGAACCAAGCAATGTTGACAGGCTATTGAGCCACAGAAGTTAAACATTCCAAGTGAGCCTGAGACAACCATTACATTCTTCTACATTTTCTGGTCGATTAAAATTTTAATTGTTTAAAATTTCAAATAGATACAAAAATAGACATAGAGTATAATAAACTTCACACCCCTGTCACTGAACTTCAATAGTTATCAGCTCACAGTCAATCTTATTTCATCTATGCTCCCTCATACTTCCCTCCTATGTTATTTTGTGCAAATCCAAACAGCATATAACTTTAGCTCCATGTGTCTCTAAAAGACACAGCTTTCTCTATCATTCTTTTTCTTTTGAAACTGATCCATATTACCTTTACCATAACTAGAAAAACAGTCATCTTTAATATCCTCAAATATTCACTCCATGTATAAATATCATTGTCAGTTTTTTCCCAAATATAGGTAGTCCTCATGTTGCACATTAATATGGCACTATGAAAATCACCATGCAAGATAATTTAAATAATTAATGGGGGAAAAATTGTTCCATGACCTTTAAAAATATTAAAAATTAAAAACTCTCTTACTGTTGGTTATAAACAATAGGGACACAAAAATAGTTAAACATTTAGTAAGTAATTTAAAACATTAGAAACACTGAGAATTAAAATGTTTCTTTTAAAGTACTTATCAAGAGTAGTTTGAGCAATACTTGGTTTCTTTTGGTTATGTAACCTGCAATATGAAGAAAGCATCTTTTCTATGCCTGGGCAAGTTGTCATACTGCTTTCTAATTTAGGACCAGCTTCCAACATTGTATCCTTCGTGACTTCAATGTTGTAAAATATCTCCAAGAGTTTGTTTAAGGTAATGATTTTTGCTGATGTCACCTCCTCTGGGGCATCTGGCATTCCTAGCAGGCATTCCTGCTAGGTCACCCTATAGCAGAGGGTGGAAGGGTCCAGAGATGGCAAGAGGGAAAGGGGGGGGAACCTTTTAGAGGTGATTAGGCTATGAGGGCTCTGCTTTCATGAATGGATTAATGCCATTATGGCAGTGAGTTCATTATAAAAGGACAAGTTTGACCCCCTTCTCTCTCTTTCTTGCTCTCTTTTGGCCCTTTTGCCTTCTGCCATGGGATGACACAACACGAAAACACTCACCAGATGCTGGCCCCTTGATATTGGACTCCCCAGCCTCCAGAACTGTAAGCCAACAAATGTGTGTTCTTTATAAATTACCCCAGCTGTGGCATTCTGTTATAGCAGTACAAAATAGATCAAGACAAAGGGGGATTGCAGGCAGGAAGGGAGCCCCTGACCTCTTAGTTTCACTCATCTGGAATTTAGCCGCTACAACACAGAGCTGGGGCTTGAGGGGATAAGAAATGCTATTGACCTGCACTTCCCAGGGTGATAGTACGGTTCCAGGCTGTAAACTCAAAGGAGAGGGAATGCCATCATCTTGGCCACATCAGCCTGGAGTAGAGCTTCTATCCCACCAAGTTGGGGGAAGGAAGAGGGAGCAGCTTTTGACTGAAGTGCCATAAACTTTTGTTGTTACTGAGATTAGTATATTTCCTGGAATAAATGCTGCTGCTTTTGCTGTATGTGCTTAGGGCCATTTTCAGAGACTTTAAATGATTGATAATTGTTACCAGTAATGGTTATTTTGATGGGTAGTTGGTCCACAGAGCTCCTCACCTCGCTGTTCTAGAAATTGTTTTTTAGCTTAGTATTAATTCCTGAATTTTTCAGTTTTTCTGATCTTTTACCTCCAGGATGACTCTTTGAAACAACTCTTATTTAAATTATTGACTGAAACTTTTATGTATAATTCTCATTTTGTTCTTCACACAATCTCTGTGAAGGAGGTTCTAAGAACTAAGAGGCTTAGAAAGGGTAAGGATCTTCCCAGAAATTACACAGCACTCCGAGATTTGGAACCTTTAGAAAGTTTATATACTTATTGGAAAACTTAGCTCATTTTTAATCAGAGGGAAGTCATTTTACAGTGCTCCACACAGGGAGTCAGATAACTACTTCCTAGTTACATTTTCCTCTCTATAGACAGTCAACCAGCCCTGCTGTACTTTCCCATGGGATCTGAAACTGCAGAAATCTACTGAGAAAAACAGAATGCACACAGCAGGATAAAGCTCTTGTTTTCTAGCACTACTAAGATTCAGGCTTATGCCTCTGTGTTTGATTTTTTAATAGTCTTGCTAATGTCAAAGTGATTCTATCTCACACACCCCAAAGTCTGTAAAGGTGTGATAACAAGGGGTGAGATTGTCTTAAATCTGCAGTTTCTTGACCTGCTTAGTGGGCTACTATAGGTTACTGCAGGACCTCTCAAGGTTTCTAGTATGCAAAGGTGCATTTTGACTCTGTAAGAGTGGAATATCATATATAATGTTTCTCAATTGATTTGTCTACATAACCCTATTTTCTTGTGCCATTTATATCCTGTGTTTTGGGGAAGGTTGGCCTAGAACATTTATTCTAAAAGGAAAGGGCATGGGAAATTCTTACCATTGGCAGTGTCGGGGAGGAAAAATAGCATACTTCTTACCCATTTAGTTTATTTTGCTAGTTTACAAATTAAATTGAAATAAGACAGATTAATAGGAGAAAATCAACTTTAATTATGTGTGTACACATGGGAGTCCCACAAAAATGTAAGACTCAAGGAAGCAGCCAGATGATTGAGAGCTATATATTATCCTGAGCTACAGAAAGGGATAAGGGTTTGGGGCTTTTGGGGGGTTGTGGAGGCAAATTTTGGGAAGGCGAGGAGAGGAAATGTATGATCAATAAAAGTTGCCTTGTTGTGCAGATAAAAGTATCTCAGGTGATAAAGATGTTTCCAAAGAGTAGCTCTCTTCATGGTACATATATTTTACTCATGATCATTTCCTTTATAGATATAAATTTCCTTTACAAAAGGGGGAATTTATATTTTATTTTATGTAGTGGAGTAGTCAGTAAAGAGCTTTTCCTGTTTTGGCTGATTCTCAGTTTCTTTTAGCTCAAAATGATCAATATGCCGATCAATATGCCGAAGTGGCATGTTCTGAAATGACAGATTCTGAATCCTTTCAGCTGGAATATATTTGTATATCAACAGTGTTTCCATCTGTCAGCCCTTAGGGTCTGCTTATGGAAGATATAAGCACCTGGATGACCATGATGAAAATCTGGAGATTTTGAGAAAACACTGGTGCAAGGCTCCATCCAAAATCAATTAGAGAGGAATCCTGGAAGATGGGGTTAGGTCACTGATAGCTCGAAAGGCATTCCAGGTGATTCTAATATGCAGCCAGTTGAGAAGCACGGATTTTTTTATTGGGCTTTTCAGGCTGGCTGAAAGAACTGCGATGCTCAGGAAACCAGGGGGGCCTGGCAGGAGTTTGACTGGGGATACTGAAGCCTGTCAACAGGGACAAGAACGGTAGGCTGGTGCCTGGCACCTGAGGGTACTTCAGAGGTGCTCATTAAAAAAGAGGAGGAAGCATCAAGCGAGAATTCTTAATCAGACATTCAACAAATTGAGGGTCGTCTATGTGTTCTAGGTGCTAAGAACTCGGCAGCAAACAAGGCAAAGTTCTCAGTGTCATGGAGCTTACATTCTAGTGGATGAGGACAAAAGTAAGTAAATGTTAAAAATATATAGCAGATGGTAACTAAAGAGAAAAAGCAGAGAATTAGGTTATTTGCTGTAACATCGTCAAAAAGTCATTATTATGGTGGCAATTGAGCAGAAACATGAAGGAAGTGAGGAAGTCAGCTGTGTGGGTGTCTTGAACAGTGTTTGAAGCAAAGGGAAGAGCAAATGTAAAGGCAGAATCATGGTTGGGATGTAGGAGGAGCAGCAAGGAAGTGCTGTGAATCTTGGGGAAAAAGAGGGTTAGATGATATGGGCCTCTGTAAGAGCCCTGGCTTTTACTTTAAGTCATAAGGGAAAACTTTGGAGTTTTGAGTGAAGAGTGATGTGATTGGAGGCACATTATAGCAGGGTGACTCTGATGCTGTACTGACACCAGACTGAAAAGTGTGGAGCATGGAAGCAGGGAGACCAGTTAGGAGTCTATTGTAATAGTCCTGGTGAGAGACAACAGCGGCTTGGACTAAGATGGCAACTAAGGTATATCTGAGAGGTGGTCAGATTCTGCATTTGTCTTGGGAACAGAAGCATTCAGATTTGCTGATGAATTATATATAGTGTAGGAGAAGGAGAGGACTCAAGGATGATGTGAAAAATTTCAGTCTGAGGAGTTTTAAGGACGAGACTGGGAAGAATGAAGGAGAAGTTGGTGGGATGGGAAGGATTTAGGGCACTTTAGACATTGTTAAGTTTGAGACATCTTGGTGGAATGACAAGCAAGCAGTTGAATCTGAGTCTGAAGTTCAGGAAAAAGATTCAGAGTGGAGACAGAATTATAAAAGTCATCAAAATGGAGAGTGTATTTAACACAATGAGTGTGAACTAGATTCTTGTTACTTGCACCATCAACATCACTTGGGAGCTTGTTAGAACTGAAGACTCTCAGACCCTACCTCGGAACTGCTGAGTCAGTATCAGGATATTGTCATGATCCCAGGTGATCTGTAGGTACTTTAGAGTTTGAGGATTCCTAGATTAGATTATCTAGGGTATGAATGAATGTAGAAGAGAAAGACTGAGAACCTAAGACAATCTATCTTTGGAGGCCTTGGAAAAGAGATGGAGACTGAGATGATATAGGGAAGGGGAATTTAGAGAGAATAGTGTTCAAATCCAAGTTAAGAATGTGTTTCAAGAAAGAGGGAGTTAAATGCATAGGTCAATTAAGATGAGGAATGCTAATTTACCACTGGATATAGCAATATGAATGTCATTAGTTGCTTCTATAAGAGCATTTTAATAGGATTAAAGATATTGGGAAGAGAAACGTTAGAGACTGAGGATAGACCTTCATGAGTTTTTTCTAAAGGAAAGGAGAGAAAGGGGAGGTAAGTGGATGGGAAACTCAAGGCAGGTAAAAGTTCTGGGCACGGTGGCTCATGTCTATAATCCTAGCACTTTGGGAGGTTTGGGAGAATTGCTAGAACCCAGGAGTTTGAGACCCCATTTCTACAAACTTAAAAAAAATATTAGCCAGGCATGATGGCATGTGCCTGTGGTCCCAGCTACTCAGGAGGCTGAGGTGGGAGGATTGCTTAAGCTCAGGTGGTTGAGGTTGCAGCAAGCTCTGATCACGACACTGCACTCCAACCTGGGCAATGGAGTGAGACCCCATCTCAAAACACAAAAAAGATGAGAGAAATAACATCCTACTGGTATAGTGGATATATAGATAACAAATTAAGGGGTGGGGCATTTGGTGGAGCTGGGGGTATGTGGAAGCCAAAGCAACTCTGTCTTGGAGGCTAATTCACCATTTTGACTTCTGATTAATCCCTTTTCTGGGAATGCCTCTAAGGTTTCTATTTTATCTACTGTTCCTTGTGTAAGAGCATGTACTTACCATAAATCCTGCCCTTAATCAATTGTTCTATACATCCCTTCTGAAGCACATATATATCCTTTCCCTATGGTGTATAAGCCCGGGGTATGGAAAGTAAGAGTGTGGAGATCCACCATCTTGTCTCACTGCCACTGAGATACAGACATGGCTTCTGTTTTTAAGTCTCTATTAAATGTTTCTTTCCAAGAAACTGGATACATCAGCCTCTTCCTTCAGCTTCAGCTTCTAAGTTTGGGTATATCCGCCCACAGCAGAACAGGGGAGAATTGAGAGTCATTCCAGGATACCCTGAATAGTAGAAAGGGAAGGAACCCTTGGAACAAGAGAAGGGATCACCTTTAATGAGGAGGATGGAAAGTCACTCCTAGAAGTAGGAGAAAAGGTAGCTTGGTAGATGTTGGGATAGAAAATTTTAAGTTTTCTTTCAATTGACTCAGTTGTTATCAATGTAAAGGGAAGAATATCATTAATTAAGAATGAGGATGGGAAAGAAGGTACTGGGGATTTAAGGGGAATAACATATGAACTGTCACTTAAGACAGTTTCCCCCAACATTTTAAAGCCATGGCACACATAAAAAAATGAGAATATTTGAGTGGCAACTAGGAGGGGATTTGGATCCCTGGCCAAGTTTACTGGGGCAGGAGGCAAATGGCTTAGGGGTTCTGGTTGCCATTTGCCCAGATGGCTAAAGAAAGTAATATCTTCTGGCATCCTGATTCTGTTTGACACATGAATTGGGGAGCTCTGATAGAAGAGATGGGAATGAATAAAGCAGAGACAGGCGGAAAGGTAGTCAGATAGCAGGAAATACCTTATGTGAAGTGAAATTCATGAATTTGAAGAGTAGCTGGTGAGGATGGTCATATTTTTTAACCACTTCAGCTACACAGATATAGTAATGCAATAGGGGGAGAACTGGATTTAACTAAGTTTGGGGTTATGCCTAGCAAGTATGACAGAGAGGGGATGAGGGAGTTGAGGAGAGATGCCAAGTGTAGACTAACTATGATCATGTAATATAAACTAGGTGAGAAGAGATATTAGGACACGGAATAGGAGGGGAATATTGGAAAGGTAGTTTTGATTCTGAATTTAGTGGGGTTTCACTGTTTTTGGAGATACGAGAGGGAAGGAGATGACTGGAGAATAGAATGCTTGCAATTGATCATGGATGAGATGCAGGTGATGGTAATGACAAAGTCAGGGTGTTATATGGGAGTGGGAAGTGGAGGCACTGTGGAGGATAAGTGGCTGTTGGACTGAGGTCATGGTATTGGAGGAATTATTTACATTGATATTAAAATCTCTAAGAGTGATGGCAGGAGGGTGACAGTGAACCTGGAGGTAAAATTCAACAATTCATTTGCTTCATTGAACAAATGAAGCAAATTTAGTAGCAAATTTTGTAGCATAACCCCAACAAATTGACATGACTATGCAAAGAAGGGCCAGTGTAGTCTGGTGGTAGAGTCCGAGGTCAGAACTTCAGAAAGGGGCATTTGTCGGGGAGGGAGATACAATGTGTGGAAGTGACAATAAGGAGCAAGGAGGCCGTCATCCTCTACCTCCATGTCTGGTTATCAAAGATGTTGGGGGAGGAAAGCAGCCTGCTTGAGAAGGCCTCTGGAAAAACTGTGTCCCCCAAACGGAGCCAGGTTTTCATTAGGACCATGTGGTGAAAGAACTGTTTAAAGATGCAGGAAGTTTTGCTGAGAAGGTTGTGACTCTGGAGGGCACAAGGAGATAGTTTGGGGAAATTGAGAAGGTTTGAGAGATGAGAGCCCATTGTGGGATGTGTGAGGTACTAAGGAGATGAGAGCTCAAGTGCCAAGGTCTGGCTTGAAAAGGCAGGATTCTTATTACGAAAACTGCTGCTTTATGGATACTGGAGAGCAAACAACTCCAGATAGCTTCAGTGTTTTCTACCCAAGCAACTACAGGTTATCTAACATCACTTTTCAGAGATCATGTTTCTTCTGAAGACAGAAAATAATTTCCCCATAATCCAGCTGAGAAATTTGCTTGGCCTTACCTTAACGCTTCCTTGAAACTTTCCATAAAATTATCGATTCCAGAAATGAGAAATGAAAGAGAATCTTGTTTTTGTTTTGTTTTGTTTTGAGATGGAGTCTAGCTCTGTTGTCCAGGCTGGAGTGCAGTGGTATGATCTCGGCTCACTGCAACCTCCGCCTCCTGTGTTCAAGCAATTCTCCTGCCTCAGCCTCCCGAGTAGCTGGTATTACAGGTGTACACCACCACGCCCAGCTAATTTTGTGTTTTTAGTAGAGACAGGGTTTCGCCATGTTGGCCAGGCTGGTCTTGAACTCCTGACCTCGTGATCCACCTGCCTCAGCCTCCCAAAGTGCTGGGTTTACAAGCGTGAGCCACAGTGCCTGGCCAAGAATCTTGTCTTGATCCTCTGTCTTAAGACAATTTATCCTGGAAAAATGATTATCCATTTTCTTCAAGGCTGTCTCCATAAAATCTCTTTATGGAATCTCCTTTTGATTTGAACATTGATCCAAATCATAAACAATCCTCATTCCCTCTTAATGTTATGTATCACGGATGTGAGACTGGGTGTATACTGGTGTATATGTGGGGGAACGGTGGTGTCCTGAATGCCCGTTAGACCTGATCTTTATGAATCACCATGATATTTCTATTTCCTATGACCAGTGTGATTTTTGGTTGTTACTTATCTTGACAAAGATTCTTTTCAAAAACATTGTGCACTGAAGGACATCTAGAAAATTCCAGGAGTCTGTCTAGGTTCTAACTGAGATGCAATTTCCTACCTTCATAGCCTTTTATTGGGCAATGTTTGTTGACACTTGTTTTCCAAGTTACTGGATTACTCATTTCAGAGTTCAGTTACCCAGAAACCACCTACTTCTATGCCTACAATAAGAAGCAAACAAGAGGTTTTTGAAATAAAGACAATCAGTATCTAGGATAAGGGCTGGCATGTGGGCTGGTCCCATCTTTGCTGTGAAGCTACAGGGAGGAGGTAGGGAGGGGAGAGTCTGGCTTACTCACAGTTTGTTGAGTAACCCCAGCGGGACATCCTGCCTCACATCCTGGCAGTTGAATTAGCTGGGCTCTTCAAGGTCACAAGAAGGAATCCTATACCCATCACCTGCAATGATAGGAGTTTATTGTTCAAATAGTAGGTAGGAGGGGAAGGATGGGAAACTTCCTCATCACTGTTCAATTCCGCCTGGTCCCAGGGCTTCAGAGCTGGAATAACACACAACAGACTTCTTACCTCCAATCAAAGGGCAGGCAGGTAATTTGTCTTCTTTTTGTTCCCCTCACACAATGGAGAGTGCACAATTGGGTTGGCTTTTGATCTCTCACTGTAATGCTCTACAACTGGACATGGTTACCAAGTCACCTCTGTGATGGTCAGCTTTTCCAGCATTAGGAGTTTTAACTGAGGCTTCAGGGATTCATACCACCCCCCGCCCCTCTGGAATTTTGTGCCAGAATGAGGGTCTGAACATGTGTGCATTTTTTTTCGAAAGGATATGATCCTGTTTATAAAGGGGCCTCAATCTTTGCTTCAATTCACTGTGGCTAGCGTAACAGATTTATGTTTTACTCATGGCTCGTGACAATGCAGGCAGGGATGAGCCCATTTGAATCACCATCCTCAAAAAGAATCCATATGCTGGCAGCGAGTGACTCCTCCTGCAGCTGGTCATGTATCAGAGTGTTGTGTGAGGTAATCCCCTCACTTCCTCTCACTGATTTCTGATACCTCCTCTGGTCCTTCCACAAGTCACAGAAATGCCCCCATCTTCTGGCTGTGTACACGTGCTCATACACCACCCCCGCCTCCATGACAGAATGTAGAAAAGTTTTCTTGTGTGTTTCTATAGCCAAATAAGTCCCTTTCATGCTGTTCAAATAGGGTTTCATAGTGCTGCACTCAGTTCTATTTTTCTTTTAAAATGATCGAGGTTGACTAAATGAAAGGCATTTCAGGATTTTTAGTTCCTAGAAAGCAGATGGTTTATATATCAATCTCCTACTCTTTAGTAGCAAAGATTCTACAACTTCATGTACAAACTTCAAGAATTCCAGGCAATCCTAAAGGTTTTCCTGGGTTAAGCCTCTGTGCAGAGGTATGTTTTTAACCATCTCCAGTGGGATTTTCAGTATTTTCAGCATTGACTCAACTCCAGTCAACAGCGATATCAAAACAAATGAACATCAAGTCTGAAAAGAAAGTCTGAATACTGTTCTCCAATCACAAAAAAGACGGGTGATGTGAATGTGTGTTGCTCTTTAAAGTTGGTTATTTTAAGTCAAATCCACTCACCTCTCAATATAATCAGTAACCTTCATAGTCTGGGGCTGCCTTCATTGTTCAGACAGCAGAGTTAGAGAAAACAGAAAGGTGATTTGTGTGTTTGGCTTTGGAGCAATGCAATATGCAGTTCAAATTCAACCTCATTTCATTAACTCTGTAACTGAAGTACCTGATAGCAACTACCAAAACTAACATGTAGAAAATAAACCTTATTTCACCCAAGAGTTCAGTTCACTGACATTGAAAGGCTTCAGAGATTTGGATCACATGAATATAACATGAGAGCTTTACAATTTTTAAAAACAAGTATGTTTAGAATAGGGATGATCACTATTCTATCAGCATCAAGAATCATTTCTAATTCTTGTAGACTCTTTTCCATGATAAGATCAATGTAATTTGTAACAAATTACCCTTGGGTTGAGTCCTTGGAGAAAGCTGGACTCATTTTTAAAAACAGAATGAAAATTAATTTCAATCAAAGGCCCTTGAGGCTTTTATTTATACTTTTGCATTTGTTTTAGGGAATTTTTGCATGTTTATCAATAGTCTTTTATTACAATATTTTATCCTTTGAGGTTAAAAACAAAAAAAAAAAAAAAAAAAAACCTGGCTGGGCATGGTGGCTCATGCCTGTAATCCCAGCACTTTGGGAGGTCGAGGCGGGCAGATCTCTTGGGGCCAGGAGTTCAAGACCAGCCTGGCCAACATGGTAAAACCCCATCTCTACTAAAAATACAAAAAATTAGCTAGGTGTGGTGGTGTTTGCCTATAATCCCAGCTACTCGGAGGCTGAGGCAGGAGAATTGCTTGAACCTAGGAAGCAGAGGTTGCAGTGAGCTGAGATCATGCCACTGCACTCCAGCCTGGGCAACAGAGCCAGACTCTGTCTTAAAAAAGGCAAAAAAAGCTAATATTCAGTAATACGTGCTTAATACAAACCTTAAAGTTCCCATATAAACCTGGAATCAATTCTAGGAAAGACACATAAAGCATGGTGATTATATTTTATTTCACTCTGCTGTGGGAAGAGGCTGGGATAATGTTTACATTAAAACAAAAGTGACAATACCCCTATGAAGGAGACCAGGTCAACAGAACCAGCTGGCATCATGTTTATCTTCTCAGCATTTAAAATGCACACACACACACACACACACACATACACACACACACACACACAAACTTTTTGGCTCTACTTCTAAACTTGGCTTTTATATTGGTGTTCATTTGGTTTTCAGAGAGGCTTGGTTCTTTTATTTGAAGATATATCCTATTTGTTGGAAGAACTTCCATTAAATTATCTTGTCAGTTCTCATTAAATTTTCTTTTCACAGCTCTTGCTGTCTGGGTTATAAAAACCCATTGCAAACATGGTAGGCCCCAAAGGAATGTGTGCTGGGATCCTCTTGAAATATTATTGCCCTGGATCCTTTGAGCTCTTTGCGTCCAGAAAGCAGCATGGAGAAGGAGGGCGAACCTGCACAGTTTCTCAGAATGGATGAGTTTTTCTTCAGAGTAGCCATGTAGAGCAGCTCAGGAAATGACTGCTCTTAAGCTGACAGGCTTGCAGAATATTATTAATAAATGCAAAATAAGCAACTGTCCTGCAAGTATTTCTTGGATGCTGTTTATCCTTGATTTCTATCCAATGCTCTTTAGCACATCTTCTCAGAGTCTAGAAAGTGACTGCTTTCAAACTATTTTTGCTATGAAGACAACAATAACAAAACAGCTATGCCAAACTACTTCCTATTTTCAAAACCAGTTTGATTTCCTCTGACAAACCATCAGACCAGTGTGACTTTGCATCACTGGATTAGGTTAGTGTAGGTGCTGTGGTTTGAATGTGTCCCTAAAGCTTGTTGGAAACTTAATCCCCACTGCAACAGCATTGAGAAGTGGGAGCTTCAACAGCTGAGCTGATTAGGTCTTGAGGGCTCCATTCCTCATTACTCGGTTAATGTCATTATAATGGGAGTAGGTTAATCAGCCAGGGAGTGAGTTCCTGATAAAAAGATGAGTTCCCCAATTCCCCTCTTCTCTTCTGCAACAGACATGCTCTCTTGCCCTTCTGCCTTCTCCCATGGGATGACTCAGCAAGAAGACCCTTGTTAGATGTATGCCCCTCAGCCTTGGACTTACCCTGCAGAACTGTAAGAAATAAATTTCTGTTCTTTACAAATTACCCACTCTTAGGTATTTTGCTTATTTATAGCAGCACAAAATGGACTAAGACAGAGTGTAACTAGATGTATGAGGAAATGACCTCTCTCTACACAGGCTATCTATCTTTGGAGTACAGCTCCAGGTGGACAGTGGCATTTTTTAGGCTTGCTAGGAGGACAGCTAGGAGTGAATAAAAAAAATCCATTTTGCTTCTAAAACTAAAAGGGTCATTTTAATTAAAATAATACTATAAACATAATTTATATTAAAAACAAAGTCATATACAAATTAGAGAAAAATACAAAGAAATGCCATTTCCTAGGTTTGATTCGGGCATCTTCATTTCTAAAATTAACTATTCCTGAGTTTTGCTAATGTGTCCTGCCACAAGTGTAGGTATAAAAAGGTGAAGGAATTAAACTACCAGGCTCTGAATCAAGGGACTTGTTTAATAGAATTATGTATAATGAAGAATCCTACTCACTTTGAATTCAACATGGAAGTTATTCCTCCCACCAAAAGAAGCAGAGAGGGAAGGAACCTCCCAGAAAAGTCTAGGCAGAACTTATAAGTTTGAGCTGTATGAAACAGGTAATATTTGACCATTTTTGCTGAAGAAACACATCAATTCCATATTGATTGACACAATAGAATCAGCAACTTCTATAATGGGAGCTGTGGCCTTTTCCACTTTTTCCTTTCTCCTATATTTGAGCAGAAATTCCCAGAAGGGAGTAAAACTTGCTCTGCCTCTAGAATAGGCAAGAAATTGTTTTTTCTTCCTCCATCCTTCTGCAATATCAAAAAAATACCTTTAAGTATTCAAGAGACATGAACATTATTCCTATTCTCTCCTGGGATTCAGCCATCCAGCCTTCTTTACCCCAGTGGGCCTCAAAGTTCTCTCTTTTTTTTTTTTTTTTTGAGACAGGGTCTCCATCATCCAGGCTGGAATGCAGTGGTACAATCACTGCAGCCTCAACTTCCCGGGCTTAGGTTATTCTCCCACCTCAGCCTCCTGAGTAGCTAGGACCACAGGTGTGTGCTGCCACACTAGGCTTTTTTTTTTTTTTTTTTTTTTTTTTTGTATTTTTAGTAGAGATGGGGTTTTGCCATGTTGTCCAGGCTGGTCTCAAACTCCTGGACTCAAGGGATCTACCTGCCTTAGCCACCCAAAGTTCTGGGATTACAGGTGTGAGCCACCACGCTCAGCCCTCAAAGTTCTCTCTCAATTAATCCTCCTAAGTTTGCTGGGGCAGAGGGAGGGTGGAGCGGATATGGGAGTACTTTATATGTATAAAATTTTGCCATAGGGTAGGTTTTAATTCTCAATTCTTATGTTTTCATAATTTCTTGGAGTAAAGAACTCCTTCAGGTATTGTTCATGATATATATCTATAACCTCAACTGACTATCTCAATTAAGATTTTGGTACCCAATGAGTGTAGGCCACATAATCCTCATCCCTTACGGAATGCTGTTTAGTGAGTGTTACACCTGTCTAGGCATGTTTCTTGTTACACTTATGTAAGTTTTAACTTTCTTGAAGGCTGTCTCAGAATATATTCCTATGGCTCAATGCCTTTTATGTTCTTGGCTTCCTGTCAGTAGAGGCCATAGCAACATGTGCTTGCTCACCTCATCTGCTGTTCAACTGAGCACACATTACCTGGCATGGGGAAATAACTTCAAATTTCTTCAGACAAAGGTCCAACAGGCCAGACAAGCTCATGGCTAGTTCCTTGCCCTGAACAATCTTGTTATTTACAGAATTTCCAGCGTTCAAAATGGAGGAACTTCTAGCTCATGATTAAACTCTTTAGCATCCTTTCAACATTGGCACCATTATATATTTGGATTAACAGCATTTTAAAAAGAGATAGTGTATTATCTTCCTGGGCTGCTGTGACAAGGGACCACAATCTAGACGGATTAAAAAGCAGTTATTCTCTCACAGTTTTGAAAGTTCTGGAAGTCTGAAATCAAGATATTAGCAAGGCCATGCTCTCTCTGAAGGCTCTAGTTGGGGATTCTTTCCTGCTTCTTAGCTTCTGGTGGTTGCTGGCAATCTTTGGTGTTCCTTGGCTTGTAAATGTATCCTTTGAATCTCTGCCGCCATCACATGGCACTCTCCTTCTGTGTGGCTGAATTTCTCTCTTCTTATCCTTAAGGATACCCTCATCCAGTGTGGCCTCATGCTGATACGATTAAATTTGCAAAGACCCTATTTCCAAGTAAGGCCATATTCACAAGTTTGGGTAGACATGAATTTTGGGGCATGCTATTCACCTCAGTGCAAGTAGTCTTGAAGGTTTGCTTCTAAATATACTAAATCCATTTAAATAAACCTAAATGTGATTCAAATAAATACTTATACATAAATAATCACCACTGTGTCCTAAGCTCCATCAGCTCCATGTTTATATTTATTCATTTTTTAAATTAACAAATAGAGATTAAAAGTCTATCATGTGTCCTGAGCAGTACTGGGGCCAAAATAATGAACCAGAGGGACAAGGTCCCTGTTTACAGGATGTTTATGTTCTAGCTGGGAGAGTGATAAATAAGTACAATTTCATTCAATAATTTCAAAGCAATATTGAGAACTGACCAAGTGACAGTCACTGAGAATGAAAAGGTGAAAAGAGTAAAGTCCATGTCTTCATAGAACTTACATTCTATTGGTAGGGAGATAATGCATAAATGAGTAGATAAGTACACAAACAAATAACATTAGCTAGTGGTAAGTGCTATCAGGAAATAAGAGGCAGGGCAAATGGTTGCAGGGTCAGAGAGCTTTGTGTCTTTTTATCTGAGCTCTGAAGGGAGCCAGGGAATGAGTCTTGTGAATGTTTGGGTTTAGTGTTCTGGTAGGAGGAACTGCAGATACAAAGACCTTGAAGAGAGCAAGTTCCTGGTGTATTTGGGAAGAACAGGAGGCCAGTGAGGCCTCTTGATGTGAACCAGGACAGAGAAAGGGATTGAGTGGTAGCCTGGGGCTCAAACATCCTGGTAAACCATGACAAGAGCTGTTACTCCAAGTACTATGGGAAAGCAAGCAGAGGGTTTTGAGCAGGAGAGCAACATGAACGTACTTGAATTTTAAAGGGAGACTCTCTGGTGATGGTGTGAGTACTGGACTGTAGGGGACAATGGGTGGAGAAGGGGTCATGTTTGGGTGGGATTTTGACTCCAGAGCCTGTGGAATTCAGAGAGTGGAAAGTGCTATGAAGTAGACATGGCATGATGGAGAGGGGGTAGGAAGGAAGGTCATTCATTGGGTAGCTAGCATGTAGAGAGGCTTCACCGAGAAGGCGATGTTTTCACTCATATGTGAATGACTAGAGGTCGCCAGCCTTGTAAAGATCTTGGAAGATATTTTCAAGTAGAAGCAAAAATTGGAAAAAGAAAATTGGAAAGCTCTAGCTGTGGTGTGTTGGAGAAAAGAAAGGAGGACAGTTGGAACCTAGTAAGCCAGAAGATGCCCTGTAGGAGACAAAGGAAAACAGGGAGGCAGGGCAGTGTCAGGAAGGCCCCTGTGGTCCTTCCTGGTACTGTGAACTTCCTGAGAGTACTAGAAGGAAGAGTCTCTGTCCATAGCTTGTTGGCGCCTGCTATTTTGTATGGTATAACATTACCCAGTGTGAGAGGAGGAAGTGATGATGTTCTGAGGTGCATAGAGTTAGAGGATGTCTCTCTACAAGTATTACAGGTCACAATTTAAAAATGTTGATGGCCTTACACATAGCAAAATAATTTCTAGGAATTTATCCTACGGAAATAAAATTACAGATACTTAAATTTGGAGCATAAATATTTTACTGTGGCCTTGACTACAATAGCAAAAGTAACCAAAAATAACCAGAAACACCTGGAAATAGATAGTCCATTGTTAAGAAAACAGATGAATAAGTTATGGTGTATGTATAAATGGACATGTATTTAGCTATTAAAATAATGTGTGGGAGCTATATTTGTTGTTGACTTAGAAAAATGTCCACAATTTATATTTCGAATGGTAAATTGACCTACATAAATAATATGTAAATAAAGTATAATACATAAAATATAAAATTATTTTTAAAAACTCACCGTGGTGGCCGGGTGCAGTGGCTCTCGCCTATAATCCCAGCACACTGGGAGGCACGCAGATCATTTGAGGTCAGGAGTTCAAGAGCAGTCTGGCCAACATGGTGAAACCCTGTCTCTACTAAAAATGCAAAAATTATCCGGGCGTGGTGGCGCAGGCCTGTAGTCCCACCTACTTGGGAAGCTGAGGCAGGAGAATCCTTTGAACCCGGGGGGGCGGAGCTTGCAGCGAGCTGAGATCTTGCCACTGCACTCCAGCCTGGGAGACAGAGCAAGACTCCGTCTCCAAAAAAACAAAACAAAACAAAAAAACAACAAAAACACCCACCGTGAGGTGATGGAAGTGTTTTAAATCTTAATTTTGCTGGTGGTTTCACAGGTATACACAACTGTCAAAACACATGGAATTATACTTTAAGGAAAGGCAGTTCCTTGAACATAAATAGTTTCTCAAAGTTGAACAAATGTTCTGTATCTTAAAAAGTTTCTGTCTTCTATCATTTTGGTGTGTACCTACATTTGAGTAGGTTTCTATGAGCAAAGGAAGAAAATATAGGAAGATACAGTGGTTACATAGAGATGGGTTTGGAGAGAATGGTACCTAATTTTATAACCCTAGAGTGTCCTTAGCCCCAAATTCCTGTCCAACCAAAATATCTCAATGTGAAGATACACCTTTGTTGTCTACTGAGCAGAGGTAGCTAAACATTTGGACTGCCTAAGGAAAATACTTCCCATGTCACTTCTGAACTTTTTGTACATGTGTGAGTTGGGGAGAGGTGGCAAGGACATTCTCCAGCATGGTGGTAGTCGGCTAAAATTAAACTTAAGCCAGTGATTGGAGCATCAACAAAAGGATAATTATCGTTTTACAGTCTATCATGGAACATAGTGGAAGAACAAGATCTTTGAGGTCAGAAATACCTGAATTTTAACTCCAGCCTTGTCCCTTCCTGGTAGAACAAGTTTTGTGTGGCTTTGGAAAATTAGTCTACATGGTCTTTATTTTCCTCAAATGCAAACAATAACTCCCATAGTGTTGTAGTAAAGATTAAATCAGATGAAATGGTCACAGGGCCTTCTACATTGTAGAATGTCAGTACTTGATATCATTATCCACTGTGGAAGAAAAGATTGTAAAGTTCTTATTCTGAGGGTTAGTGAGTTTAAAGTGCTTATTTGCATGGTTGGCCTAGGCGTTGTTCTTCAAAAAGGACTAATTCTAGACTCTGCTACAAGCCCACTATACAATATTGTTGTGATCTGATAAGCTTTTAAAAATTGAATTTGTAGGCCGGGCGCAGTGGCTCACGCTTGTAATCCCAGCACTTTGGGAGGCCGAGGTGGGCGGATCACGAGGTCAGGAGATTGAGACCATCCTGGCTAACACGGTGAAACCCCATCTCTACTAAAAAAGAATACAAAAAAATTAGCTGGGCATGGTGGCGGGCGCCTGTAGTCCCAGCTACTTGGGAGGCTGAGGCAGAGAATTGCTTGAACCCGGGAGGTGGAGCTTGCAGTGAGCCGAGATCGCGCCACTGCACTCCAGCCTGGGCGACAGAGCGAAACTCCGTCTGGAAAAAAAAAAAAAAAATTGAATCTGTAATGACTTCAGCATACTCTCCGATATCCCAATGAAATCATTATGTTTAGTCAGATTGCTCAAAATTTTCTGAGCTCTGTTGTGCCAAGTTTAAGGTAGCCGGAACTCTCTTCCCTTGCAGACAGTGGAATTTCTCTGGTTTGAAATGATGCTCATATGATGCTCATATTGGGAGGATGACTTGCCCCAAGTGGCCTGTCACCCCAATGGTTGGTGGTCTTGTGGTCTATTATCCAGGGAGACACCATTGCTCCCTGTCACATTGGTTACAAGCAGAAGAGATTAGGTTGTCCTTTGATTTGTTGATACACATGCCACCCTGTCAGATGGTATTTGAGATTATGCCCTGAGCTCAGAGATGCATGGCATGAGGATGACATGTGACGGATATCTCTGTGCCCCATTACTGTGGAGCAGCCTCTGCTGCAAGACCTGACCTCTCTTGCATTTACAGAAGATCCTCCTTATCCATGGTTTCGCTTTCCATGATTTCAGTAATGTGAGATCAACTGGGGTCTGAAAGTAGGTGAGTATAATACAATGAGAGAGAGAGAGAGAACATTAACATACTTGTTACTAAAGTATATTGCTATACACTTTCTATTTTATTATTAGTGTTGTTAACTCTTACTGTGCCTGACTTACAAACTAAATTTATCATAGGTATGTATGTACAGAAAAAACATATCTAGGGTTCAGTACTATATTCTGTTTGAGGCATCCATTGAGGGTCTTGGAACATATCCTCCACAGCTAAACCGTGACTTCTGTACCTTCTGTCAGTGCAGAATGAGGTGCACTGCATTAGCATCCTAGGCCTCGGTTTGTCTTTACAACAGACTTGGTAGGTAGCTTTACGTTAATCACTCTGGGTCCAAGCTATGCATCTGGAAACTGGGGATAAGAATACTATTTCCGTATCTGTCAAAAGGCAGAGGAGTGACCACATGGTCCTTCCAACTTTAAGTGTTATTACACCCAATTTTTTATTTTTCTGCTTTTCTCTTGCCAACTTCTTTCTGGTTGTCCTATCCTTTATAGATAGGACATCATCACCTGAAATTGAGATATGGAGAACCAAGCTCAGAATTTTATGTTAGAAACTACTATCCACGCACTTCCTAATTTTTAGAGGGACAGAATAAGGGTGATTTGCATGTTTGTCTTTACTCTCCTGACAACTGAGACAGGAAACCAAGGATAGGAGCTCATGCAGGTAAAGAAGAAACAGGTTCAGATGTGGACATGACAACTTTGAAGTCACTGTCTGACATCTACTTCAGAGCCAATTAGATCAAATTTACAAGCCACCACCCACATATATAATGCTAGTAAATATCAGCATATAAGTTGTTAAACCATGGGAGTGGATGAGATCCCTCAGGAAAATTGCATTGAGTTGAAGAGGAGGTGTCAAGCGTAAATTGTGCTTGGATGTTTGGGGTGAACAGAAGAAGACATTCCAGTGAAGGAGGCTGAGAAGCACCATCAGAGCAGAAAGAAGACCAAAAGCACTTGGTGTCATGGGGGCCATGGAAGGAGAAAGCCTTTGTGGGGGCAGGAGGAGCCTGATCAGTAAAGTCAAATAGAACAGACACTATATAATCGAAGGCTTTAACAACAAACATGAAAAAAGGTTCAACATCACTGATCATTACAGAAATGGGAATGAAAACCACAATGACATACCATCTCATGCCAGTCAGAATGGCGATTATTAAAAAGTCAAGAAACAGCAGATGCTGGTGAGGCTGTGGAGAAATAGGAACGCTTTTACACTGTTGGTAGGAATGTAAATTGGTTCAACCATTGTGGAAGACAATGTGGCAATTTCTCGGAGACCTAGAACCAGAAATACCATTTGACCCAGCAATCACATTACTGGATGTGTACCCAAAGGAATAGAAATCATTCTATTATAGAGATACATGCACGTGTATGTTCATTGCAGCACTATTCACAATAGCAAAGACATAGAATCAACCCAAATGCCCATCAACGATAGACTGGATAAAATGTGGTACACATACACCATGGAATACTACGCAGCTATAAAAAGGAATGGGATAATGCCCTTTGCAGGGGCATGGATGGAGCTGAAAGCCATTATCCTCAGCAAACTAATGCAGGAACAGAAAACCAAACGCTGCATGTTCTCACTTATAAGTGGGAGCCGAACAATGTGAACTCATAGACTCAGGAAGGGATACAACACACACTGGGGCCTGTTGTAGGGAGGGGGATAAAGAGAGGGAGAGCAGGCCTGTTGTGGGGAGGGGGATAAAGAGAGGGAGAGTATCAGGAAAAACAGCTAATGTGTGCTGGGCTTAATACCTAGGTGATGGGTTGATAGGTGGAGCAAACCACCATGGCACACTCGTACCTATGTAACAAGCCTGCACATCCTGCACATGTATTACAGAACTTAAATTAAAAAAAAAAATTGAAGGCTTTAAAAATTACCTTTTGCTTCTGAAGACCAGAAGGTCATTGGTGATTTTAGGAAGAGCATTTTCACTAATAGAGTGGGCATAGAGCACATTTTAGTTGATTAAAGAATAAAGGAGAGGAAGACAAGCCTGGATTAGACAATCTGGAAAGAGACGTCAGTTGTTAGAAGGTGATCCTTTTTGTCCCTTCATTGGGGCTTTTTGAGTGACATGCCGGCTCAAGGGAGAGATCCACAGCAAGGGAAGATGAAGGCAGCCAAGTAGATCATTGAGGGAGCAAAGTCCTGGAGTAATTGTATAGGTGAAAGGGAAAAGTATCATCTTATTATCTTTTGTAATAAGTAGTTGAGTTCATTTTCTCTAAGAAGCAGCTATCAAGATGTGATTAGATGTGCAAGAGATTTGTTGAGATAACACTTGTGAAGGATAAAGAAGAGAGCAAGAGAAAGTGGGGAGACTCTGCAGATCTCAGGAGAGGTCTGACACCTGTGAAGGAGAGGGGAAGAAAGGACCAGGTAGGAAGTGTGTCTAGCTGTAACACAGTTCCAAGAAAGGCCTATGGAGTGAAAAAACCTTCAGTTAAAGAAGATACATGTCCCACAGAAATGGGCATGGAAGTGTCCCCTCCATTGTCAGTCACCAGTTGGGAGCAGCATGCTGGAAGCCTGGTCCCAAAGCAGATGCAGAGGGGGACCCAGAGTGTAGCAGCTGAAGTCAGCAGCAATTACGCATGCTCGGGACATTGAGCAGTGCGCTTTCATGGTAAAACGCTGATATAACTGGCTGATCTGGATGTGAAGAAATGAGAACAGGAAGGTAAGTGAGTTCCCAGGTGGTGGCCTCATTTATTTTTGAAGTATGAAGTATTAGGATTATTCTAGCTAGAATGGTAATAGAGAATGGAATTGGGGGAGAAACTTGAGTGATGGTTTAGAAGAGCAGAAACTGAAAGAAGGTAAGACTTTGATCTGCACAAGGTCTCATTGAGAATGGGTCCCGTAAGGGACTGTGATGTGTTGTGGCATTAACACGGCATGACTATGATTTTCCTCTAGAAGGATGTAGTAAGAATAGAGAAGGTAGATTTTGTGACTTATCTCTTTACTCTTAATGCCACTCCTGGTTCCAAGGCTGCCCCAGTTTTATAATTCTTAAATTATTAGTAACTTGTCCTTTATTTAATTAAACACACACAAAACATTGATTGAGCCTTATGTATGAAGCACAGGAGGAGATATAAGAATGGGTTTCCGCCATCCAGGAATGTGTAACTTAACAGCAATACCTATGATGCAAGGCAGACTGTGACAGGTAATATAAGAGAGGTAGAAATAAAGCCTATGGAACTTCAGAAGAGGAATAGAGTACCTGAGTAGGTAAAAGAGAGGACAGACTCAAAGACTTTATGGAGGTGGCTTGGTTTGAGATTCATAAAGTGGGTATAATTGTGACAGATTTGTTATCTATGTCTATTATTGTACGGTAGAAACCTTTCTTCTTTTTAATCTGCCTTTCAAGGCCTTCATCTAGGCTGGATGGCGACCACTTCATGCCCAGATTACTAATGAATTGCTCAGTCCCTCTTTAAATCTACTGTCTCATATGTTTGATTACAAATACAACTGGGTAAATTATGTTGTTCATATAACCTAGAAGTTTTGGGGCCCTCTCCCCTGTTTCTCAAGCATAACTGATGCTACAGCACTTTGTACTTTTTTGCACATTTCCATGATGTCTTATTGTGCTAATAAGTGCTCTCTAGACTGTGATGAACTAGTTGAGTTATAACCTTGGGTAGGAAATTACATACGCTTGGTACATGGTAGTGTTAGAGCAAGATCTTAGTTATTTGCTTAGTTTTTTCACCTGCCAATGAGCTTGTAAATCATAGTCAAGGTCTTGGTTTGGAGAGGAAGGGAGGTAGCTCTGCTGTATTATCTAATCTGATTTTACCAGTAAAGAAGCTAATGTTGAATGTTGATTCTTCACTTGGATAAGACTCCAGTTGTTTATAATATGGAATTTTAATATGGAATAATATTTTCATACATCAGTAATAAATCTGTAATGAGTTCCTCTTCCACCTTTCCAGTTACTTGGGATAAAAACTACCTGAAATTACAAGATGTGCAAAATGTTGTATAATCAGGGCCTCTGTCTTAAAAACTGATTTGCTACTATTTCTGGGAAATGTGCCTATTATACACTTTGGAGCTTATTCACTGTTGTTGTTAAATTTTTCAGATAAAGCTCAACACAGCCCAGCAACTAGCTATGCTTAGCCTCCTTATCTTAATTTTTAATGCGACACTGTGAACTCCAGTCAAGAAAACACATTTAAGACCCTTTACACTTGACTGATGCACCTGAGGCTTTGCAGTGTTATGCAGAGGTATCAGTAAATATTTAATAGTTGTGAATGAAATTAAAGTCATGGAACCCTTGTCCAACTAAATAGGCCCCTCCAAGAGACTTCTCTGATGCCATTTACTCACATAGCCAGTGCTTAGATGCTTCATGATTAGTAATTTTTATATCCTTTCTGGAGGTTTTTTGTTCCCCATTTGGTGGTAAACTCGTAATGAATTTTTCACTCCAATTTTTGCCTAGGTTGCTACTATTGGTCTATTAGGGTGCCTTTTTTTCAGATGAAAAGACAACATCTTTTAGGAAACCTTGTCAAGGTCAACAAAACATGAACTTATTTTAATAATCCTTTTGTATTAACAGTATTTACTTTTAGGATTATGAAGATGTGTTTATCCTTCCAGGCAGCAGTCTGGGTTGTTGCCACTTGAAAA
This sequence comes from Pongo abelii, assembly GCF_028885655.2. NCBI lineage: Eukaryota > Metazoa > Chordata > Mammalia > Primates > Hominidae > Pongo > Pongo abelii. The sequence continues at coordinate 114,841,342 of NC_071991.2, forward strand.
AAAAAATGTGGTCTATTGGAGTTGGAGAATAGGCAGGAACCTTGATGTCATAAAGGAAAGGAGGTAAATGGACAGTACCTTAGTGTGGTTAAGGAAAGGGCTGAGGGAGGTTTAGTCTCTCTCAGATGTGGTAGAAACTTCCATGTGAGAACATTTTCCAACTCAGATGAGAAGACTTTTTCCATTCTTGTAAGTCTAACTCTAAGCTTTTTTTTTTTTTTTTTTTTTTGTACTTTATTTTATTCTTTGAGAGGTGCAGAGGTGAGCTGCCCTTTCTTTGACTTAAGATTCTTACTTTTTTAGCTTACAATTCTCAGAGACTCTGGCTGTCTGCATACAGAGGCCATTCAGAGCTCCATTTCAACAAGCAATTGCATCTTTGATCCAATAATCCTCTAGCACCAGGATTTGGCAATCCTTTCCAAAACATTTTCCAAATAGTTCTTGAAACCATCCCTTTTCATTAGGCAAGTGCCAGGTGAATAAACATGGCTAAACACTGTCCACCCTGCCTTGGCAAGGGAACATCTAAGGCTTGGGTAATTGATTTCCCCATGGTTGTAAGAAGTTCACATAACATTATTCAATCATCTCTCAAGTTTGCTTGTGATTGCTAAATCACTTGTGACATTGGCCTGACCTCTTACATTTGGACTTCCTTATTCTTACCTATAAAACAAGATAAAAGGATTACTTGATTGGTGTCTTCAAATGGCCAGTCTGTGGACCACTGAAGAACACTGGCTGCCTCATGTCCAAGTTCAACTGTGAAATTCCTGTAACACAAGCCTTAATAACTCGATCCTCTTCCTCCAACTCCTCTCTTAGAGACCCTTGTAATTCATTTAGGTAAACGGCCAGCGCTCAGGCCTAAAATTAGGATCTGCCAAAGGAATTTACCATGAAGTTACACTTGTAATGACCCTCCCTAAACCTCCAAATGTTCTCCTCAGAGGTTGCAGGATAATGAAGTAGTCACAGCCATGTGCTGCAGTCCTAGACCAGCTGTACCCTCATACTTTAACTATTTGACCCTGGTAGATCTCATCCAGAATCAAAGTCTACCTTTTGCTCCAAGTAGAAAAATATGAATGAGTCAGATTGTGCTTTCTGGTCCAGATGATCATGACTCAAACTACACGGCCATCTGGCCCCTCCATCTACACTTAGAAGCACCACCTTAGCAATAATTGAAATAAGCTTTCAACAAATCTGCTAGAGTCAAGACTGAATTATGTATTGTTTTATAATATCATTGCCACATGAAGAGGGAAACAATTGTGTGTGGCCTATGAAAAAGGCATTACCATCCCTGGATTGCAATTTTTTTGTTAGTTTTTTTTGAGACAGAGTCTCACTCTGAGCCAGGCTGGAGTGCAGTGGCGTGATCTCGGTTCATCGCAACCTCCGCCTCCCAAGATTAAGCGATTCTCCTACCTCAGCTTCCTGAGCAGCTGGGACTGCAGGCGTGCACCATCACATTTAGCTAATTTTTGTATTTTTAGTAGAGACGGGCTTTCACCATGTTGGACAGGATGGTCTCGATCTCTTGACCTTGTGATCCGCCCACCTCGGCCTCCCAAAGTGCCGGGATTCCAGGCATAAGCCACTGTGCCTGGCCTGTTAGGGTTTTGTTTGTTTGTTTGTTTTTTTGGCATGACAACTTTATTGAGATATAATTCACGTACACATAGGATATCATACAATTTGCCCATTTAAAGTATACAGTTCAGTGGCTTTTAGTATATTCAGTTGTGCAACTATCACCACTATCAATTTTAGAATCACCTCAAGAAGAAAACCCATTCCCTTTAACTATCAGCCCCTGTCCTTTCTATCTCCCCCAGTCCTAAGCAACACTTAGTCTACTTTCTATCTCTGTATATTTGTAAAATTTTAAAAAAGATTGTTCAATTGGAAGAATTTTTTAAAAGTTAATATATTCACAATAATATAGTTTATATGTGTTATATATCATTTTCTTAACATGTGTTCTCTAGCTTGGATTTCTCCCTTTTCTAGATCATTGATGTGGAGAAATAGACACTGGGTCCTGTTCTCTGCCCTCCATTTGATCTAGTGCCCACAACTAAACACACAATTTTCTTCAAAAATTAAGGCACGACAAATGAGATAGCATAACTGACCCTTCTGATATATATTTTTTTTTATAAAAAAGGGGAAAAAGATTATCTTCTCAAGTTAGGAACTACAGAATTGACCTGGAAAAACAGTGGGCCCAAAAGAAAGATTCCTAAGGTATCTCATTAGTGCCATGACTAGCAGGCAACATAAGCAGCTCGATTAGCTCACCGTATGATTGACAGGAGATGGAGAAGATGTTGGGGGTGGTGGTGGTTGTGGTAGGATTGGGGGAAGAGTTATTTATATTTGGGTGTAGCATATGAGTTTCCTCAGAGATTCTTGCTTTGGGTATTAAAAGTGTTTAATTTTTATAAAAATTTTCAATAAAAAGGCAAATACCTAAGTGCCCTGCAGACGTTTGAGACTTTGATACCAATTCAAAAATCAAGAATTATGACTATTCTAGAAGTCTTATGAAACTTGTATACTTCATCTGTGTGATTTTTGGCAATGTGCATCTTGACTTTGGCATAGATAAGTCACTCACCTGAGGTTTTAAAGCAATAACTCTTTAATTTAGGGTAGACTCTTTTTTCAGCTTGTTCATGAGTGGTAGATACTCTGGGAAGGTGGACACTTTTCTCAGTCGAAGGGAGGTATTATTCATATGGAATTCTATATAAATGTATATAAATGGTGTCCCCTAAAGCATAAGTCTGTTGATGACTCTTTAAAGAGACTATACTGGTTAGATTCTACAATATACAGGTTGACAATATCCAATGGGAAATGTGGCTTGATTTGAAATTAGAAGGCAGACATTCAAATGACTAATCTCAAATCTGCCCCCAAGGTACTGTATGATTCTATGGTTCTGGGCTTCATTTTTGAAAAGTCTAAAGAGATGATGAAGTACATCTGTCAAGAAAGGCATGAGAAGAAACAAAATGATCCATCTTGGCCGTGCAAATGCTGTAATGAATGGGGAAGTTGGTAGATGTGGTCTTAACAGGGTGTAGGCTTGTGCTGAAATAAATAAATAAATACAAACCACAAGACTGACGTGACTGCCCAGTTGTGAACATTGTATGAAGGATTAGTTGGCAGAGTAATGCTTTTCAAGTATGTTGGATAAATATTAGGTTTAAAGGCCAAGATACTTATAAGTATTTACAGGATTAAGTGAGGTATAAAATAATATTTAGTGTCTCAAAGGATGGGAAGGAAGATAGTGTTGTGGTCATTCCACAGAGGAAGTTAGAACTGCACACCCAAAATTTGGTTCAGATATCAATGCTAATGATGACACAAATACACACATGCATATACACATACACCTCAAGATGGTATTAAAAATTTTATTATTCATATAATGAGGTCTTCTGAGAAAAGCAGGCCAGGCTCCCAAGCAAGTCTAAAAATGGACTGAGAGAACAGGGAGGGAGAATTGACTTGGGGTTTTATGTGGTGGAGTAGTGTGGCTGGAGAGAGAGTTCTGTTGTGTAAGCTGGGACTTATTTGGTTTGAATTTCTCAATAATGCAAAAGTTGGGGCATCCAAGCATCTCATCAGCTTCTCTAGATGTGGCTTGAGTTGCCAGGAGGCAAATTCAACTGTTAGTGTTTTGTGTCCTAAGACATCTTGTCTAATCTGAGGTAAAAGCTTTTTCCTATTTTTTAGAAGGAGTATAATTTTGGCTCTTCTGCTTAGCTCTACTATCTATTTTGAGTTGATTTTTATATATGTTATAAATTAAGGATTAGAGTTTTCTTTTATTGGTATTTATTGATAATACAACTGTTTCAGCACCATTTGTTGTAAAGATTGTTTTTCTCCATGGAACAACTTTGGCACTTTATAAAAAAAAAAAAAAAGCATGTGTGAGTGGGTCTATTTTTGAACTCTATTCTGTTCCAGGGTCTGTATATTTGTCCTTATGCCAGTACCACCTTAATTACTATAGTTTTATAGTAAGTATTTTCTGTTAATGCCAATTCTACAACTTTATTTTTTTCAAAATTGTTTTGGCTATTTTATATCCTTCATATTTCCATATAAATTTTAGATTCAGCTTATTAATTTTTATAAAAAATCAGAAGTTTTTTTGCAACTTCTGCAAAGGTTATCAAAAACCATCAAAGGAGATTGCTTTGAATCTATGAATTATTTGGGGGAGAATTGACATCTTAAAAATATTGATCCTTCTCATCCATTGACATGGTACATCTCCATGTTTTTTAGGTTACAGTGTACACATCTTATATATTTTATTAAAGTACCCATAGATATTTCTTAATTTTGATGCTATTATAAATATCTTAAATTACAGTTTGCTAGTATGTGGAATTACAATTCATTTTTATATATTGATCTTGTATCTTATGACCTTGCTAACTTATTTATTAGTTTTAGTTGCTTACTTTTAGATTCCTTAATTTTTGTAACATCAATTACATCTGCAAAAAAAGTTTTACTACTTTTTCACCACGCAAACTTTAATTTTCTTTGTCTATTTGTACTAGCTAGAATCTCAAGTACAATGATGACTAGAGGAGGCAAAAGTGGTCATCTTTTTCGTATTTCTGATCTCGGGCAAACATAATGTTAGCTGTGTTCATTTTGTTTGTTTTTTACAGATGTGCTTTTCAAGTTAAGTGCCTTCTCTTCCTGGTCAGCTGACAGTTATTTTTTAATCACAAATGAATGTTAAATTTTGTCTTATGTTTTTCTGCCTGTATTGAAATGATCATGTGTTTTCCTCTCCTGTGTTTCACCTTTGTTTTAGAAAGGTATTTTCACAAGATAAAGTTTTTAGGTTGACAGTGTTTTTCTTCCACCACTTAAGAAATACTTGATTTTCTTCCAGCACTTCAGAAATATTTGATTTTCTTCTGCAGAATACAGTTTATGATAAATAGGAAGTAGTTCTTTCCTGTAACATGCCTTTTTCTCTGGCTATGTTTAAGATTTTCTCTTTATCACTTAGTACTTCCTAATTAAAAATCCATGCCCCAGCAGTGGTCAGCTAGCATTTTAAAGAGGAATGCCGAGGCAGCTACCACAAACACTTCTCTAACTTTATTATTGATTGACATTAGAGCCTTTGCTAATTAGTGTAATAAATGTCAGAAATTAGTAACTTGACAGTCAGCTTACTGGAAGTTAGAATTACGATCTTGTTGGTTAAATAAGTATTCAAGTTCTGTAGCCTGGCTAAAATATTTTGAAGACACTCTTGAGAGAGACTAGAGCATAAGCATCAAAGGAACCCAAGCACCTTCTGCAAGGCAGAAGGGGTTCCGTGGGTGTGAAATGATGTAGGTGGGAAAGGAAGATCAAAAAAGGGGTTGGGCAATGCCAAAACCCAAATAGTGGGGATTATTAGAAGACATGGTTCAAGAGAGAAGCTAATCCATGGGTGCAGGCCAGTGTCCAGAGAGAGAGACCATGGCAAGAGGCCCTGTCTGGATGTTGAGGACCTCTGAGGATACATTGTTTGCTGGCTGATTGCCCACTTTCCATAGGGCCAGTTCTATTTCTTTGTTTTTTGCCCTCCTATTATCCACTTACTCCATGCAATGTGACTGCAAGAGTTCTAAAAGCCTACATAATAGACATGTAGATACCTGTGGTGGTGGTGGTGGAGGTGGTGAGAATGAAAAACTCACAAATTTAATTGAGAGGAACTTGAACTGAAATGGGTTCTTGGTTAGGCTAGGACACCACCATTATATCATGATGATCATTATATCATGATGACATTATAGTACTTGTCAAACGTATATCTCCTATAGTACTTGTATATGACAGTACTAGGTATTGGAAGCCAAAATAAATGAGTAAGGTATGAATGGACTTCGCCTTCAAGCAGCTGACAGAGTTTGGTTGGTAGTAAATATTTGGAACATTTTTTTTCCCCTTAAAGTTCCTGGACTCAGCTAGGACTAGCCAAATGAAATGTCTCTTTACCAAAATGCTCATCTTCAGCCTGTGCTGCTTTTTTGCCCTCGTGTCCGCTTTTCCGGCTTTTGGCCCATCTCCTTGGCTTTGTTGCTCCCCAATTCTGTTCCAGCAGGTCCTTGGTCACTACCCCCCACATAACAACATGCACCTGGGGGCATCACCTGAGCTTAAAGGCCCCTGTTCCTCAATTGTATCTGATTCCTTCCCTCTAACTAAATGCAGGATTCTGATTCCATTCCCTCAGCATTTGGGCAGGAAAAGAAATCGCAACTATTTGAGATGTGCCTGATGAATTACAGAAGCAAAGAATTCTGGAGTTAGAAGGTACCTTAGTTCCAAGTTAAAAACCCAGGCCCAGGAAAGTGTCACATGGTCAATGACATAAATCACTCACGGGCAGAACAGGGAGGAGTTTCACTACTTCTATTCTCTATTTACCATATCACAAAATATGTAATATATCACATTCTAATAATGCAATTCAGAAATAAGGAAGAGAAGGATAGCATAGCAGGAACACCACGCCTTGCCTCTCAAATTACATCACACAGAGGCTGCATATTACACTAGTTCCAATTTCATTACTCACAAAGCCGATCTTGAAAATGCCCAGGTAAAGTAAATTGTCAGGAAGTTCTGAATAATAAACTCATTTGATAAAACCAACTCACGCTGCTTCTTCCTTAAAAAATATTTTGGTGGAAATATTATTATATTTGGATGTAAATACCCCCTGAAGGACTTGTTAGGAAGAAAATAGATCATTGTTTAGGTCCCTTAGCACAGAGGTCTGAAAGTCAAATAAACTTGGTCAGGCCGTTTTCTCTTCCTAAAGAGAATAAAAGGCCCCAAATAAATGGGTGGTCACCATAGAAAAAAATTCGGCTCTAAGTCAGAGTGACTTGAATATTTGCGTGCTATTTTTATTTCAGAAAACCAAGAAGACACACCAAAAAATCCCGATTAAAAGGGAAGAAATGTGTTTAAAGAGCTTGTTGACTTCTTAAAAACAAAAATTCCTGCATAGATTTTGGTTAGGATTGCTTTAAATCTGTAGATTTGGAGATTTTCAAAAAATATAATACATGATTATTATTATTGTTTGAGACAGAGTCTCGCTGTGTTGCCCAGGCTGGAGTGCAGTAGCACGATCTCAGTTCACTGCAGCCTCTGCCTCCTGGGTTCAAGTAATTCTCCTGCCTCAGCCTCCCAAGTAGCTAGGATTACAGGTGCCCGCCACCACACCCAGCTAATTTTTGTATTTTTTATAGAGACAGGGTTTCACCATATTGACCAGGCTGGTCTAGAACTCCTGACCTCAGGTAATCCACCCCCCTCAGCCTTCCAAAGTGCTGGGATTACAATCATGAGCCACTGTGCATGGCCAATATATTATTATTAACCATAGTCACCATGGTGTGCAATAGATCTCTTGAACTTATTTCTCCCTTCTGATTTTTTTTTTTTTTTTGAGACAGGGTCTGGCTTTGTTGCCCAGGCTAGAGTGCAGTGGCATGATCTTAGCTCACAGCAACCTCCACCTCCTGGGCTCAAGCCATCCTCCCAACTCAGCCTCCCAAGTAACTAGGACTACAGGTGTACGCCGCCACACCTGGCTAATTTTTTTTGTATTTTTGTAGAGATGGGGTTTTGCCATGTTGCCCAGGCTGGCCTCAAACTCCTGAGCTCAGGAGATTCACCTGCCTCAGCCTCCCAAAGTGCTAAGATTGCAGGTGTGAGCCACCATGCCTAGCCTCTAACTGAAATTTTGTAGCCTTTGAGCAATACCTTCCCAATCTCCTCTCCATTCTAATCTCTACTTCTATGAGTTCATATTTTTTAAAGATTCTACCACGTAAGTGAGATTATGTGGTATTTGTCTTTCTGTGCCTGACTTATTTTGCTTATCATAATGTCCTCCAGGTTCATCCATGTTGTCACAAATGACAGGATTTCCTTGAGACTGAATAGCGTTCCATTTTGTATGTATGCCATATTTTCTTTATCCACTCATCTGTTGGTGGACACTTAGGATGATTCCATATCTTGGAAGTTGTAAATAGTGCTACAGTAAACATGGGAGTACAGATAATCTCTTAGACATGCTGACGTCATTTCCTTTGGAAATAGCCCTACCAGTAGTATGATTGCTGGATCCTATGTTCTATTTTTCTTTTTCTTTTTTCTTTCTTTTTTATTTTTATTTTTTGAGACAGAGTCTCGCTCTGTCGTCAGGCTGGAGTGCAGTGATGCAGTCTTGGCTCACTGCAACCTCTGCCCCCCAGGTTCAAACAATTTTCCTGCCTCAGCCTCCCGAGTAGCTGGGATTGCAGGTGCACGCCATCACGCCCAGCTAATTTTTGTATTTTTAGTAGATACGGGATTTCACCATGTTGGCCAGGATGGTCTTGATCTCTTGACCTTGTGATCTGCCTGCCTCAACCTCCCAAAGTGCTGAGATTACAGGCATAAGCCACCAGGCCCAGCCTATTTTTAATTTTTAAAGGAAGCTTTATACTGTTTTTTATAATGGCTGTACTAATTTACATACCTACCAACGGTGTACAAGGGGCCATTCTACATCCTCTCCAACACTTGTTACCTTTCATCTTTTTTGATAGTGATTATTCTAACAGGTGTGAGGTGACATCTCCTTTTGGTTTTAATTTGCATTGCCCTGATGATTCATATGTTGAGCATTTTTTCATATCCCTGTTGGCTTCTCTTGAGAAATATCTATTCAGGTCTTTTGCCCATTTAATTGGGTTGTTTTCTTGCCATTGAGTTGACTTTTTATATATTTTGGATATTAATCCTTATCAGCTATGTGGTTTGCAAAAATGTTCTTCCATTCTGTAAGTTGCTTCTTCACTCTGTTGATTGTTTCCTTTGCTGTGTGATGCTTTTTAATTTAATGTAATTTAATCTCACTTGTCTATTTTTCCATAAGAAGAGTTGCCAATGCTGTTTACCCTGGCTGCTACATACCCTGATCCCTGAAGACCCTTTCTTGAACCATTCTGCTCTAAAGTAATCCTTCTTCCATGACCTTTACCAAGTGCTTTGTATTATTCATACATCACTACACTGATTTCCTTTATAGAACATACACAATGAAAAATTATCTTGCTTTATTTGTTTATTTACTGTCTCAGCCCTATTAAGATGGAAGATGCCTGGCATGTGTTAATGCTTTATTCCTAATCCCTAGCACAATATTACTTTAATGAATAAGTAAGGTTTGAAGCCACTCTGAGCAGATGTGAATATTTGAATTAGCTTAGGAGAAATATATTCTCGATTTCCTTAAATTACAACTGAAATGACTTTCGTGATATGTATAGCTGATGCCCTTACTATACGGTATCAGGATATATTGGAAAAACTCGCAGGATTTTTTATTTTTCCATTGTGTTTTTCTTTCTAGGAGGCAGAAAAACCCTTTGAATTTTTACTATGATGACATTAAAGCCAGAGATGTTAAGTGTCATTGTAGTTAGCTCTGTGGCCAGAACGTGAGCTGGCAACTCCTGATATGAATGCTTCACTATGAAAGACAGACTAGATATGGCAAGTAACTGCGCATTCCTTCTCAGTGTGTTTTCCCAGTCTTCTCTTTCAAATTAACACTCAATGGGCATCTTGATACATGACTAAACATATATATTCATGGTCAAAACCAGGCTAATAGAGGATATCTAGTCACTCATTTCCTCCTTTGACACCTGTAGAATGTTATCTGAATAAAATGGTTTTGCAAAGGGATGGGATAGAATTTAGAAAGCATCACATTACTTCAGAGAGTGACTTTTCTGTAATGGGTCTTAGTTGTTAAGAACAGATGCCTAAATAAGGTGATGCCTAAAGTGATGCCTGGGGCTACTCAACTGAATTTAATGTTCACTAAGGATTAACTGCTCACAAAAAATACTGTATTTGTGAAAAATTGACCTTGTCTATCAAAATTGGCTACTTCTAATAACTAGCTTTTATAAAGTCTACTTGTTTCCTCCTTTACATAAACAACTACAAAATGTATTAGTCTATTTTGGAGAAACTCTTAAAATAGAATGAAATTGAAAATTGCTAAAGTGTTATAGTTATTTTCAGTTAGATATTTCTATGAATTAGTTATTTTATACACTCATGGTTTAAAATCCAATTTTCATAATATAGTTGCCAGCATCTGTGAATTATTACAATTTGAAAAGATTTGGAATGCCATAACTTTTTAAAAATGTTCTGCTCTGATCTTTTATTTCCTTTCTTCTAACTCTGGGCTCAGTTTGTCCTTTTTTCTTTTTTTTTTTTTTTATTATTATGCTTTAAGTTCTGAGATACATGTGCAGAATGTGCAGGTTTGTTACATAGTTATACACGTGCCATGGTGGTTTGCTGCACCCATCAACCCGTCATCTACATTAGGTATTTCTCCTAATGCTCTCTCTACCCTAGCCCCCAACCCACCGACAGGCCCCGGTGTGTGATGTTCCCTTCCCCGTGTCCATGTGTTCTCGTGGTTCAACTCCCACTTATGAGAACATGCGGTGTTTGGTTCCTGTGTTAGTTTGCTGAGAATGATGGTTTCCAGCATTATCAATGTCCATGCAAAGGACATGAACTCATCCTTTTTTATGGCTGCATAGTATTCCATAGTGTATATGTGCCACATTTTCTTTATCCAGTTTGTCATCGGTGGGCATTTGGGGTGGTTCCAAGCCCTTGCTATTGTGAACAGTGCTGCAATAAACATACTTGTGCATGTGTCTTTATAGTAGAATGATTTATAATCCTGTGGGTATATACCCAGTAATGGGATTGCTTTTCTAATGTCTTGAGGTATGACATTTAGGTTATTTTGGATCTTGTCCTTTTTTAATGTATATTACTATAAACTTCCCTCATAAAACTGGTTTGCTGCACCCCATAAGGTTTGGTATGGTGTTTCCATTTTTGTCTCAAGACATTTTTAATTTGCCTTTTAATTTATTCATTGATCCATTGGTAGTTAAGCATGTTAATTTTCATATATTTTTGAATTTTCTGAAATTTCTTATTGATGTCTAATTTCATACCATAGGTCAGAAAAGATATTTGATATGATTTCAATCTTCTTAAAATTAAGTCTTGTTTTGTGGCTTAATAATGACCTATCCTGGAGAATGTTGTGTGTGTGCTTGAGAATATATTCTGCTGTTGGAAGAAATGTTCTGTATATATCTAAGTCCATTTGGTCTAAAGTGTAGTTTAAGTCCAATATTTCCATATTGATTGGATGATCTGTCCGTTGTTGAAAGCGGGATATTGAAGTCTCCTACTGTTATTGTATTGCTCTAACTTCAGATCCTTAAAATTTGCTTCATATGGAATATCACAAAAAGTTCTGAGATATTGATTACTTATTTTATGAATGTGTGAGGCAACTAGGAAGGCTTTACTGCGTTATCTCTTTTAACACTCATGGACAACCTGTAGTTTTTTTTTTTTTTTTTTTTTAACTACAGAGAAAATGTAATAAAAAAGATTTGCCGGGCACAGTGGCTCATGCTTGTAATTAATCCCAGCACTTTGGGAGGCCGAAGCAGGTGGATCACTTGAGGTCAGGAGTCCAAGACCAGCCTGGCCAACATGGTGAAACCCAGTTTCTACTAAAAATAAAAAATTAGCTGGGCGTGGTGGTGCATGCCTGCAATCTCAGCTACTTGGAGCTTGAGGCTGGAGAATCGCTTGAACCTGGGAGGTGGAGGTTGCAGTGAGCTGAGATTGCACCACTGCACTCCAGCCTGGGTGACAGAGACTCCATCTCAAAAAAAAAAAAAAAAAAAAAAGTCTCATGCCACACAGCTAATATATGGCAGTGCTTAATTCATCCCCAAGGCTGTTTACCACCAAAGACTATATGACCCCTCAATGCAGCCCCCACTTAACTAATGCAGTTAAGAACTGCCAACACTAGGTGCCATTATAGGGTATTGACTCTCAAAGATTTTTGACCATGACCCACAGTTATATTTTGTGTCACATATACATACATTCCTACATCCACATGATAGAAACAAAAGTCTCACAAACAGTTCTTGTATTGACTGTGAGACAATAAAAGATGACTCTGACATTTTCTAATTTTTAATGCTAGTTGTAACGCACTAAATTGCTATAATGACCCACTGGTATTATACCTGTATTTGAAAGCCCTGTTCTAAATGTCCTCTTTAGACATCTTGCAGTCTGCCCTCAATTACAAAAAGAGCATTTGTTGAATGTTACTGACAGTCGCATGGATCAATTACTACAAATCATCTTAATAAAGTATTCCAAATTTGGTTTTGTTTTCTCACCTCTAGTTCTTGAGCACACTAATGCGATCTTTATCTTCAGAAAAGCTGCTAATATAAAACACAATGCCTTATCACTAACAAATCAGATTAGATATAATCTAAGCAGGTGTATGTGAGCAGGAAAAAAAAACACGTTAGAGCCACCTGAATCTAGATATGATCTATGATTTTGAGAGCATTCAGTTTTGTTCTCAAGATTAGTGACATAATCTTTACTATATATTGTTATTTTTAAGGTATGTGCAGTTTTGTAACAGCAATACAATGCAGGTATGTATACTTCATTGTAAATAACCATTCTGGTGAAAAAAAGGCTTTCAATGACTTTAGACAAGTAAATGATTCTTGGTACAAAATCATACTTCTTTGGTATTTATGAAAAAAAAGGAAGGTGTTTTAACTCTGAGCACCCAATTCCTGGTGCTCCATTTAAGTATTTAAGATGTTTCTAATAGGGTTGAGTCTTGCTGTGAACAGCTAGTGAAATACTAATATGGGAGGGCAGGTTTTATGAGCATTACTAAATTGAACACAAATTATCTGTTGCAGAGACTACAAAGAGCTATAGATAAAAAGTACAGCAAAATGATTTCACGAAATCAATATTTTATTCAGTGTCAAAGCATCTTAACTCAGTTGTATAAGTAATTTTGTCTGTAATTTTAGAAGTAACATTTGTAGAAAATATCAATATTATCAGTTGTGTTACTAGAAATAATATTGAAGGAGTTAATTCTGAATTTATTCATTTATGCAGTTATTTATATCCACTTAGGTACAAAACTTTTGTAAGAAAGATAACACTTTTATTGCATTATAATTTCATATTTTACAGGAGTCATAATGCAAACTTATAAGCATAAATATATACATGATGCTACCAAATGGCAATGTAACCACTAAGAGATTTAAAACATAAAACTAGAATTTAACAAGCAAAATACTTAATATGGCTTTTAATGGAAAATAACTGTTTAAAAATGATTTGTTATTGCCCCATTCTAGTCATTCCCCATCAAGTGAACATAAAATTAGGATCTCTATTTAAAATGGTACAAGTTATCTAAGCCAAAGTTATACACATTTTGTAGCATGTATGCAGTATGATTTGTGGACTTCCTTAAATATACATACATATATACATATATACAGATATACAGTACACAGTTCTGTTTTAATACCCCTGAACATCTTGATTAAAACTATTACAATTTTTCTATTATAAAACTACTTGAAAAGTTGGCATAACTTCCTGGTATTGAAGTTCAATCCTACAGAATTAAAAAAAGCAACAAAATGTTGGTTATAAATACATTCTTTACAAAAAAAAATGAATAGTGGTCCCGCACTCATAATTTATATTACAGTGAAAACATTTTATCAATTTAAAGGTATTTATATCTTGTTGTCCTTGGTTTCTGTGTGAAATAGAGGAAGTTAATAATGAGAATATTGTAGGCAGGCCTATTTGTTAGGTTTTTCTAGGTGTTCATTTTTGTGTAAGTTCCAATTATCTTCTTTTGAATTGTTGTTGATTTCTATTTGCCTTGTATTACTGCTGCTGCTGCTTCTTTTGGTGTTCTGGGAACACTGGGTGACTTTACTTCTAGGAACAGGAAGAAAAGATTTAACTCTTGAAACACCCAACTCAGTCTTTGATTTACTGTTGCTGCATTCAGTAGTTTGATGGCTGCTGAGAGGACTGACCTCCTGTAAGAGACGAGAAACCACACAAGTTTATCACATTTGCCATTGTCACAAACTTATGAGCCCTACCCCTGCCTCCTCTTTGAGCAAATGTACAGGAGTTTCTCTCTAAAACTATAGGTTCTTGTGAAAAATCAAAAGAAAATGGAGAGGAGAAGCTGAGTAATTAATTTCCTATAGACTTACTGCATGATTTTCATTAATCCCTGTCTGGTTTTACAAAATTCCTAAATACAGGAGTCAGTGAATCAAGTGCTAAGGCGTCGATCTCCTTACCAACAGAAACTTCACAAAATTACAGTCATGAGGAAATCACCAAATTGGAGTAGTCCAATTTGTAGGTAGCTGTACAAACTATGTCACCTTGGGTAAGTCACCTAACTTTTCTGCTTTCTACTTTCAAGTCTTAAAAGTGAACTATTACTCAATAATCAAACAATCTGGGGGCATATAGGAGAAAACATAAGAGAAACATTCCTTCCCTAGCAGAACCTACATTCATCTATGGTTAGGCCACTCAAGATCTTCCATACTTGGAAGCTGCATGTTCTCATTTCTCTAGTGTTTCAGAACTCCTATGATTACCTGGTCAATGTCTCTCATTTTGCCCATGCAGAATCTGAAAGCTTGGATAGGTCAGATGATTTGCTCACAGTGAACGGAGTGATGAAGCTGGGACAAGATCTCAGGTCTCCCAACTTTCACTCAAGGTGTTTTCCCTATATTGCATTAAATTCTGCAAACTAACAAACATGACATGACTCCTACTAAGTGAGCTACTCTGAATGCCTCTGAAGGAGTTGACCTTGATAACTTCTCCTTTTCAAAAGTAATAATGCACCCAACAGCAATATAACCATTAAAAGATTTAAAACAAAACTAAAATTTAACAGGAAAAATCTGGCTTCATCTGGCAGTTGCATTCTCCTGGGTATCGTCTTATATGACATTGGAATCACTTGGGGGAGCTTTAACAGTCATTGGCTGGGCCCTATTACCAGAGAGTCATATTTAATAGTTCTGGGGTGTGGCATGGACATACGATTTTAAAAAATCTTGTGGCCAAAGAACACCTAGCTTAACTCCTACAATATCCTTTTTCTCCACTGAGCAATTAAATCAGGGGTCCCCAACCCACAGGCTGTGGACCAGTCCATGGCCTATTAAGAACTGGGCAGCACAGCAGGAGGTGAGCGGGGGCGAGCCAGCATTACCACCTGAGCTCTGCCTCCTGTCAGATCAGCAGCATTAGATTCTCATAGTAGCACAAACCCTCTTGTGAATTGTGCAAGTGAGGGGTCTAGGTTGCCCAGTCCTTGCGAGAATCTAATGCCTGACGATCTGAGGTGGAACAGTTTCATCCGGAAACTACCCAGGTCCGTGGAAAAACTGTCTTCCACGAAACCAGTCTCCGGTGCCAAAACGGCTGGGGACTGCTGTCCTAAATGGTAGCATTTTTCTTAGCCTTCTATAAGTCACACATTGATAATCTTTCCCTTCAGAGTATTTCAATCTCTAAGTATTTCCCAAAGTTCTTTCTTTAGCCCTCATTTATCTCCTGCATTTCCACCCCACTAATTCATTCACCTATATGTCTAGCCACACTTCAAATTCTTTCTAAAACTGTATTTATTGCATTTCCTCAATACTACTCATTTCTAAAGCCTTTCTGCTTGGCTCATTACTGGCTAATGCTGCTCTCCCAGTGAATTTAGCAGGAAATCCTCAGTTATCTTTAGCAGCTGCCTCTCTCTTTCCTCACCAACCTAATCCAATGCTACCCACAAAATGGGCAGAGAATTAATTATGGCTGTGTTGGTGTGAATAGGAAGGTAAAAAGGATAAGTCCTCACTAACTGCACAGAACAAGTCCCAACCTTTAAAGCATGTCACTAAAGTTCTTTTAAAGTTTGGCTCCAATCCCCTATTTTTCCTTTACTTCCCTGTTAAAGCCCAACACAACATGTCCATTAAACTACCCCTACATCACCGCAGTGAAATCTCTTGGTGTCAGATTTTCAGACTCAGCTAATCTTAAGTGGAACAGCAATGTAACTCTAATATATACTTGGCTAGAGGTTTGGGAAAATATAAAAACACTGAAACAACAAATATGTAATGGAGAATAAAGAGGGGACAAATCTGGGATCCAGGCCACCTGCATTTACAGGGAAAGGAAAGAGAAGTCTAGACTGCAAGAAGCTAGCTTAGAAAGGCAAGAGCTTCCTGACAAAACGAAAAACAGATGGGCTCGGTTTTAACTACGTCCAAGGAAGCCTGGAAAAAGGCTGAGCTACATCTGGTGAGGGAACACAACCTAGTCCATCCTTGTCACCTCCATGTGTAGTTGATGGTATGTTAAAGGTGAATCTGCTTAGTATGTTCTGCTTTTGTTTTGTAAAGATGCTTATGCTGTCAATTTTCCAGAAAGAAAATGAGAAGTTACATTTCTTGTCATGAGTTGGACGGTGATAGTCACAACTGTAAAAACAGTGCAGGTACCATGATCCAATCTCATTTCTCCTAACAAGAAATTATTGTTAAGTCTGCAAAATGGGACTTGGTCATGGGCCTACTAAGACCAATTACAACTTGTAATTTGGTCTAAAACACCAGCAACTCAACACATACATAGTATTCAGAAAACATGAAATATGGCATTATAATAAGGATAACAGCTAGTTGCTATACAGAATCCGGTGGTGAGGGGAGTTGTTTAATTTTGCCATTATTGTCAAATCCACAGAGTTAATGCCATGGCCCAGAGGAAGGAAAGGAGACATACACTGTTCTAGTCTGTTTCTGTACCTGCAACATGATGGTGAGGGGGAGTGTACCTTCATGGTCTGAGGCAGGAAATGTCCACATGAAATAAAGTACTGAGAAGTATCCAGAACAACTAAAAACATGTAGTTTGGTCAGTCCCTGGAAGTGTGAGGCTAGAATGGAAGGAGTTAGGATGAGAACATGGAGAATCACTTGGGCTTAGTGTGAGCCACAGCAATTCAAGGCCAGGAGTGCAAGAATAGAGCAGGTGACCGATGCGCAGCATCCTGCCTGAAAAGTGCTCCTGACACCCTGGAAGTCAAGCCTAGGAGGCAGCGGAGTTTAGGAGCAGGAGAGTTACAGGTGTTTAATGCTTCCTGGGCTAAAACCCCTAAATTATCAGTATTAAATGTATAATGTTTACTATCCATGTTGCCGTGCATGTTAAACTCAAAGAAAAACTAATTTGTGTAGAAAGGCACTGACCTAAAGTAAGTTTTATTTAGCCTTAAAGAAAAGAATTGGTAAATCAGAGCAATTCATTCAATACACAGCATCTACTAGAAGCTAAGAAGATACTATAATTCCTCTAGATGGGAAAGTTGCGGGCAGGAGGAAAAGAACAACATGTAGGGAAGGTGGCATTGGGGGTGAGTCTTTAAAGAGGCACAGGACTGTGACAGGTGAAGAGAGAAGGTTCTATGGGGAGGAGTACAGAGGGAAGTAGTAAATTACATGTAAAAAAGGAACATGTAAAAAGCTACATGAAGGCATCTCAATCCCTCTAAAGATATATTTGGAAAGAAAGAAATGGGTGGAAAATGAAGATGACAGATCAGGGCTATGTTTTAGAGCAGTGGGTCTCAACCCTGGCTGCATGTAAGAATCACCAGGGAGCTTTAAAAAACCCATTGTCCAGGCTTCCCCTCAGACCAAGACCAGAGTCCAGGCCCTGAGGTTAAAAAAAAAAAAAAAGAAACCTCAAGTGGATTTCATCATGCAACCAAAGATGTGAACTTGTCCTTTCAGAGGATTAGTTTGGATTTACATAAAAGGAAAACATTTATTAGCATTTGTTTTTCCTGTTGATTTAAATATGTATAGTTGTTTTTAATTCAGAAGGCCTGCTAAATGCCACTTGATTAGTAAACCCAATTACGCTCCCTTACTGTTAGAGCAGTGAGGAGTTATATTGTTGCAAATAATAAAGATAACTTACTCATTTTTGTTTTCCAACAGATAATGATGGTGGCAGGGCTCCTCTCCAATGGAGGCATTGCCAGCCTTCTGGCCATGAAGGAGAAAGTGATTTCAACTAACCCAGGGAACTCTTACCTCTAAATGGAGATACTTCCTGATAACAGAAGAAACTGGGCATCTAACCCAGAAATACCAGCTGAGTAGGAGAAGAGAAAAGGCATCAGCCAGTCAAAGTTTCAGAAGGCTGCCAACAGTAAGTACCACTTTGCCCTCTGCTGGCAGCTTCTGAGAAAAACATCATCTAGCTCTTGGGGAAGAGTCCCTCCAAATAAGTGTCTTCAGTGGGCAAAGGGAGAGAAAACTAGGAGGCAGCAGTCCTAATCCCCACATCAAACTGCACATTTAAACAATAACATAGTTTTTTTTTCTTTGTATAAGAGCCCAGATAGTATAAAATGACTCGTTTTAAAAAATATCTTTTAAACAAAGCTGCCCAGAACTTTGACTTTCAGTACTACTTTTTTTTTTTTGTGGACAGTACCTTATTTTAGCAACTCAATATGGTCATGTCACAGAGAAATAGGGGTATGACTATTTCTTCATTAGACATTTAAACAGCAGCCATTCTCTATTTTTACACAAGAAAGTGATCTGGGCTTATGGGGAAGGTGGCTCACTGTTCCTCTTGCTAAGATCCTCCTGGCCCCTTCCACTGATGATGTTCCACGAGGAATCCTAAATTCTCGGGTCCTAGAGACTGGCGTCCAGTCAAGCATAGCTCAGAGCAAGCCATAAATACAGGAGGAGTGAGTTGAGGCTTTAAAGATGGCAAAGGGATGGGCCCTAGACTGTTTTCCAACCAGAACGCTCAGTGCTGACTCCAGGTCACCTCCTTAGGTCATCCTCCAAATTTTGCTGGGCTTCTAATTGTTCCCAATTGAACAAAAAAAGGCAGACATTATGATAGAGTGAGCTTGAAAGCCATGCTTTTCTTCACAGGACATCATGTTAAATTTTTTGTATTAGAGCTCCCAGCCGTGTAAATTCCCACTCCCATACCTGCTCTCCCAATGCATGCAGCTCACATAGTTCCACATGTAATAGCCAGGATCAAAACCTAATGAAGCAGTGAGGGAGCGGGGCTGTGGGGCCCAGTGCTGCTAGGTGATCAGATAAGGCTTAATAACTTAATAGTCTCACCATGCTTACTTTATAATCCTGCTCTCTGTGCCCCACCTTCCCACCCACACACACGTCTTTGTAAGCCACCTTGGGAGTAGATGAGAACAGGATGTGAATGGCAATCAATCAACATGGTTTGGTGAACAAACCATATATTACAAAGTGCTTCTGTGAAGTCTGCATCCTCACAACGCAACTAATGAGTGAGACATTTCTCATTGTTTCTGCTCACCCAGGAATACCATGCTGTGCCAGCTCTTGCCATTTATTAACCAACTGATAATGGTGCAGTGCTGTAGTCATGGAAGCTATTTCAAAAGGTTAAGGAAGTCTACTGGAATCCTGGTTCTTCTAGTTGCCATTCAGACTTATTTTTAAAGTCTCACTGAAATGTAATGCATGTTATGGAAAGTCAGGATGAAATAAAATTGACATTTTTTTTTTTGCAATGTATAAGACCTTTATGTTATCACTCAGTGCTTTGCTTTGTTATAATTAACTCTAATTTTCTAAAATGCAGGAAACCTTAGGAACAACCAAGATAGTACCCCCCGCATCCACAATTTTGTTTTCTGTGATCTGGAAATACACAATTCATAAAGTTGCAGGCCATTCTAAATAGCATGATGAAATCTTGCACCATCCTACTCTGTTCTGCCCAGGATGTGAATCAACTTGTTCATTTTGTCTACATTACCCACCCACTGGCCACTTAATAGCCCTCTAGGTTATCAGATTGAAGGAATATAGTGTATATAAACTTTGGTACTATCTTAGATTTCAGGCATCACCTGAGGATAAGGCAGAACTACTATATTTCTAGTTTTGTCATACAAAATGAAAAAAAATGGAGATCTCAACAGACACCCAAAATTTTGGAATCAAATCGAAGGGAAAAAAGTAATGCTTTTCTATGTCATTTTTTCCAAAATATTCTATAAGCACTCTTTCTAAAAACTAATGAACACTTCTTAGCTTTGGTTTAAAAAAATAACTCTGTGATTCACACTGAAAGATGATTTGTGAAGTCAATTCCATAGCAATCATCCTTTGTTCACTTTGGGGAGAAAGGGACACTTACCTTTTGTGACACTGGCATTCTCAGATTATTAATAGTTGCTGAAAGTACAGGGTTGTTTCCAGAACTATCAAACATCCTTAAATCATCCCTGGAATCAGCAATCTAGAAAATACAGAATTTGCCCAGTCATGTCTCCACAGTCACACTGTGCATACTCAAGGCACAGCTAAATGGTGGAGAAATCACAGCAGAAGTGTTACTCTTATCCTCTTCCCTGCCCCTCAAGTCCTGAAATGTTCACATGAAAGACCTGAAGTCTTTATGTAAAACTGACAGCAAATGCATGAGAAACATCCTCTAAGGAAAAAATCCCTTTAAAAAGTCAAAA
The DNA here is from genome assembly GCF_028885655.2 of Pongo abelii. NCBI lineage: Eukaryota > Metazoa > Chordata > Mammalia > Primates > Hominidae > Pongo > Pongo abelii. Next base: position 114,861,992 of record NC_071991.2, read on the forward strand.
GAAGACCAGAAGAACTCTCTAGGGGAAAAAAAAGTCACTTTGCAAGTAAAGAAAGGATATAAAATTTGCAAGATTTTAATCATTACCTTACTTTTCCAGTGGATATATATTTTGTTTCCAACAAAGTTAAATAAGAGTGAATTCTACTTTGTCGTAGATATTACGACGATGCAAATAATACAGTTGAGTGTCTCAGGGGAAGCTGAAAGTTACAACCACTCAAAAGGCATCTATCAAGGCAGTTCGGTGAAACCTGCTGCAGATACCAGAGTGCCAAAACAGGTTGAACTTGATGCTGTCCATGTTTTCTTTGAGATTTCAGGTCACTGGTTTCCATATTTGGTCTCAAATTTCACAGCTTAAAGATTATGATGATATGCATTATACAAGCTAATTCTTTTTCTCATTTGCAAAGAAAGTTGTTGTTCGGTCTATAACATAAGTCTGCTGTGATGCTTGTTATAATTTTCTTACTGATAGATGACTGATATGCCAAATTTAGGAATGTGGAAAGGAAAAAGATCTGAGGAAACTCAAATTTAGGCTTATATAAGAAGCTGCCCAGGCTGGGTGCAGTGGCTCACGCTTGTAATCCCAGCATTTTGGGAGGCTGAGGCGGGTAGATCACCTGAGGTCAGGAGTTCAAGACCAGCCTGGCCAACATGGCGAAACCTCGTCTCTACTAAAAAGTCCAAAAATTAGCCAGGCATTGTGGGGGACACACCTGTAATCCCAGCTACTCGGGAGCCTAAGGCAGGGAGAACTGCTTGAACCCAGGAGGCGGAGCTTGCAGTGAGCCAAGATCCCGCCGCTGCACTCCAGTCTGGGCAACAAGAGCAAAACTCCGTCTCCAAAAAAAAAAAAAAAAAATGCTGCCCAAATGAATTGATGTGACTTGTACTAATGCAATTAACATACAATTTTAACTTCAGGTCTCAGAGGAGTTTGGAAAAGCAGGCTTCACAAAGTAGAGCTCCTTTATTGTATAAATGATATTTCGGAAGAAACGGCCTTTCTAAGCAAGGTGAGGGATGGTTTGATTTGGAGCATTAACCATGCTATTCAATAAGGAATTTCTTTCAGGGAATTGTGGTCCCCCAAAAGTCTCCCAGCTGTTGAGTAGAGCCATTCAATGCCCCCCATTTGTACTGCTCACCTTGCTGATATCAGACTCAGACTTGCTGGAGCACATGCTCTGAAGTTCCTTGACAAGATCTGCTTCGTCATCCGAACCCAGAGAGAGTCTCTGATCCAAATTCAACGTCAGTGATAGATCATTCTCTAAAGACCTAACACAAAGTTCAGAAAAACGTTTTTCAAAGTGAGAACAATTCCCAATTTGGAAATCTAGACACTGTACCTTTTTTGGGATTTGGTGTGGGGTAGGGAAAATGTTTTTAATATCCTTTAAAGTATTTCATAAATGTCATTTAATGCAAGAAATTTCCACAGGATTTTGATAACTCCTACTCAAAATTCTTCAGAGGATAAAATTTTGTTTCACAAAGAACTTCACTTTGATGTACAATATTCCAGGCTCCTTACTCTTGCCATTTCTTGTCTCCCAGGCCAGATAGGATGCTAAACACTGTGGCATAGGGGACAATGTGATAAAACGGGACAAACACGGATTTCAAACTTGGCTCTATTGCTAGCTAGTAATATGGCCATGCACCAGGTTTTCTTAACACTTCAGTTCCTGGGTTCCCTTTTCTGTAAATAACTCTTATGTGTACATCCTAGGGTTGCCGGAAAAATGATACAGGCTGTTGCAGGTCATGGATCTAGCTGTGGTCCTGGCAGAAAATAGCATGCCATGCAGTTTCCTTCATCTCCCTTCTCTCTCTTCACCCTCCCCTCTTCTGTAATGCTGCAAACCAGTGGACATGATCCTAAATGTTACCTGCCAAGTGACAGGGCACACAATTTATTGGGCCATCATGGGGACCTATTTACAAACTGCCTAAACATTTCTATTCTATAATTGTCCAAATCATCCTTTATACCTCGATATTTGTATGCTGAAATAGTCTATTTCTTAGGAACAATATAAGAAATTATCACTGTAAATTTATAGCACTTAAAAATCACGCCTGTAATCCCAGCACTTTGGGAGGCCAAGGCAGATGGATCACAAGGTCAGGAGTTTGAGACCAGCCAGGCCAAGATGGTGAAACCCTGTCTCTACTAAAAATACAAAAATTAGCCAGGCACGGTGGCAGGCACCTGTAATCCCAGCCACACAAGAGGCTGAGGCAGGAGAATCGCTTGAACCTGGAGGCAGAGGTTGCGGTGAACTGAGATCACGCCACTGCACTCTAGCCTGGGCAAGAGAGCAAGGCTCTGTCTCCAAAAAAAAAAAAAAAAGTCATACTGTTTCTGTAAATCTGTGGAAAAGTCATCTAATGACTGTCTAAAAGTTCACAAATGCATAAACAGAATTTGATCAAACGAAACCTATAATATTTCTAACCTTATTCAACAAATTATAAGCAAAATAGTCTTCATATTGCATTATATTAATCTTAAGGAACAGTTTAGATGTTATCCAAAGACACCATTAGATTTCAGTTTAATATCAGCATTTGAATGACATATATAACTTTTTTTAAAACCATATTAACATAGTAGTCATTCAAATAATTGAGAACATGGAACATTTAAAATAGTAATTGAAGTTACTTGATTTATCTTTGTTTGCTGTGAGTTAAATTTGAAAGGGGAGCTTACTTTTGTTTTGACAGAGAAGCACTCCTGTTACAATTCAGCTGTGATACAGTCTTATTTTTCATACCTGTTAAAAAAAGAGAACCATTTTCAACAGATCATTATCCCTGTGCCTCTTGAATTTTCAATAGATCATTATCCCCGTGCCTCTTGAATTCTGTATTTAAAAGAAACAGACTGTGGACTTTGCAGTACTTTCATACTGTTCTTGGATTAGTATCCAGGATTTGAGGAGATTTTCCCCAGGACAGAGACTCTGGGCATAGCCTCCTGCAGAGGCACTGTGGGAAAGTCAAGGAATAGCCAACTCCCTCGAGCACATTTTGATGGAACTCGGTACAACTAACACTACCTGAAGCTCAAGTCAAGAATCCTGCATTTCGCTTTTATGGATGGCCGTTCTTCTCTTTAGTCAAGTCCCTAGTTCCTTAGGCCCTTGTTCTCAAAGGACCAAAAGAAGATTTTAATACCTGCCTTTTGATGATGGTAATCACCCTTTCTCTACCTTTGTGTGCATTCTAACACTACTATGTAATCAAGTATAGTTTTTGATATGTGGCATTAGCCATGCACTTGTAGAAATTTAACTTTTAACAGCTTTTGCATTATACAGAAAAGAAAATGTGAACAGGGTATAAAAACTCATAGAACTTAAAAAATGCTGAAAATCATATAAATGTTTTTTAAACTGCAGATTATGACATAGTTAAAAAAGAGAAAATAGTCTATTTCTTGCTGGAGGTATACTGATGCATATCAGTTATATATACACACAAATGCAGAGGCTTGTGTGTACAGATCATGGTGTAAAATATTTTAGACTCAATGTTATGAATGCATTAAAACAGTTGCTTTTGAGTGAATTCTAAAAATATTGTTGTCAACACAAATTTTCTCTAAAGAATGTTTTTGAAAAGTAAATATATCCTCATTAAAAGCAGATCAAAGAAAATTACTGTCGAGTTTCTTTAATAATACTTCTGTCATTATTGTCCAAAGCACTGACTAGTGGCTTCTACTAATTACTACATAGTGCACAGCCTTGGGCTCTGCCCTAAAAGCCTGGGATCTGACATCATTGGCCTTTCTGTTTTAGGTCAGGAAAGAAATGGGCTGTCTCTTTATCAAATTTGATAAGCTTCCATAGTGATCTGCATGCAAAAGGATTCCTGTGTTGGTTTTTTTTTTTTTTTTTTTTTTTTTAACAAAAACCAAAGTCACCCCAACCATTGTAATAATCATATATACAGTGTAATTATTGGAAAAATTTACCATTATAAAAATAACGAGAGGCATGTCAGTCATGGTTTCTAACCCAACTACTGACTCATGAATTATATACTTTGTAAAGTTAACTTTTAGAAATTTCCTTGTTGAAGTCAGTGTAAACTCTTGTAGGATAGTTTTATTCTGTCCAAGAAGTTCATGCTTCAAAGAGTATAACATTTGATATCAAATAGTTCTAAAACTAAAATTATTAAAAATACAAATAATTTCAAGTCTATTCATCTTTTTTTACATTTAGCATAATATAGTTTTCTGATCCAGACTCTTCCATGATACTGCTTTAAATTCATATTAATTTTATTGATTCTGTTTGTCTACTCTAAAGCATATACCAACAATTAAGTTAGCTCAAAAAGTTGGTCTTAAGCTTTATAGAGATTCTAATAAACTTAGAAATGACGCAGTGAAGAGCCTCAATGGGTGTCCAGTTATCTGAGTACCCATAGATCATTGCATGTCTAACAAGATTAGGGTGTCATGGACTACAGAAAATAGCACTGGGCTTGCAAGAAACAATTACAGAACCGTATATTTCCAGGAGAGGTGACTTGGAGCAGGTGCCCAAGGATTTCTGAACCTCAGTTTTGTTCTCTGTAAATGGAGATCATTATCATTGTCTTGGAGCTTTCTTGCATACTGAAAGGACTAACAGCAATGAAAGGTATAATCCTTGCTACAGAAAGTCATCTGGGGGTCTATACTAAATTAGTGGGCTGGAGTCTAGTGATTCTTACTCCCTAAATCAAACACTCTGACAACTTTGGGAAGTAATAACAAGCTCTTAAGATCAAAACAGTATCTTATTATCAATATAAAATACTGATCTTTTTAAAAGTATAAGAAAATTCATTTTATTCAGTAAATTTTCATTCAGTCACTTAAAAAGGGGTCACAATTTGCTATCATGCACTTAGGGTAATTGGGGAACCCTAGCATATATTGATAGGATTAAAAAAACATTAAATTTTTATTAAAATTAACAAAATACAAACTTAAAAATGAAAACATACTCAACTAAAAGCAACTTTTTTATATTTTTTAAATATAAGATTTTAAGCACCTCATTTAGAAACCCCACTGCTATAAAGTTGGCATAAAATTTCACAAAACAAATACTTTGAGAGGGGAGGTAAATGAATGACATAATCTGAAGTCCACAGTGCACATGAGGTGGAAATTTCATTTTTATTCCAATTTGGATTTGTTTTGGAAAGGACATTTATAATTTATATAATAGCTGATTATCCTATTATCAGTGCCAAAAGGAATAGGTCTAACACCAGAAGACACACATGTGTTACATCTTCTTTGTTAGAATGAAAGCTTACATATTTTTCACTTGATGTCCCATCATATGAAATCTGTCCAATTTATTAGAATATAAACTCGATGAAGGCAGGAATTTTTTTTTTTTTTTTGAGAGAGAGTCTTGCTCTGTCACTCAGCCTGGAGTGCAGTGGCGTCATCTCGGCTCACTGCAACCTCTGTTTCGCAGGTCCAAGCAATTCTCATGCCTCAGCCTCCTGAGTTGCTGGGATTACAAGCATGCGCCACCATGCCCAGCTAATTTTTGTATTTTTGGTAGAGACAGGGTTTCACCTTCCTGACCTCAAGCTATCCACTCACCTTGGCCTCTCTCAGTTCTGGGATTATAGGTGTGAGCCACCATGCCTGGCTGGAATATATATATATTTTTACAACTCTATTTCCAGTGCTTAGACTAAAACCCAGCACATGGTACATGTCATACATAAGAAAGAAATGTGTACACCTGATTCACCTGGAAAGGCCTTAAATGGGTATCAAATATGTCTCTACACATATTTTTTTAATGTAAGATTAACTTAGGAGTGACATAATAGGAGAGAAATATGCCAATGATTTTATTATTCAATAATGCAATGATTATACAAATTGTGGACACCAAGAGAAACAAATTAATAAATGACCATTAACAAGTTAAAGATTAATTTTGGAATTCTGGTTTGAAAGTGGTATTTTTCAGGTATATTTTTGGAAATGTATATTTTTGGAAATGTACCTACTATATAGTTTATTCCATGAAAATGTGCATTGAAATACTTAAACTTTGTTTTGCCAAATGTATAGTGATAAAAATGAAAGCATATTTGCTTTCAGACACTGGATCAGGTATGTCCACCTCCTTGAAGGCAGCATGCCTACCCCCGCCCTTTACCTTCAGTGCTTAGGTCTGGCTTATTCCAGGTGGGTAAAGAGAAGCGGCCAGACTTCCTGCGAGGACTGGTGTTCACCTTTCTCCAGGCACCACTCTCTCCTTTCTTCTTGTTACAACTGTTATAACTGGAAACTATGGATAAAGGGAAACTTCCTCCTTTGAAATCAGCTGTATGCTGGTCTAGCTCTGAAACAACACAAATCACAGCAAGGATAATGCAGTTTCACTGATTAAAGCAAAATACATTTCCGTTTCTCAAAGATATGGACTGTTCAAAATAATGCATTTATTTAATATCCAAGCTAGGGTTTTGTGAACCAGCACAAACTTTACTTGGAGGTCTAGAATTCAAACATTAACCAGTAATTAAAATCACAGTTCTGAAACACTGCTATAAAATGTATATTTTTCTAATTACAAAGAGAGAAAGCTCTCTAAAAACAACTTTTAAAAGGTATTTCATAAGGGTGTGAATTTCCTCTCCTCTCTGCAGAAACCCACATACCTGCTCTGGGGAGGGGACAGCCATGCAGTACAGCTTTATTTAGCAAGATGCTGAGAGCAGCTTTGATCACAGCCTGCTGTCCTTGGCTAGGGTGTCTTTTAGCAGTTGTCTGCCCAAAGCCAGGTTGTCTTTTCACAGAGGCTCTTGACAATATTGCTTCTTGAACTCTGGGTGCGATGACGCCATTCCACAGCTTAGACATCCACCTAGCAGGAGAGGGGCCGATTCATCCTTTAGGAGCAGGCTTCTCAATAATTATACACAATTCTATGAAAGGACAGTTTGAAGACTATGGGGAAAAAACGTTAAGTGTTTCTATAGATATGCTAACCTTTCCCAGGTAGTTTTCAAATAAGTGAAATTACCCAATACAAAAGTGTTTGAATCTGCCTCAAAAATACAATGTATTTCAAATGAAACTGATTGTTTACATGTCTCTCTCAGTGTAGAATCAATGCTTGAGTGCTGAGTGAATGAATGCATGAATAAATACATTGAAAGGATGGTAAATTTAAAGACTGAAGAAATCTGGAAAAAAGATTTCCTAGAAGTCCATGTCTAAATAGCTTCAACTTCTTTGTTACATCTCCTTAATAAGGTGCATATGCATTGTATTTTAATATTTCTGAAATTGGGATACTTTTTTTTTTTTTTTTTGAGATAGTTTCGCTGTGTCACCCAGGCTGGAGTGCCAAGGCACAATCTCAGCTCACTGCAACCTCTGCCTCTTGGGTTCAAGCGATTCTCGTGCCTCTGCCTTCCAAGTAGCTGGGATTACAGGCGTGTGACAACAGGCCTGGCTAATTTTTGTACTTTTAGTAGAGATGGGGTTTTCATCATGTTGGCCAGGCTAGTCTCGAACTCCTGACCTCAAGTGATCTGCCTGCCTTGTCCTCCCAAAGTGCTGGGATTGCAGGCATGAGCCACTGCGCCCAGCCTGGGATGTAAAATCACTGGCAAATTAAATCTGCCTGTCCCAAGGCAAGGGCTCCCTGGTGCGTGTGGGTGGGCTCAGTTCTATAGGGAGGATGGGGGTCAACCAGCTATCGCCTCAGGTGGACTGTTTGCATTAATAGCCAAAAACAGTGGGACTTCAGCCCAAATTTGCAGCACTCAATGCCAATTAAAATTCCATCAAAAAAAGATTATGCTCTGTTGCAGTATTAAAAAACACTTATATGATTAAAGGCTATAGAAACAAACCACATCTCCCAGGTTAGGAATGTTTTCAAAGCTATTAGACATTGCATAAAACTTTCAAGAATGATCAAAAACTATGATCCATCTGTTTTAAGTTTCTCAATGTCTAGTGCTACACAATCGGGGGAAAAATAAAAGTACGATAGGGGACACAGACAAAATTCTGGTATTCTACAGCATGAATCAAAATTATGCAGTTATTTCTAAAAGTGCTAAAGTATAAATATGATAAGCTGTGGACTGAAAAAAAAAATCAACTCCTTAACTTAGCCATTGGTAGACAATTCTCGGCGGCATTTCTGCCCATCTGGTGTCAGGTTTTGTTCTGAACTATCTTTTCAGTCTTGGAAGACAGAGATAAATGTCTCCTTCAGGAGCAGAGGGCAGAATTGTTTCCTGACCAGGATAATAAAAATAACATCTTCCAGGGCCAAGGGTCGACAGAGTTGCAGCATCCCTCTTTAGAAACCTTGGAGGGATGGGAAGGGGGGAGTTCCACAGCTGTGAGGCAAATCCAGCATCCACATGGGCTACTATGTATCACCCCATGGGGCTCCAGGGATAAAGGGAATCTATGTAAAAGTGAAGCTCAGGCTGCCTGCTGTGTTGTGGGTGATGAAGTGCTGTGTCCCTAACTCAGCATCCTGAACCATGGCAGGCTAACTTGGTAGCTTGCAAACAGGGTAAAAATCTTGGAACCTCCATAATTCTTGACAAAGACTATATTCCATATAGGAGAGGTCAAAAATGATTCCTAAGAATCTTGAGACTCTGGATGTAAAAAAGACTTTAATTTAATTGACATAATAATGAAGAAAGTGGTAATTATATCAATAAGTGTATTTATTTTGTAGCAAAATTCTAAATGTATATTTAATATAGTACTTCTTTCCCACCAATTAGCTGTTATAAAAATGGTGGTTTGTCTTACAATAGAGAAAATATACATATACTTTTTAGACACAGGGTCTTGCTCTATCACTCAGGCTGGAATTCGGTGGCTTAATCAAAGCTCACTGCAGTCTTGACCTCCTGGGCTCAATTGATCCTCCTGCCTCAGCCTCCCAACTCAATAGCTAGGACTACAGGTGCATGCCACTATGCCTGGCTAATTTTTTTTTTAAATAGAGATGGGGTCTCACTACGTTGCCTGGGCTGATCTTTAACTCCTGGCCTCAAGTGATCCTCCCCTCTCAACTTCCCAAAGTGATGGGATTACAGGCATGAACCACCACTTCCAGCTAAGATATTATTTCTATCCTCTGCTTTCCAAAATAGACTTCTGCCCATGACACCAGAAACTACAGAATGAAATCTGCTTGCTGGTCACAGAACCATTACTAAACCGGATGGTAACAAATTTTTTCTCATTTCAATTTTCTCCTGATTTTCTATTTCATTAACCTTATTGTATATATGTCTGTTCTTATAAGATGCTTCAAAGGAAAACACAGCAAGTACTGAACATATGTCTCAAGGGAAAGCTTTTCAATTCATTAACAGAATGCAGGTTTTTTGGAGGGTGTGCATATAATACTTGATGAAACTTCTTATGTGATACCTCACTCAGGAGACTCTGCATAACAAGCCAAACATAACTTGGATGAGAGTTTTCTAATAGAGGAAAAATCTAGCTCTCAGCAAAAATGCAGCTGCCCTAGGAAGCACACAGTAGGCAAGCTGTGGCCATCCTCTGAAAGAGCAGAGAGAACTGGCACTCCGTGTCAGTGACAGGAGGTGGCGCAAGGCAGCTTGGTCAGCATTCTCACCCTCAAACATCTGAATTGGCCATGTCTCTATTACAAGCAGAAAGATAAGGAAAAATGGCACTTACTTCACTGTCACTTGGGCATGCCCAGGAACTACAGGACAAGACAGGAAATATTTTGGTCCAAGAAGTGCTTCAGGCGTGCCCAAGCGGGCCAGGCAGGAGTTAAGCTGACGCCAGACGGACAGAGCCCAGTCGACAATCTTGCACACAGGATCGCAGGGGGAGGGCGCCTGACCTTTGAACTGGAGAGACAGGGAGGTGGAACCCAGGGGCTTGGTTTAGAACATTTTGTTTTTAGAAGCCCAAAATAAAAAATACAAAACTTTTAAATCAAAATTGAAAAGTAGCTGAATCTTATTTAACTGTACTTGGGATGGCTGAAGGAGGGATAATAACACATACTATAGTTGTGCAAACGTGTTAGTGTGATAAGCATTTTTCTCCTTAAATTCTCACCATGAGCCTGAGTTAGGCATTTTTACCCCGTTTTACATATCAGGAGCCTGAGGCAGGAAGAAAAAATAACCTGCCCAAGGTCCCACAGCTAATAGTGGCAAAGCCAGGGCTAGAGTCTATTTATATTTTTTATTAAGGTATAATTGACAAAAATTATATATATTTGTGGTATATATCATGATGTTTTGATGTATGCATTGTGAAATTATTAAATTAAGCTGATGAACATATCCATCCCTTCACATACTTATTTTTATTTAAGATCTACTCTCAGGAATCTGCAAGTATACATTAACTACATAGGGCTTATCTTCAATAGAAAAATAGGATACAGCATCTTGCTGAAATAATAAAGGAGTCATTTATCACATTTAAAATGAATTCAGTAATCACTATTAAGCTAAAGAACTTCCTCTTCTTCCTCAGGCTTAACATTTCTGAAGCTCTCTGTTTAAGCTTCACTTTCTATGGTCAGCCAGGGCTGAAAGAACAGGCTTAGCTTTGTGGGCAGCTGACAGAGGGAGAGGGTTCTCCCCAGCTGCCTCATCAAGACCACATGTAGAGGAAGGGAGAAGGAGGGCAGAGCTCTCATTGTAACTCGGTCCCCAGGGAAACGTTACTTTTTCCTGGGAGGACTGAATTATTCTCTTAATGACTGTCTAATAAACTGCTTCTAAAGCTCAGACTGTTAGACATCGTAATGGAATTACATTTCACAGTACCCAAAGGCAGAATGTAATCTGTCTTTCCTAAGGACCTGAACAAACAGGAAGGGTGTCCACCTCTCTCCAAAGTGCAGATGTTGTTTATATGAAATTTCTCCTTTTGCAAGTTGGCTGTATTATGAGAAAAGTGCTTATCGGACAGTACATTAAAAACTGGTGTTTCATTAAAAGGACTATCCAATAAATAGACTTTCTAGTAACTACATGTTTTTATTTCCTTCCCTAGAGATATATTCCTTCAGTGTTAATGGATAATTTTGCATAGAGGTGTGTATGCCTACTATGTATTCTATGCCTATTTGTTATTGCTGCTAAGAAGGAAAAATCCATGTAAGTTAGTGTACTCATGAAATACAGAGGAAACAAAAGAAAAGGTGTGAAAAGCTAATGAAGAGCAAGTGGTCAGTTCTGGTGCGGTTTGATGGAGTGGAGAAAGCCACCCACCAGATACTGCAATTGCCTTTTTTTTTTTTCTTTTGAATTTTACCAGCTGGAAAAATGAGAAAATTGAGCCAGGCCCTTTATCTTTCAGATCCCTTCCAGACTGGCAGTCTTGAAGTACAGACAGACACAAGCTGCTAAGGTAATTCAAAAGAAGAACTGACTAAACACAGCATGGCCAGGAAAGACAAATAGATGAGGTGGGGACTTCAGCTGGGTCTCTCACAGGATGTCCAGGACATGGGATTGGTGAGGGGAGGTGGGAAGAGTGTCCCAAATATGGAAGAGGGAAGGAACTGCGGAGGAGCGGTCAAAATGGATGCTGATGTTTGCAAATAACAAAAGGGATGAATAAATGACAGGCTTCTACAAGTAAACAATCTATGTAACTGTTACTAATTCAAGGTGCTGGATCTGATCCCCCACCTAGCATGTCCCCTGAACGAATGACTTCAAGGCCACATAGTTGTCCCTGAGTTTTCCACATGCCAACCTCCTCCTCCCTAGGCCTGAGATGTGTTGCAAGTGCTGCTCCTTCTGCCCAGACCCCCTGCCTCCCTATTCTCAGCAAACTCTTCTTCCTTTAGATAACAAATTAGCCTGACCTGCAAATCCTTCAGTGTGACCCACAGGTAGAGACGCCTCCACCCCAAATTCCTAAAATAAGTACTCTTCCCCACTTCAGCCCGGGTTTCTATAATGGTACCTTACCTGTTTCTTTCACAGCACATATTAGCCACCTGTTTAATTAGCATGATTTGAGTGTTGTACCCATGAAGTCGGACAGAATCAGAACTGGGAACACAGAGTTTAATCTGATGTTATTTATCAGATTTGTGGCCCTGCCACTCAAGAAGAGACAAGGCTTAAATAGCTGAATCCTGTCCAGTGGTAAAATAGCATGGGTAAAGGTTACAGATTCAAACACAAGCTGAGAACTAGGTAATGTGTAAACTGAATCTACCCTACTTGGAAGGCATGGACTTAGACGCTTGTACACAGTGACTATTAGTGGGACTCTACTGGTTTTTTTCCTGTTATTGAGGAAAGCGTAAGGCCAGATCGCAAGTCCTCAACAAGCCTGGCTGATGCACAGACTTGGCCAGCCAAGAAAATAACCCTAAATTTTCATGGAAAGAGAATCCAGGTTTCTTGAGATGGAAAAAATGTGGGGGGATGGGGACAGGGGGTATATTTTTATCTTCATTAATATTCAGAATTAAATATAATCAAACATTATTTTTTGGGTTAGGATGAAAGAATCACATATTGGGTATTTTTAAATACTTGAAATGTTTACAGGAATTTCATATATTAGAATAGCTTCATGTCCAGTTTAAACTGGTGACTGAGTTTAGGGTTGTGGTCTTAAGAAGGGGTAAGAGAACTTTATTAAGTTTACGTACATGGTACAAGGCTATTAAGAGAACATTTGAGCCACAATTTATAAATTTAATTTTCTGGTTTTATAAGAGTTAATTAAGTACTTGGGAAGATTTGTCAGACAGCAGAAGTTCTTAAAAAAAGAAATAAAATATATTAAAGTTTAAAGACCAAACTATTTAAAGAAATGTAATTAAGCTATGAGTCCCTTCAAAGGTGATTGTTAAATTTTGCTAGATTTATACATAGAAAGATAAAGCTTATACAATTAACTTAAAAGCCTGAGGGAAAGCCGGGCATTTGGATGTACAACTCTAACACACTGAATACATTTTTTAAAATAGCACTTGAATAATGCCTCCTGAATAAAAACTGTCCTCCAAGGTCCCAAATCCTACACAGATAGTTTCTTTCTGAAGGCCTGTCTTTCCATGAGAACACTAGCTCTCTGAGGGTGAGAGGACCCCCGTCTTGTCCCACAGTCCCCAGGCCAGGGGCAAATGTTTACAGAATAACCAGCTAACACTGTTCTGATGCACTTATCACACTGTAGTTTTGATGATCAGTTGCCATGGCTATATGTCCTTTCAATCTTAGCAATGGATCTTCCTTGGTGTGCCACAAAGTGAGGATTTGGAAAAAGCTATGACTGACTGACGGGAAGAACAGGCTGAGAAGTTCTAAGTCTAGATGACTGATAATGAAAAAGGAAGTCGGCGGGGGAAGCCCGGAGTTAGGTTTGGGGACAGGACATGTTGAGTTTGTTATGTGTGCAGTGTCAGATGGACTGCATTATATAGATCTGTAGCTGATTACATGAACTTAACACAAAATAGAGGGGTACGCAGACAAAGGAGAAAGCTGGATCAATTTTTAAACATGAATTCTGGAAGAAACATTACTTACATATATGTATATATAGTCCTTCACCAGGTCTTACAAAAAGTAAGTGTTCAAAAAAGTTTTTTTAACTTAATAAGAATGACATTAAATATTTCGTATTCTGGGTAAGTGATGAGATGCTGTATCTGGATTTGTAGTATGTTCACCTGGTATTAATAGTAATGAAAAACAATTTTATTTTCCTAAAAGTAAGGTCTCAGATAAAATGCTAACGTCACCAAAATGTACAGAGCTCTTTCAGCATACATTTTCCCAAAATTTAAAATGTGCACATTTTAAATAACACCATATAACACACATGACCTAAAGGGAGTAATTCTTTTTAGAATTATATTTTATTCATAAAAATCAAATCCTTTTTTGGTGGTATGGAGGGTTCACACAAAAATAAATATTTATTTACTTTTAGGAGAAATATCCCTTGATTAGAAGTCAGGCACAGGGCCAGGCACGGTGGCTCACGCCTGTAATCCCAGCACTTTGGGAGGCCGAGGCAGGTGGATCATGAGGTCAGGAGATTGAGACCATCCTGGCTAACATGGTGAAACCCCATCTCTACTGAAAATACAAAAAATTAGCTGGGCATGGTGGTGGGCGCCTGTAGTCCCAGCTACTCGGGAGGCTGAGGCAGGAGAATGGCGTGAACCCAGGAGGCGGAGCTTGCAGTGAGCCGAGATCACACCACTGCACTCCAGCCTGGGCGACAGAGCAAGACTCCGTCTCAAAAAAAAAAAAAAAAAAAAAGGCAGGCACAGAAACTGACTTTGTATTTTACAAGAAAGAAGATTCACATAAATCTTTGCTTTACCAAGTAATTACGATATTAAGACAGGGGACAATTGTGAACACTGGTATGTCCTACATGAAGGAAATAATTTGGCCAAGGAAAAACAAAAAAATGATTCTGTGATACCAGCAGCTCTATTAAATTGATATCACTGTACTATATGAGGTTTTGGGATCTGTTACAATTTTCCTTCTCTTCAAAAGAGGAATGATCATTATATAACTCTTTCGTATTTTTAAGCAACAATTCTGAGATCATGTATTATATAATTAATGAAGTTTAGTATTTCCTACTAAAAAGGGTATAATTGTTTTTTATTAAATACCAGTACAAAGCCTAGTATTGTCCTGAAAGGTCGATTTTCTTGTATCTCTCCAGGGAACTAGAAGAAGAAATTGTGATCAATTGGCAGTGTGCTTTAAGTGCCCACAAAGATTAGGTTCTGTGATATTACAATATTTCTGATGCTTTGCAGGACTCATCCATTCCCTTGTACACACACCCCAGGGGCTGTTTTATTAACCTACTTGAAGTGCTTATTGGTATAGGAAAGGCATTTCCTTTTTTCCAGTTTCTATTCTTTGCAGCACAGCCCACTCTCAAATGCAATGGAAAAGAGAGTGAACCTGAAGCTTGGAACTTTCCTTTCAAAATAAGTTAAAACAATTTTATCAGAGAGCTAGGGGGAGAGGGGTATACTTTACCTGAAATAGTGCCAATCCTACATAATAAAACTGGTATCTTTTCTGATTATTTATGTGAATTATCTTTGGCAATGAGATTTAAATATTGACAGTGATAAAGTTAATGCCAGTATCGGTAATTTGAAAAGCTACAGACCTATGACTGTCTTTACCTCACCATTTGTGCTTCTTGTTGAGATCATACAGTGTGGCTAGGCTTTGGCCAAAAGCATATATTTATGACCAACTAACTCATTTAAATATAACATGGGGTAGATTTCTCTCATTAAATTCAGAATTTCAGATATTAATTCTAATTACCAGTGGCAGACACTGTTCAATGAATTCCCAAAAGCCATTCTCACCCCACACTTCTGCCCGCCACCATCTCCCCTGCCCCAGCACAAATGCATGCACTACTCTAATACAATAGACACAGAAATTTGTTCAAGCACTTGGTGGAGAGCTTCAATCTTGGAAAAGCAGGTTTGGCCATGGTCTGGGATGAAACCAGTTTTAGTTAATGAAACATTAAAGAGAAGTCTTATGTTTCTGGAAAAGTGCTTTCCTCCCTGATAAGGAGGAGACTGAGGAAGCCGAAGCTCTCTATCCTTCGCTGCAGCCTGCTTTTTGCCCTTGAACATGTTTTCACAAGGGCACAGTGTCTGCAGCCTTGTGGGCACACTGCAGTCTTGAGGGGAGGGTCAACAGACTCCCCTGGACCTGGGACCTGAGACGTTGGACACCTACCACAGACATCTGGTTATGTGAGGGGGAAAATCCTCTTTCTGTGAAGCAGCTAGCAATTGGGGTGTTATTAGCAGCTTAAAATCCTGCAATAATGCAATGACAATACTGTCCTCTAAATGTGGCCCATTGTGCAGGATTAAATGAGAAAATCTTACTCAATCAAACTCTATTATTTCTAATCTACCTTGACACTCAGCTACTGGCCCAATTTAAAAATATTAAATAATGATGTGTTTGGTCAGCTCTCAATTATTTTTATCATTTGGGAGAATATAGAATATTTATTTTGTTATTCTGTGAAAGTCACTAAAAGTTATTATTACTCTTGAAAATGTGTCAAAAGGTATAGAATTCCACTTTTTCATGTGGCTTAATATTTACCATAGCGTAGTATAACAGGCCTATTGCAAAATGTGCCCACAGGGGTGTATGTTTTGAAGGCTCCAAGAAAGATGTAAGTTTTCCTTAAGAAGAGTGATTAATTTTCTAACCAAGCTTTCTACAGCATTTAGAACTTGGTGAGATTCCTTGATAGCCACGGTGAAACTAATTTGCTTTTTCTTGTAGTTAATGTAGTGCAGAAATTGTTATGGGTTTCACATTCATTATGTTTTTTGGCCCCTAAATGTCAAAAAACTGTACTTGCCCAAGGCTGCATAGTTAGTAAGAGGTGGAACTCAAGTCGAGATCTCCTGACAGCTAAAACCCCTGCTCTTCTGGCAATAGGCTGCAGTTGCTGTTTGTTACCTTATTCACAACTTTCCTTCGTAAGAACCTCTGCAGCAGTCCCTGCATGGGCTCGCCATCCCACCGCAGCTGCACCCAGCGGAAATGCTGCTGCACCAGCAAGTCGGAGCCCTGGAGACAGGCCTTGGCAATGGTTCCCATCAGAAAGCAGTTCTCATGAAAGTAATAACATTCGGATATTCCATTTCCTGAAACAAACCAAAAAGCAATGGCCCATCCTCAGTGAGTTATGTTATGGGACAGATTCAAATTAAAATAATGTAAAGAACATGAAGTATAACTGGTACTCTGGGAAACGGAAAGATTAGAATATTATGGAAGCTTGCTTCTCAGCATGGTCCCTCTATTAGCATTACCTTTTTGGAAAGTGCAGGGGCTTTCAGTGCTGCGATTTTCAAGAGGTGCCAAAAAGTCCCTCAATAACTCAGACAGTGAAGATTTTTCCAAATTTTCTAAAATGATAATGATTTTCTTCTTACTGGGAGATTGTTTCACTGGGATCAGACAAGCTATAATAAAAAAGGAAATTCAGTGATTCAAGCTTTTGACAAACATTTATACAAATTGGCAAAACTAAAAAAGTCTGAAGTTATAAAGCATTAGCAAAGATGTGGTATAATGGGAATGTTCTTAAATTGCTTGGGGAGTGAACAACTCTGGAAAACTGTTCGGTATTATTTGATATGTTTGAACACACTCACAATGATCCAACATTCCTTGTTCTATAACAAGTCTCAAATGGAATCAACCCAATGTCCATCAACAATAGAATAAATGAATAAATAAGAGTATGTTCATACAACAAATAGAAAGTGAACAAATGACAACTTTCACAACATGGAAGACTCACAAACAATATATTAAGAAGCAAATCACAAAAGATTATATACGACGTGATTTCATCATGTAAAGTTCAAAACAGGCAACACTAAATCTGTAATTTAGGGATTCATACACAGGGAGTAAAACTATAAAGAAAAGCTAAGAAATGATTATCATGAAAGAGTAGTGGTTACTTCCAAAGGGAAGGGTTTGCGATAAGGGGGACGGACCACACAGTCACATTCTGAGAGCTGAGAATATTTTATTTCTTGGCCTAGTCAGTGGTTACATGGTTATTTTATTTTAAATTATTAATTAATCTGTAAACATAAGTAGTACGTATTTTAGTATATCTATTTCATAATACAAAAGGTTAAAAGCCCTTAAATGACCTTTAAATTATGCATATGTAAAATGTTCATAAAATTATGTAGACAGGGCCAGGCACGGTGGCTCATGCTGGTAATCCCAGCACTTTGGGAGGCCAAGGTGGGTAGATCACTTGAGGCCAGCCTGGGCAACATGGTGAAACCCTGCCTGTACAAAAAATACAAAAAATTAGACAGATATGGTAGCAGGCGCCTGTATTCCCAGCTACTTGGGAGGCTGAGGTGAGAGGATCACCTGAGCCCAGGAGGCTGAGGCTACAGTGAGCTGTGATTGTGCCACTGCACTGCCGCCTGGGCAACAGAGCAAGACTCTGTCTCGAAAACAAAAAAATAATAATGTAGACAGGGCCTCAGAGAGATAAGTAAATCCCTCTTTCCACTTTCCAGATCTC
This sequence comes from Pongo abelii, assembly GCF_028885655.2. Taxonomy (NCBI): domain Eukaryota; kingdom Metazoa; phylum Chordata; class Mammalia; order Primates; family Hominidae; genus Pongo; species Pongo abelii. Next base: position 114,880,157 of record NC_071991.2, read on the forward strand.
GGAGAGGCTGAAGTAATTTGCGGTCTCAGAAACAATGGTAAGGGAGGAGTAAAATCCAGGACTTCCAACTCATATTTTCCCATTCCTTTCACTCAGGATGGGAAGGGCTGACTTTGTATCAACCCAAAATGAAAGCTGGAAAAGTAAATGAAAAATTAATATCATATATAGGAAATGAATAAGGGCACAACACATACTTAAAACAGTACCTGGCACCTACTAAGCAAAAACTAGTAATATTTTAGTTAAAATGTATTATATATGGCACTTCCCATATACAAATCAATTATAAAATAAAATCACTTTAGTTTCTTGAAGATTCTAAGATGCCACAGTTTTAGTCAAATTAACCTTGAAAAGAGACCATTTTAGGATACTTGAGAGTAACATTACCAAATAGTCTACTTTTTACAAATATTCATGATAGTATATTCTCAATTCCTTCTTGTTACTATAGACACAATGCATTTTCATTTTTTTTTTGTTGTTGTTTTTTGTTTTTTGAGACAGAGTCTCGCTCTGTTGCCTAGGCTGGAGTGCAGTAGCGCGATCTCAGCTCACTGCAAGCTCCGCCTCCCGGGTTCATGCTGTTCTCCTGCCTCAGCCTCCTGAGTAGCTGGGACTATAGGCCCCCGCCACCACGCCCGGCTAATTTTTTTCTATTTTTTAGTAGAGACAGGGTTTCACCGTGTTAGCCAGGAAGATCTCCATCTCCTGACCTCGTGATCCGCCCACCTCAGCCTCCCAAAGTGCTGGGATTACAGGTGTGAGCCACCACGCCCGGCCGCATTTTCATTTTCAAAAGAACTCCTTGAACATTGTAAATGAATCTCTTCTCAGACAGAAATGGCTTTTCTGGATGCTATGAAAATTTAAAAACTAGAAAGCTAGAAACAATCACAGCCACCTCTCAATCTAGTTGTACTTGTGGAGGACTGTTAACACTAGCATCTAGTGTGTGTCAGATCCCTTTCAACACAGCTGTTCGGTAAAGAATGCTAAAATTCTGTTTCTTTGGGTCCAAATGTTATTTCAGAAATAGATGTATTGTGGAAGTATGAGAAATCCGTAGTTGGTTAAAACAACAATGGAAAACTAACAAACAGTTTAAATTCAGTGATTAAAAAAACACACAGGATTGATGGTTTATGTATCTGGTTTTCTGTAATTGAGGACTGAAGGTCTCCAGTTTTTCCCTGATTTGTGTTAAGTGCATCGCCAGTTTAAGTGGCTCTGAAGCTGCTGCAGCCAGCCAGAATGTATCTGAAGGAAGGAATATTTCCTTGCATTTCAACAAATGTTTATCCAATGCCTCTTTGCTACAGGTACTGGATGCTGAGTGCTATGGCATGCCAGAAGTGACTCATTCTAACTGGGGGTGTGTAGCATTTTATTTATTTTTTTGAGATGGAGTCTTGCTCTGTTGCCCAGGCTGGAGTGCAGTGGCGTGATCTCGGCTCACTGCAACCTCCACCTCCTGGGTTCAAGTGATTCTCCTGCCTCAGCCTCCCGAGTAGCTGGGATTACAGGTGCACACCACCATGCCAAATACAAAAAAATTTTTTTGTATTTTTTTTCTGTTTTTTTTTTATTAACTTTAAGTTTTAGGGTACATGTGCACAACGTGCAGGTTTGTTACATCGTATTTTAGTAGAGATGGGAGTCACCATATTGGTCAGGCTGGTCTCAAAGTCCTGACTTCGTGATCCACCCGCCTCACCCTCCCAAAGTGCTGGGATTACAGGTGTGAGCCACTGCACCTGGCCAGCATTTTAAACTAAGTTTAAGAAATGGCACTGGCCGAAGAATGGAGGCTGGGCAGGATTCAGTTCTAGAAGGGAATATGGCAACAGATCAAGGTCAGAATAGTTACAAAAGCGGCATCATGGTGAGCTCAAAGCTGATCCATATAGCAAGTCGGGCGAGGGCTGGGAACTTGGTGTGGGGCTACAGGAGTGGCAGGGGGCCCAGCAGTCACAGCTGTGGAAGGCAGGCTGCATCTTCATCCTGAGCTGCAGGAATCGCTGGACCCATCCCCAGTGATTCTCAGCGCTTCTGACTTAATTGCGCTGTGCTGGGCCTGGGGCACTGGCATTTCGTAAAGGCTCCCTAGTGACTGGAGTGTGCAACCAGGGGCAAGATTTGCTGATATGAAGCCTCAGGACCAAGCCAAAAATGAAAAGTAGAAGACCCAGAATGTCTTGTTGGGAGGGAGCTACTTGTTCTGGGAATCAGTGGAAGTCTTTAAATTGGGGGATAAACAGGATTTGACTCCTGCTCTGAGATCTTCGCTGGTGCAGAGAATTGGCTGAGGAGGAAAGAAATAGAACACACCTCCTAGACTCTTACTGCTATGGTTAAGGAAAGAGATGATGGGAGCCTCACCCAGGACCAAGGCACAGAATGAAAAGGCATTTTGAGACCGAATCAGTAAATCTCAGTGGTTGACTTACTGAAAGACGGGCAGAGAGGAAATACTGGAGACAACTCTGAGGTTTCCACCAGAGAAGACGCTGAGCGGTTAAAGGAGGCAGAGAGCAGATGTGACCAAGCATGTACTTGGGGAGGAGGTGGTGGTGATGGGTGATGTGTTTGATGAGTGAAGCATTGCTTCTCTGATGCCCAGCAGGTGGTGGGGCATGAGAGTGAGGGCATCGAGGAAGAATCCAGGCTGGAGATAAAATAAACCAGTTTTCAGGCATGCTGGGGTCTCTTGGAAAGAGGCAATATGCTCATTCTCCTGGGTCCTCAAGCGAGGACTGTATTGCTAATGACCTAATACATCTCACATTCAATGGACAGTTTGTGCCCTAGACAAAAAGGGGGAAGGGTTGCTATACATAACCACTGGGTTATCTTTCCACTTCATCTTTATCTTGGTCTCCCATGAAGTAGCGATCAAGGGTCAAACAGGACAGGTTTCTTTGGGGAAAAGCTCTGTCTTCATTCGCTTGCCTCATTGCCTCGGTTTTTCATTAGTACCTACTTTTCCATCTGACCACTTAAGTTCAACATCATTAGTCAAGGTGGGGCAAAGGTGAAATTTATTTTAGTTGAGAAATAGTGTGTGTCTAGTTCAGGTTATTCTGCATAGTTTCAGGTTGAAAATATTAACCAGCCACAGAAGCAGGAACTCATTACAGTTTCAAGGATCAACCAGTCTCTGATCAGGGCTTACGGAGAGGTGAAAGAAGGCCACGCACCCCATGTTACAGCTGCAGGTTCCTTTCTACCTACAGCCAAAAAGTCAGCCATTTGAATTCCCTTTGCTTTGTGCTACTTCAAAACGCTATTTCTGAAACCAGTCTGCTCTTTTTGACCTTTTTCTTCCAACTTGATAGGCTCTCTCAGCCCTGCAACTCTCCTGCAGGTTGGTAATTTTAACTGGACACTGTCTTTGTGAGGCTCAGGGCTACATCCCAGTTTTGTACATCCTTATATTAAAAGTCTCAGAGAGTGAATTCTGCAGCCAAACTTATCAGTTTAAAAATAATTAGCATATCGCATTTCTAGCTAAACCCAAACTGCTTTGTGTCACAGGTGACTGACTCCAAGTCTATAATCTCCCCTTTGAGGACAGAAAACAGCCCCTCTTTTCCATGTGCCCTTAAACCCTGGCTCTGGAGGAATGATGTTCTGAGAGGCCAAGTGGGAAGCACAGGGCAAGCCTTTAAAGAGTCTCCAGGAATGCAGGGCCCAAGGAGGTAATCTCATTTCTGGAGACTCCAATTGTCATAGTCTCCTATTGTAACAGCAACCCTATCCTCATTACTTTTACAAAGGAAAGTTCCCTTGAAAAATTCAAAGTATTACTTTAAAATACCCATCTAGTGTTTAAATTTTTTTTCTGTTTTACTGTTTACAGTCACTGTAATTTTAAAAAGTATCATCTTGCTAACCCAAGTCCACATTTTATACTGAGGAGAAATTTGACCTAATTCTCATATGCATTCACAGCCTCCTTACCAAATAACAGAGTCATATGACGTGACCCTCTCTCAAGAAAGGGAATATGAGAAGGAAATGTTATTTTAAAATAAACACAAAGTAATTTATGCTAGAATAAGTGCTGTGTCATTCTCTTTGAAATGGTCTTTTGTTCTCTATTCTTTTCTTCATGGGCACCATTTTAATCTCCATTTAAGTTTTAGATTCTTAAACCTAATTATTTAAAATACTTTTGCTATTCTTCATTTCTGTCCTTTTTGCTCATACCCTTCTTTAACTCTTTTCTGTGCCTGTTCCCTGGCTTTCTTCTACAGCGTCATAGAGAGGAACACATAAGGCAATGTGTGCTGTGCTCAGTGGAAGACAGAAGTTCAGCATTCTCACCCCGTTCAATCCACGTAGTTTAAAGCTCTTTCTTTAGAGAAAATAAGGTTAACCATCAGGAGTACGTGTAGAATACCTGAGGAATCAGAGTACTCTTCAGTTGTACTTACCATTTGATCACTTTAATTTTTTGGTGAAAAAAGAGAGTAGCTGGTAGATAATCCCTATAATGCTCATTATTCTAAACGCTTGAGTGGAACAGCCTAGAAAACCCCTTTTCTCCATCCAGATCTCTGACTTCTCTACCCTGTGGCCTCATCCATCGCCACTTGACTGAAGGATCATTCCCTTCTGCACGCTTTCTGCACAGTGAAAGAACGGACGCCACGCCTGTCGATGGATCCTCCCCTGTGGCTCGCAGGAGTTCCCCTGCACTGCTCTGAAGTCTCTGGTGTCCTTGTTGATTCTATTTCTCCTCTATGTCTTCATCAGCCTCCAGCCCACAGTATGGGTCCTACTGAGAAGATGGCAGTGGAGGTAGAGTGAGTTTTAGGAGATGAGGGGGAACTGCAGCAGGGCAAGGATGAGAGGCCAGTCCACAATGTTCCTGATGTAGATTCTGAGAGCTTTAGCTTTCATTCTGGAGCCTTGGGAGTATAGCAGCAGGGAACTGTCTGAATGGTTTTTTATCCTCCAGTGAGCCCCCAGATGCCTTGTGGAGGGCCCATGGAGGGAGTGAGACCAGAGGAAATACGAAAGGTTAATGATGAGGCCTCTACAATGCCTTGAACAAGAAATAATAGGTGATAGGGGGGAATGGAGAGCAGGAGGAGGAGATAGAGGAAGCAGATTCCACAGAGCTTAGGGACTGCCTAGATACGGGGAGTGAGGCAGACAGGAAGTGATCATGTTCACCTTGCTAACTTGGGCAACTGCAGTCAAGGTCTTAGCAGATGAACCTTGTATTTGTATCATAGTTTTATCATTAAAAAGTGAAGAAAGATATTGATACTTATAAGTTACTAAGCTACATACAGAATAAAAATCCTTCTGTATGAATTTTCTTTTCTGCTTTACTGCTTATGATCATTTGCAATTTTAAAAAGTATCTGTCTTACTAACCCAATTCCATATCTTGCACTGAGGAATATTTGACCCAGTTATAATATGCATTCGCAGCCTCCTTACCAAACCACAGTCATGTGATATGAAGGGTACAGAAGGATTTTTATTCTGTATTTGGAGACGACATACCATTTCCTACTCTTCCTTCTTGAACCTAGAGTGGAGTATTTTGTCCTTAGTCTATTGTTCAAACACTTCATTTTTAAAATCCAAATTATTCTTTGTGCCTAGTCATCAATGACTCCCTTATCAATGTCTGTCTCTCTAATCTTACTTCTTTCTACCTCGACTCTAAGCAAGTTCTACTTGCTGCCACCTGAATTGAACTAAGAATTCTCTTTTTTGTTTTTGCCTATGCTATTTCTTGCATCAGAAAATTCACCAATTTATTCAACAAATAATTATTGACAATTTATATACAAGCTAAGAGAAGAATAAGTTAAAGTGCTAGCCTTCAAGGAGCTCATCATATAACATGGTGTGGGACAAGGCAAAACCCCAAATAATACCCTCATTGCCTTGACATACAGTTGGGTAGAGCCCAGAAGTATAAATAAAATCCACTGCTGTTTACCAGAAGGAGTGAATCACAGAAGCTTCATTTGAGGTGTCCTTAAAGTATTTCGACAGAGGCTTTTTCTATAGCCTCCAGAAGGGCAGAGACTGTGTCTATTTTAATCACTAGTCTATAACAGACTACTCTGCATCACACCGGCCATGTGGTAGCCATGGTGTCTGTGGGATGAGAGGCATTTGCATGTTTACTCCTTAATTCTAGTGGAAACTGCAGCATGAGCAAAGACATGCAGAGTGGAAAAGCAAAGGATACATAGGGAAGAAACATCCTATTCTGCTGGAGCATGGGTATCTATGTTAAAAGGGTCAGATCAGCAAATCGGGTGGATGAATGCCCCAGAATAGAAGGCCTTGAACAGCGTCGACCTAGTTCACTGGGCAATGGAGAGATGCGGGATGGGGAGGTGCAGAAATCACAGGGATTTTAATCAGAGGTCTGCTGGCCTGTGAAGAATGCTCAGGGAGGAGAAACAATAGACAGAGAAACTGTTTACCTAAAAGTGAGGAGTTCCAGGAAAGGGGGGCATAAAGTAAGATGGTGCTGATGGAAATGGATTTTAAAAAGCAGATTGAGACTGACTGGCAGGATGTGATGATGGACTGTGGGACGAGGGTGAGGGGCCCACAAATGAGAGACCTGGGGTTCCATGTGGTTCTCATATTGCTTTTAAAAATTAGAATAGTTAGCAATATTGAAAGAACAAAACCCCAAAGTTTTTACATAAAAACCTGGATTTCTGGCTACTTCCTGAAAGTCACAAGACCTGACGACACTGGACCTACAATTCTGTCAGCAACAAACAGCTGGTTCTGAGAGCTGCTGCCCCTCCTGGAGATGGGGGCATGCCTCCTTCTCCCTGCAGCCCCGCCCAGCCTGCTTCACCTCTTCCTGTGGCTTGTTGTTACTTGGGGGCATTGAGGTTTTCAAGCCTGCCAATGAGATCTGAGTTTCCAGTGTGGGAGCCAAGAGCCATGGGCCACTCTTCAAACTGGAAAATTAGGAAGAGCAGCTCTTTTTTAAGAAGATGCCCACCATAGATCTAGAAATGCTGAGTTGGTCACCTTTGCATCCTTCATGACCTTGTTCATTGCACTCCAGTTTTATTAGCTCTCTAAGCTTAGAGCAGAATTCAGTCTGTGATTGCTATCTACCCCCATAGGGGGAGCACAAAATACTTTAGCTACTTTGAAAAGAAGCAAGAATGAAAGTTGAAAAAATGAGGGAGACTTTTGTTAGATAACAGGGGAAAAAAGATATTTTGGCACTGGGGCGTTTTTAAAGCCAGTAGTGATTAAGGTCAGGCTTAGGAGCTGGACTGCTGGGGTTTGAGTTCGGTTTTATGTTCTTGCCATGGGATCTTTGAGCAGGATACTTAACCTTTTATCTCAAGTGTTTTCATGTTTATAAATCAGGGATGGGATTGTATCTGCCTCAGAAAGTTGTGAGTTAATAAATGCAGTGTTTAGAATAGGGCCTACATGGTGAAACCCCATCTCTACTAAAAATACAAAAATTAGCTGGGTGTGGTGGCGCGCGCCTGTAGCCCCAGCTACTCGCGAGGCTGAGGCAGGAGAATCACTTGAACCAGTGAGGCAGAGGTTGCAGTGAGCCGAGATCGTGCCACCACACTCCAGCCCTGGTGACAGAGGAGTGAGACTCTGTCTCAAAAAAAAAAAAAAAAAAAAAAAAAAAAAAGAATAGGGCCTACCAGAGTAAGAGCTTACAAAATGTTAGCTACGATTAGTAACATTATCAGAAAAAACAGCTTTCTGTAGCTAACTTTCACTAATTTCTAGCCCAAGACTGGCCTGTGTAGTACAGTGATATTCAGATTCTACTGGAATTTTCCTGCCCCTAAAATGTGCTTCTAGGTTTGTGGTATCCTCAGTGAAATCCTCAGTGCTTCCCTAAACCTGCCTTATAATTTCATTTCTTTTTGAAAAAATTTTAAAAAATTGTGGCTACAAAGTAGTTGTATATATTTGTGTGTATATGAGGTGTTTTGATACAGGCATGCGATGTGAAATAATCACATCCTGAAGAATGGGGTATATTTATCCCCTCAAGCATTTATCCGTTGTGTTACAAACAATCCAATTACCTTCTTCTAGTTATTTTACAATGTACAATTAAGTTATTACTGACTATAGGTACAATTATTACTGACTATAGTCATTATCAAACAGTAGGTCTCATTCATTCTTTCTATTTTTTCAGTACCCACTAACCACCCCCACCTACCCCCCAGCACCCCACACTACCCTTCTCTGCTTCTGGTAACCATCCTTCTACTCTCTATCTCCATGAATTCAATTGTTTTGATTTTTAGATCCCTCAAATAATTAAGAACCTGCAATGTTTGACTTTCTGTGCCTGGCTTATTTCACACAACATAATGATCTCTAGTTCCATCCGTGTTGTTGCAAATGACAGGATCTCATCCTTTTTTTCTATGGCCGAATAGCATTCCATTGTGTATATGTACCATATTTTCTTTATCTATTCATCTGTTGACTTAGAAAGTGTTGGCTAGGCACGGTGGCTCACGCTTGTAATCCTAGCACTTTGGGAGATCCAAGGAAGGCAGATTGTTTGAGCTCAGGAGTTCAAGACCAGCCTGAGCAACATGGCAAACTCTTTGTCTACAAAAAATACACACACACACAAATTAGCTGGAAGTGCTGGCGTGTGCCTATAGTCCTACCTACTCAGGAGGCTGAGGTGGAAGTTTAGCTTGTGCCCCAGAAATCAAGGCTGCAGTGAGCTGAGATCACACCACTGTACTCTCTAGCCTGGGTGACACAGTGACCCTGTCTTTTTTTTTTAAAAAAAAAAAAAAAGCATAGGTAATTTCTATCTTCCTAAGCTTGGTCTACATTTGCCCTGGCCACAAGATATAGAAGCACCCCTCCCCAACAAAGAGATTTTGAATTTGCATTTCAACCTATCCTTCTCCGATCTTACAACTGCTTCCTTCGCCCCTTCCCCAGGGGTCTCTGTGGCTTTGAGCCCTAGGAGACTAAAGTCTGGTCCATTTCAGTTTTGTGTCAGAGTCACTAGTTATGCTATTCTACGGTATGCAATGCAGGGTTATGCTAATTCCACCTGTGATGAAACTTGGGGTATTAGACCCTGGAACCTAAGATTGAAAACTCATTAATAACATTACATTAATAAACATATTTAATCCTGGTGCTGCTACTACATAGCTGTGGCAAATTACTGGACCTCTCTGTGACCCTTTCCCCACCTTTGAAAGTAGAAATAATGATACCTACTTGCATAGGGCTGTTGTGGAGACTGAATGAGTTAATTAGTGCATGTGATGTATTTCACTAAGTGCCAGCCAATGGCATAGCAAGAGTGAGGTAGAGAAAGCGGTTGGCCCCAGGTGCAGCACTAAGGGATGTACTGGTTGTAGAGAATTTATGAGTAATAAAATTTACTAAAAAGTCGATCTGCTGTGTATCCCCACCATGCTCCAGCAATTCTAAACAGCATCAAAGATGCAATACCTAGTCCAGCTAGGGTGAACTGCTCCTACCACCTCCTCCCTTGGTATACCACTAGTGCCAGTAAGACAGTATGCTAGCAACAATTAATGATTAATAACAAAAGATAACGAAAAGAAGAAAAAAATGCAGGATGCTCAACAAATGCAATAATATACACATGAAGATAATTTTTGCAAGTGTTTATCCCACAGCTGCTGAATAATTAAAGTTATCTTAAATGTATCCCCAAGCAACACAGTGTATTTTCTCTTAATGGCATAACTGAAGAGCATGTCTTTAGGTTATCACAGGCAATTTGCTGAAATGTTCTTACCGCTACTGATGAACAGGTCTAGTAGCTGTTCTTTGGAAAAACGAGCATCTACTTCAGCTCTCACTATTTCACAGGAGAATCCTGCAGCCATTTGTCTGTGCTGTGATAAGAAAATAGGGTGATTAGTTCTACCACTTGCCAGTTTTCAAATACAAGGGGATGATATACAAGTAATCAATACCTTCAGGCAGAGTGCAAGCTGATGTACTATGTAGTCTTGCAAGCTTCCTTCTGGGCCGTGGAAAATGACATTGTGATATTGCTCAACCTATTAACAAACCAAGTAGAGACCTAGGGTGAAGATGCTAAATTGATGAGAGAAAAAAAGTGGTACACAGGTGTGGAATTCTTTTTTGATTGTCCTCATACTTTCAAAAGATTAAAAACAATATTTTAGAGATTAGCTTTATTCATTGGACACGTGTACTCTCATTTGAATGTGAAACATGGGCAAAGGGTACTTAGCAAAAGGTGACACTTTATTAAAAAAACACATTTTTTCCCTCTATTTTCTATAGTGAGGGTCTGCAGGGTAGCTGAGAAACACAGTTGCAAGTTCATTTTGTCCCTTCCAGAAATTCTGTAACTTTTTCTATATTATCCTTTGCAGATGCTCTTTATGTGGGATTTTGTCAGTGCTTATTTAGCTTGTTCGTGGTTAAAACAGTAATGCATTTCATTATGGAAATTTTGGTAAATATAAAGAAGAATAAAAAATTACTGAGTGTCAGCACCCACAGTCACCGTAAATATTTTTGTTTCCTTCCAGTTTTTTCTTTGCATAGTGGCTGCGTGTGTGTGTATGTTTAAAAGATGGGTACATGAGTGTAATCTTTTTACAGCTGTTGTATATCAGAGAATGTCTTTGTGTTGACTTCTTAGGTAAAAGATGTTTTGATGAGTATAAAACTCAGATCAACTTTATATATTATTCCATTCTGGAATTCAGTGTTTTAAAGAAATCTAGGTAGAGATGGATTACTTTTGCTTTGTCAAAAAGAAAATCTCCTGCCTGGATGCTTATATATATATTTTTTAAACTTTATCCTCGTGTATAAGGATACCACGCCTGAGAACATGGAGATTCAGCATGCACTTGGATGGAAAGGCAATTATCATCTACACAGGGCAAAGGCAGCGATGTCTTGAGGAAAATGTAGAGAGGAAAGTCAGCCTCCCACTTCTGTCATCCCAGGACTGACACCCCTGCCCCCTGCCCAGCACACATGCTTGGGAGAAGCTTTCTTAATGGAAAGCTGGTCTTGCAGCAAGGTCTTGCAGGAAAGGACTTGGACAGGTGAGGCTCCAGCCTAACTGATACAGTTGATATTGCTCACATGAAGACTGAGCCACTCAGACTTGGAGAAGTTTTGAGTTTGTTCTCTCTATAATCTAGAACAGGACAATGTAAGAACGTGTGTGTGTATCTCTGTGTTGTCTCTCTCTTGTACTCTGATGAGGTTGTCCCTTTGAGATCACAGGAAAAAGCCCATCCTTTATGGTAGCTGGGATGGACTTCTGTGAAGACAGTAAAAATGCCCCAGTCCATCATTACAGGGAGGCGGATTGTGGGATATAAAAGGAAGGCTTGAAGAAAAGCTCTTAGCATAAGAGATGAACTAAACTTTTTCCTTACCCTAGGCCTTTAAGACTTGAGCTTTGGGCCGCGAGTAGTGGCTCACGCCTTTAATCCCAGCACTTTGGGAGGCCAAGGTGGGCGGATCACTTGAGGTCAGGCGTTCAAGACTAGCCTGGCAAAAATGGTGAAACCCCATCTCCACTAAAAATACAAAAATTAGCCAGGTGTGGTGGCGGCCGCCTGTAATACCAGCTACTTGGGAGGCTGAGGCAGGAGAATCGCTTGAACCCGGGAGGTGGAGGTTGCAGTGAGCCAAGATTGTGCCACTGCACCCCAGCCTGGGCAACAGAGCGAGACTCTGTCTCAAGGGGGAAAAAAAAAGACATGAGGTTTGGCCTCTAAGGAGACTAAGGAAAGTTGGTGAGCACTTCTGGGAAGTGGAGGAAAGCCAGGCATGACCACTAGGATTCAGACCATGAGCTAAGAGGGTGGTGGTCCTTTAAGGGGCTCCTTGATGCTGGGCTTGGGACTGGGTTTTAGGCTCTGAAAGACATCATGTCTGGTAGCCTCCAGTAATATTCTCTGAGTTGGAACACTATTCAATTATTAGTACACCTTCAATAAAAGGCTTATGGTGGAGGTGCAGGCAAGGACCAAACCTGGAGCAGGAACTTCCCCAGAGACACAAGAAAGAATACCCTAGAAAGTGCTGCTGAGGTTCTGCCTCTAGGCAGTAAGGCAATGGGGCCACAAGTCTGCAGGGGTACATTATCATTAAATAGTAATTATTGAAGAGTAATATGTTCCCATTTATACTTACGAGATGGGGAAGCCTGGGTGATGTATCATTAAAAAATGCTGCCCAGATAGGTCTAGTTATAGCCTCTTTCTCCTAATCTTAAATGGAACATGATAAGTCCTTTTGATATGCATAATCATAATTTTTTTGGATTAGGACATTTTTCTCCAATTTTTTGGTAATTTCTCCTCTTCTAGTTCTCTTTAACTATAATGGACACCTATAATGCTTAAGTTCTCTTTTTTCTGCTAGTATCTGTCATCTTATCTCATCATTATAGCTCTGTCTTCTTTCGCATTGAGAGAGCTCAAGTTAGTCTTGCACAACACGCAAAAGAATATTCACGATCTCACTTCTGTTCTCTACAGTCAAGTGCAACTTTATGCCATTGCATTTTCAATTGTTCTTATAGTTCCTTACCTCATCCACCTCCTTTCTAACACTTTCCTTTGTAATCTAAGCCCAGACTCTACTATGACTTTCTTGCCCTGCTTTCATAGTCTACCACCTTGCATTCTGTAGACAAAGAACATAATTTTCCAAACTTTTTCTGTTTTTCCTAGTTGCTGTGGTCAAAATGTTTGTGTTGCTTCCCCTGGCTCCAATTCATATGTTGAAATTCTAACCCCCAAGGTGATTGTATTAGGAGTTGGGGTTGTTAGGAGGGATTAGTGCCCTTATAAATGAGGCTAAGGGGAACCCCTTGCCCCTTCCACCACTTGAGGACTGAATGAGAAGGTGCCAACTATGAACTAGGAAACAGGCCCTAACCAGACACTGAATCTGCTGGCCCCCGATCTTGAACTTTCCACAACCTGGAACTATGAGAAATACATTTCTGTTGCTTGTAAGCCACCCAGTCTATGATATTTTGTTTCAGCAGCCTGAATGGACTAAGACACTAGCAAATAATTTAAGGGTGTGTTCTTCCCTGAGTTTGCAGACTGAAAACTGTTCTGCAGTATTCTTCCAGAGGTATACGGTTACTTTGTTATTATTCGTTTATGTACTATGAAACCAGAGGAAGAATTTTTCAGGAAAGCAGGATGTGTGGACCACCACTGGCTTCACTGGCTGTCCACAAATTGGATGGCTGAATCTCCTTCTTGGGTCAGTGGGTGGATGAAAACTTGGTGTCTGCAGTTGCTGATTAAACTCCTGGGTCTAGCAATGGCTGCAATGGAATGAACTCCTACTGTCCAACACAGCAGACAATGCATGAAGATAAACCACAGTCCCAGGAAGCGCCACAGCCCAGCAGCTCCTGCCTCCATCCCTGCTGAGTGCTTATGGAGAATCCACCACCTGGGATGTAGCACAGTCTCACTAATCCCACCAACTTTTTGTCCAGGTATTTCTAGGACCCGCAGTCTTCGGATGGATGTGGAAAGGACTCCTGGGAGTGGAGGAGAATATCATGGTGCTGCAAAAAGCAGAGACTATGCAGTAAAGGATAAATGCCCAATTTTCTAAGTGGTATAAATCTTTTTTTATTTATTTTTTAATCACCAGGAAGATGGTAGGGGAAGGATGATAACGATTTCCTACCTAATTTCAGGTAGGCCTCACATAAGTGGGCCTAATACTGTATTAGTCTTAATGATAGTAGAAAATACTTGCAGATTCTTGCCAAAGAGAGACTTCAGTTCTATTTTTCTGTGACTGAGGTTTTGTCAGTTTTCAAAAGTACTTTAGTGGGAAATTGTCTATTAGGTATGCAATTTGCTAGCCAGGTGCAATTTTAAACTAGAGCTCTTGAGCTTTCCAATTAATCCCAAATCGCTATGATTTATTGGGTAGAATTTTTTTTCACAAGTAATGTATCGTTTCATACCAGTGAAACAGGATACCGATTTTTAAGATTTACTGAAAATAAAGAGGCTAAAGATTTTCAGGATTTACCCCAGAGATTTTCAACTAGCGTCGCTATTTAATCTTGTCTCACTTCTGAAAACAAGAGTGCTCTATTCATTTTGGCCATCCTGTCAAACTGCCGACACTTTCTTAAGATTGATTTTGAAATCAAATAACATAAAGAGACCCAACTTCATAAAGAAGCTGTCTTTAGTTGCAACACTTCATTTGTTCTCAGACTGTAGGTTTTTAGGAAACACATGCAGGAAACATTCAATTTAAAATTTCATTGAAAAGGCCATTCACTAGATGTAAGCCCTTTGCATTTACAGTCTGATGTCCTTCATGGGATAAAGTAGAAATATAAATAAATAAGTGAATTAAGTAGGTAAAGAGAAAAACAAATGTATATACCTTCCAGATCATTCATACATTTTAATGCATGCATTTCATTAGTAGGTTTCTCTTCATTTCAGGTATTCCCATTGTTTTGTAAATGGTATTCTGTTATCTCATTAAATGATACAGTCATGTTGGTTACCATTTAAATTCCGAACAACAACAACAAAATACCTTAATTACTGGGAACCTGTTACTCTATCAGAACCGGGGCGAACATGCAAAGCTTTGCTAAGACATTACATATTGTTTTGAAGTTATCATATTATATTTCTCCAAATATCAAGATCTTGGGTATAATGAATATATATACTCCATGCTTCCAGCAGAGGGCTCTAAAGATAGATACATAGGCAGATCTTTTGGGGAAAGAGGGGTATAAATATTCTAATTGTATTGAAAGGAGATCTGTTCTTTGAACAAGATCAAACACAACTTTTAAAATTACAGTCTTAATTGTAGTTACCAGAATTATCCCCTAAGTGCACATTTATAGTGTGACATTTCTGCTTATTGATAAAGGGACACTGGCCTCATTATCACAATTGGTACCAATCCCTTTTATTCTTGTGTCTTCACAGACTATTCAGAAAGCTCATCACATGTCAATTAGTGCTTTGTGAGCCAAACAGATTCTGGATTAAACGGAAACAAGTGACCTCAACAATAGACCACGCATCTCTATTTTTTTCCCTCCACAATGCTTTCCTGCAGAATGGGGTTTACCAGAAGAGCTGTGATCTCCACTGCTGTTGATGTGGCACCTGTAATGTGTTTGCAGAGCTGTGGCATTTTAAAGCAACAAATCCCAAGTTTTGTTTGGAGTTTCACTTGTCACACATAGTCTGAGGAAAAGAAGCTTCTGTCCAGAGACAGTTCTAGGCCAGCTCGTGCTGACTAAACAAAAACGAAAAATAAAAGGGCATTATGGAGCCAATGAAATTGGGATCATTAAAACCACATGCTTTATAGCTACAAATTTCATTCCACCCATATCTGACACCTGATTTTAAATAACTAATTTACTTGTGACTTTAGAGCCACTGACGGCACAATTACGGTCTATTCATTAACATAAAATTTCCTCAAACAATATTGGTACATCCAGCATTTGGAATACAAAAAACTGGAATTCTTCACGGTAGAGAGCATTTTAATCATTTGCTGAGGTCCCTTTTAAAGAATAGGTGTAAGAGTAATAGGAATTTAAGAGAAATTACAGTTCACATACATAGCAGACTGGGTTACTAACTTCAAATATAGACAGGTCCCCATTTATTGATACAGACATAATAATTTGGGTATTACAGCTATTTTAAAAACATAAAACTATAAGATTGAACTTTTAGACATAACTGCTCCCTTGTCAGCCAGCCTCTGGAATTCATGAAGTTTTTCTGCTTTAGACCTTTTTCTGGGCTGACATTTACTGCCCAGGATCCTCTTCCACTATTGCTGTGGAAGCCAAATGTTCCACTGGTGGCAGAGCCGCCTCTTCCTCATATCAGGCAACTGGCTGCTTCCCACTTTCACTAGGCCCTCACCCAGGCTTGCTCCTCCCTTCCCTAAGAAAGATCAGGCTAGAGCTGGCCCTCTGCTACCAGGGTTGTGGGAAGTCTTAAAGACACATAACTATCACTTAAAACCTTATTTTTATGGGAAAGTAGCGAACTTATTTTGGGAATGTACGGAGAATAACTAGGCTTTCCTAGTGATGATTCTCAGTGACTGGCATGGGACATACTGGAGTGAATGAAAAACAGGTAGAAGAATCTCAAGGATCCCATCCTGGACATTCAGAGTCTTAATTTTAAAGAAGCGCTCAGATCAAGATGATCGAACTCCAGCATTTTTTTCTAATATAATTATTCACAGTCACCAAATTATTAAAACACGAGGTTTCAAATAACCTAACAAAAATTGCAACTGGCTAAAAGAACTGTTTAAGTTATTGCAAAAAATTCAACAATTACAATAAATTACTAGTGATTCAAAATTCAATTGGGTTGAATATTTCCCGTATTAAATCAAGGGTAGAGATTTAAAATGTAGTTGTATTATTTTTAAACAATAAAAGTGTTTTAAAATAACATCATTTTAAAAAACAGAAACAGAAACAGAATCCTGATTTAAAGTCTTCACTACATGTGGTTTTCTGCATAAGGGTTTTAACATATGCATTTTATATAATATATTTGCATACATAGTAATGACTGGTACTGTAATGCTTAATCAATAGGCTAATAACCTAGGCTAATAAACTATGATTACATACATGAGTAGGCAGAAAGGCTAGTTTCAACTCCTTGGGTCCCACCACTTAATTGCTGAAGACGCTGGGTAAATTACTTTGAGTCTTTGTTTATTTAACTGTAAAACGTAACTTGTATGGAGTATCTATCTCATAGAAAGATTAAATGAAATTATCCGTATATTTAGAACAGAGGTTGGTGTATAATAAATGCTCAGTAAAAAGTTAGCTATTCAAAAGCAACTATCATCAGAGTGAACAGACAACCTACAGAACGGGAGAACACTTTTGCAATCTATCCATCTGACAAAGGTCTCATATCCAGAGTCTACAAGGAATTTAAACAAATTTACAAGAAAACAAACAAACCCATTAAAAAGTGGGCAAAGGACATGAGTAGACAATTCTCAAAAGGACATTCATGTAGCCCACACACATGAAAAAAAGCTCAACATCATTGATCATTAGAGAAATGCAAATCAAAACGACAATGAGATACCACCTCACGCCAGTCAGAATGGTGATTATTAAAAAGTCCAGAGACAACAGATGCTGGCAAGGTTGTGGAGAAAAAGGAACACTTTTACACTGTAGGTAGAAGTGTAAATTAATCCAACCACTATGGAAGACAGTGTGGCAACTCCTCATTTCTTTCTAGAGGCAGAAATATCATTTGACCCAGCAATCCCATTACTGGGTATACACCCAAAGGAATATAAATCATTCTATTACAGGGATACATGCATACGTATGTTCGCTGCAAGACTATGGATAATAGCAATGACATGGAATCAATCTAAATGCCCATCAATTATAGACTGGATAAAGAAAATGTGGTACATATACACCATGGAATACTAAGCAACGATAAAAAGGAATGAGATTGTGTTCTTTGCAGGCACACGAATGGAGCTGGAAGCCATAATCCTCTGCAAACTAATGCAGGAACAGAAAACCAAACACTCCATGTTCTCACTTATAAGTGGGAGCTGAATGATGAGAACACATGAACACGTGGTGGAGGGGGTGGAACAACATACACTGGGGCCTGTCGCAGTAGGGGCTGGGGGGAGGGAGAGCATCAGGAAGAATATCTAATGGATGCTGGGCTTAATATCTAGGTGATGGGATGATCTGTGTAGCAAACCACCATGGCACACATTTACTTATTTAATAAACCTGCACATGTACCCCGGAACGTAAAATAAAAGTTGAAGGTAAACAAAGTCAACTAGTACTACATTTGTGTATCTACTGTACAGATTTCCAACAATTCAACACACATCAATGTGCTCGTAGTTATCTGTGGAACTGGGAAGCTATGCCATTCTCTGGCTCAAATTCCCTCAGTGGCTTCCTAGCCACTTGGAGTAAAATTCAAAGTTTTTGCCATATTCCGGCATTATCTAGTTTCTGTTCATTTCCCAGACTTCACTGTCAACCTAGATACATTTGTACCTGTGGTTCCCTGTACCTCAAACACCCTCCACAAGGTGACTCCCTTCATTTCATTTGTTTTTCAGTCCAAATGTCATTATAGTAAGATCTTTCCTGATAACTCCATCTAAAAATAGTGCTTTCTGCCTCCCCTTCCACCCACTCTTTATCTCCTTGTCTGCTTTTTCTTCACACTTGTATTAGTGCTGGTCATCACATCACATGTGCATTTATTCATTTGATTTTTTAAAAATCTGCCTTCTTTACCACTAGAAGGTAAACTGTATGAGGTCAGGGAATGTGTCTTATACATAGCTCTATCCTCAGTTTCTAAAACATTACCTGCATTTAACAGGCTCTCAATAAACAGTTGTGAAACAACTGAAATAACAGGACACAAAAATACATAACACAGGGCCTATGCTCTTAAGGGGCTTATAATTGTTTATGGAAGAGAAAACATGCACAACCATTACAATATATTGTTGTCTCGGTCACTTTAAATTTTGCAGTGACTGCTGAAATAAGTGATACATTTTTATTATATTCATTCAGAGTTAATTGTTGGATTAAAGAAGTCTTTTATGTACACTCACTGAATTCAGAATAGAATCAAGAACAGTGTTTGGTCTCTGATTTGCTGTTAACTGGTGGTGAAATTATGTCTTATGTATAAGCAGACACATATATAAGTGTACTTGGAATATTTTACGTATAATGTGACCAGCAGACATTTCATTTTACAGATTTGCGAGTCAACGCTAATTTGCAGTTATGTTTTATCATCTTAACGGATGAAGGAAAAGCCCTGGGTCAGAACCTTGCCTTGTATGGAGAAGCTGACAAGGGGGAAGGGGAGAGAAGGGAGTGGTTCTACCAGCTGATTCTACTGAGAGCCTGAGGCTAACATTCCTGAAAACCAGTTGATCACATCCTTCTACTTTCACTTAAGCCAAGTAATGACATAGATCTCCTTCCCATCACAGGCATACTTTCATGCTTTTAGGAAGGGGGACAAAGAGTAAAGCAAAGAAGTCAAAGTATCAGATTCAGGAGAATCCACCTTTTCTACATTGTGAGGCTTTGAATGTTTCTCTGCTACTGTGGCTGCTGGTACAAAAGCTAATCCTAACTTTGAGCCTGGCTAGATGATCAATGGAATGGTTTTGAATACTTCTTTTCATAAGGGGTGAAAACAAAGGCATCAATTCAGTCTATGGAAACAACTTTTGTCAAGGGTCATAGTTCCAACTCATTTATTTAAAAAGGTCATCTAAATTAAGGCAGCAAGCAAAATCATTGTTTAAAGTTTTAAACCAGTAGTATTAGTTTTAGATAGATCTCATACACATCAGAGACTTGCACAATTCTGGCTTCATCACTTACTAGATGCATGACTTTGAGCATTTTACCTCTCTCTGTTCAGTTTCCCCATCTATAAAATGGATGAAATTATCTCACAGGGATGTTTTGAAGAATAAATAAAATAAGTCATAACAGCACTTGGCATATTGCCTGGCATGTAATAAGTATTTAATGAATGGAAAGCATTACATTTATCCATTTTACATTTATAATTTGCTACTTTCTTTTAATGATCATATTCTTCTTCTTCCTTTTAGTAACAGACCACCTGGTTTTAGGTGGGTGCACAATTGCCCAGCAAAAGGCTCCACTTCCCAGCTAGGCACCGACAGGTGTCTTAAGTTCTGTTGAATGGGATGTGGGCAGGAATGACACGTGCAATTCCCCTGAAAGGAAAGGCTTGCCCTCCAGGATCTCTCTTTCCAGCTAGGAAGCGGGAGTGGGAGTGGTGACTACCTTTGACCAAGCAACACAAACAACATCCCAGGGTAGAGTGGAGTAGGGAGAAAGGATACTGAGATCCTGGGGAGGTCACCCTGCCACTTCTCCCTCCCCAGGCCTCTCACCTGCTGGGACTTATATGTTTGAGAAAAATAAACTTCTATCCTGTTTAAGCTGTAATTATTTGGTTCCCGTTAAAGTGGCCAAATTAACCTTCTCACTAATGCTAGCATCTTTACTCAATTTTAAATTATAAAAGTTTATAGTAAAGCATCTTGATATTTGTGGCCATTCCCTTCCATATTGATCATCATTTACTTGACATCAAGTCCTTGCTAAAGGAAGACACCCTGCTCCTGCCCAAATTATGACATTTCACAGGTCACAGGTGGTCTCTGGAACCAGGCAATAGATACCTGGATGACAGTGACAGAAATCCAGACTATGTAACGGGCAGCCTGCCAGGGAGGGGGCTGGTGGGGAAGGTAACAGTGTCAGAGCACAGGGTGGCGGGGCTTGCACTCCTCCTTTAAACATAAAAATGGGCCACCCAATTTTCCAGTGGCAGGGATGGGAAACACAGGCCTCCACCCAGCAGTGTCCACCTACCAGCCTGAGGTAGTTCTGCATCATCTGGAGAGGGATCATGGAGGCATAAGTCACACTACTGAGGCAGCCTTCTAGAGGACCTGTAGGAAAGGACAGACAAAGAAAAATGGGCACTCCCTTGTTAAATATGAACGACAGAATCTATCATAAAAGATAAATGTGTTTGTTGACTTATGTAGACAGTGCTGACATTCGGCCAGGAGGCACCAATGTGCCTTTCTGTTGTGAAAATATCGTCACACTCTGTTCTGGCTGATAAACTGCCACTGATCCTGACCTCCCAAGAGCTCCCAGCTGCTCCTTCCCCCACCCCCTGGGATGCCCGCCTACCTCCCAGCAACCACAGCCAGGGCCTCCCGATCCCAGCCCAAACACTGTGCCCAGTATCTGCTGATTGCTGGGCTCAATGTTTTACAGTTCATAAGTAAAAGTTATCATAGATCATTGCAATCCTCAGAAAGCTTTAGCCTTGGCCACCGTTAGGTCCATTGGCAATACTTGCCACCCCTCCCCCCAAGTTCTGCCATTCTCTCAATACATTGTTTGGGCCTAAAGCAATTTTCTGGGGTGGCCTCACACTTTTCTTTAAACTTCAGTAAGTCCAGTTCAAGTAATAAAATAAATCTTTATTAGCTAAGATTGAATTTTCAGACTCCATTCCCACGTATGGGAAATACATGAAGTAATCCATAGCTGTTTAGCATCAAGGGCTGAGAAACTGAGTATTCCTATACCACTTAGTGGCAGCATGACCTTAGGCAAGAATATCAATCTCTCAGAGCCTCAATTTCCTTGGATATAAAATAGGGATAAGCAGAAATGCATATCTCATTGGGTTATGAGAATTAAATGATTTGATACTGATAATATGCTATAAACAACAGGGTCTAGCACATAGCAGGTGCCCACTAAACATTAGCCTGTACCATTATTATAATCATATTAAGCATTATTAAGCACAGTAAAAAAAAAAAAGACATTTCTCTTTTAACACAGTCTCTGTCACTGTCTTATCAGCATGCCAGTTTGGCCTCTGGTTTATTTCCAATGAGTGATGCTATCAGAATGACAGGAATCAATGATCCAGACAAACATCACCACGGGTGTCAAGAATATAGCTTTTGAGTTTTCCTCCCCTTAATCAAACATTTTAAAAAACATCTAATTACCTAGTGGTGGAAGTCACATGTGCGTGGCTAGAAGACATGGGATGAAACGTGAAGATTTAAGAACTGGTGCTCTGAGGCAGCCATGAAGCAAACACTCTTTAAACGTCACCTTAGTTAGGGACATCCTTACCTGACAAAAGCACAGTGATGTGCTCTGCCTTATTCTTCCTCATAAAGTCCCACGGGGACTGTACGAAGCTCTGACCCACTGACCACAGCACATTTCCTAGTTCCAAAAAATGAAATAAAATGTCAAGGGAAGCTTATGAGTGGTTTTTCTCACAAGGGTAAACATATGCTCTCTTCTGTGAGAACCCTAAGGAATTCCAAGCTTAAACTGTCAAAGGCATGTACAGAACACATACAGGGCCACACAAGGGGTTAGCTCCCTAATGAAATTCTTGTTGAAGGTTGAAAGGAAGGCTTTCAATCTACAGACTTCTCCAAAGCAGCCAATAGGAGGGATTCAGGGAGAGATCTAGAAAGCAAATATATCCACTCAAATATTTCTAGGGTTAAGCTCTCAAGAACAAGGCTGTCCATAATCTAAAACTGTTTCAGGGTTCTTCCAATGCTTGTTTCTCAAAGCCTGAGCACTTTGGGTGAGATATGAGATCATTTATGATCTGGTCCCTGAGCCTCTTTCCAGCAAATTTTTAGATTCCAGAAAAAAAAAAAATAATTTCAGGTGCTCAGAATAAGGCAGGCCTTCTCCCATTGCGGGCCCTCTGCTCACTCTTGTTCTGAAAGGGTTCCACTTCATAGGTATCTTCCCTAGGGGGTGATTGGTAATAAGTATTTGTTTTCATCTCTTCCTTCCACAGATCAATTCTTAAATATCTATTCTCAGCATGCCTCTAATATACATGCACACTCACCTGTAATTGTGCTTATCTGCTGACCTGAAGTTCCTTTCATGTAGCTTAGGTTATGAATCCGGCAAACTCACTTACATACACACAATAATAACACTAATAATTACCAATTATGAAGTGGTTACAGCGAGGCACTAAACTAAGCCCTTTATCCACAAAACTCAATGATTTTTGGATGTGAAATGCTACTAGGGTGCTCTATACCTCTGAGACAAGCACGAACACTGCAATAATCAAGCCTTAGTATGCACTGCTCACAGAGGTAAACTTATCTGTTGGCAGTGAATATCCATCTGCCTTTGTCAGTTTCCACATTAGCTGAATGAAGGTTGATGGATGGCCATTTCCTTCAAAACACAGTTGTACTGACTTTGTTTATCAGACCCTGGGCCAGAACCACATTTTGAGTAATACTCCATGTGTGGACAAAATGTGTTCCTAAGAACTGAATCATTTCTTAATGCAATTTTAAGTACATTATAACAATTCTAGAATAATCTTTTTTTTTTTTTTTTTAAAGAGACAGGGTCTTTGTGGCTCAGGCTGGAGTGCAGTGGCTGCATCATAGCTCACTGCTGCCTCTAACTCCTGGGCTCAAGGGATCTTCCCACCTTAGCCTCCGAGTAGCTGGGACTACAGGTGCATGTGACTGCACCCAGCTAATTAAAAAAAAATTGTTTTGTAAATATGAGGTCTCAGCATGTTGCCCATGCTGGTCTTGAACTCTTGGGCTCAAGTGATCCTTCTGCCTCATCCTCCCAAAGCACTGGGATTACAAGTATAAGCCACCATGCCCAGCCAATAATAGTAATCTTAATGATCATGCCAAAGATCCATAAAATCAAGTTGTCATGAATACTCTTCTCTAAAAACTAGTAACATGTTTTGAAAGTGACTAAGCATATATGGGTAAACAGAATAAAACACTTTCTGATATAATAATCTGACAGATAAATAGCAATGGTAAAAAGCCCACTTTTCCCTCAACTTTGGACCATTCTTTTCCAATACGGTGCTGTTGAAAGTACACAAGCTTTTCTATCAGACAGAATATGATTTGAATCCTGTCTGCTTCGCTCACTAGTTCTGTGCTCTCAAGCAAGTCATCTTGTACGGAGTTATCTATAAAATGACACCACTGAAGGGACCTTTTATAAGCACCCAACACAGTCCTTGCAAAGGAGCAGATTTCCCATAGATGGTAGTTCTCCCGGACCAAGAAGAAAGGAACTAATCAGGGACACCTAATATTTACAGAGAACTTACTATGCTCAGCAGAAAGCAAATCTCGTAAGTTCTTTGGAATCTGTTTTGTGCTGTCCATCAAATTGAAATAACCAATTACCACCCTGATTCATCCCATGTGGGAGCATTGAATATATCTTTATTAAAGTGCTTCTTTCAAGTCTAGACTTCATCAGAAAACCTGTCCTGGAGGTAAGGTACTAATGCATTACAGTGCTCCTGGCCCAACCCAAGAACAAATTTTGAGCTGTGTTCAGTACTTGTGCAAAAGCAAGCAGCTGTGGGGTGTTTAGTTTCTTGCATTTATCTAGAATAGCAAGTGCAATCACAAAGCCTCATCAAGGGCTTTCATGATTTTTACTCTTTGAGTATTATTTGGGGCATAAAAGCATTTTTATATTAACAGGCAACATTACATAATGGCTACATTGTGAATACTCGTTTTTCAGCACTGGCAGCTGCCACAAGTAAGCTTTGAATGTGCTTAATCAATGAACTAAGAATCAGGTTATGAAACCCACAAACATAAATAAACCCAGAAATTTCACTTTCTCTTCGTCATAGGACTGCTGATACCTAGCGTGATGGATCGTATGCTTCTTGCACTGAGGCCGATGTTGGAATCAGTGGTGTTATTGCAAGTCACGTCTTCCAGACTCCACCATCCATCAGAAGAGATTGCCTGGAAATGATTTGTCAGAGCTTGACTCACTGCTTTTGAAAAATCATCCCATGATGTCTGTTTGCGGATATTTAAAGCACATATTGTGTTTTCACATTCCAAGTCATCAGAACCATAGTTGCTTGGTTCAATCTCACCCACTGAAATCCTTAAGGGTATTTTAAGAGCATCTGTTAGAAGAGTAAAAGAATTAGGAGTTACAAAAATCTGGACAGAAAAAAAAAGTAAAACTATTACATAAAATAAGCAGATATAAACATTTAAAAAATATAAACCAAAGCTATTTTACTTCATTAAATAACATTACACTGAACGTCTTACACTGGAGTAAACTTTTGTCTCCCAATCTCTTCAGTTTCTTTGGAAGCATGCTGCATGAACTGTCTCTTTCCTTGTATCTTTGGCTTTTTCTATTTCATTAACTCTTTCCCATCAGCAAGATGTCAAGTTTTTAAAAAAAAATATCTGAAAGAACTACAACCCTCCCTTGACCCTGAATTCTCTATATTCTCCTTTCCTTCATAGATAATGTCATGGATGAGGCAGGTTATAGATGGACAGGTCGGGATGCTTAGGATAGTAACTGAGAATCATACAGACTGTGGGTTGAGCCGCAGAGTCAGGGTCAGCCTCCTATAGATGTGTGTTCTTGTAAATTGATCTCTCTGTACCCCAATTTCTTCCATAAAATGGAGGGAATGTATATCGAGTTGGTATGAAGAATAAATGAACTTACTTTTGTAATAGATTTTACATATTCTTATGTGGAAAATACCAGTAAGTATTTGATAAATGGTTAACACGGTAGTAGGAATTAACTTTTGAAATGCTCTTTCCAATTTCTCCAACTGAGGCTCCAGCGCAGTGGGTAGCACCCCCATGTACTTCTGTTCCCATAACTGAATTGTATGCTGAGTTACTTGTGTTTGTTTCCAAATATTCTATGTTCATTGAACTGATGACTATAATTATTGAATTAAGTATTCCATAAATTGATGAAATATGAGTTACTGTTCCTATGAAAACTAAGTTCAATCCTTTAGAGACAGTTTAGGAACTGTTAAAAAATTTTATCTAATGAGGTATAAATGGGACAACTATATGAAATTAGAAATGGTTTAATAATCTCTGGACAGGTATTACCTTTAGTTTGCTTCATAAATGTGTTTAAGCAGTCAAACAATAGAAATCATAGATGATGCACTAAAGGTATGTTTTTCTCAAACAAGAGTATGTGAAATTTTAATTAGTAGAACCTATACTAAAGACCCCTATCTAAACTTTGGTAAAAAATTCCTTTGTATGCTTTAAAATTAAAATGTTTTAAAACAACATGTGTTTATATGATCCTCTTCTTAAACTTAGATTTTTCCATTAACTAACCAACTGCTGGATTATTTATTTTCCATTTTCTGACTCTCAGTCATCTTACTTATCCACAGTATCTGACAGAAGTGATCTCCCTTTGCTCCTTGATATACCCCTCCTGGATCTCCTGTACCTCCTTGGTCGCCCTTTAATGTTGTTCCTTTGTTGTTCTCTCCACCTTTTCCAGACTTCTTAATGATAGTGTGTTTCGGGGCTCTATTTATTTTTCTTTCTCTATTTATTTTGTGCATGTTCATTCCCTTAGTGATCTCATCCAGTCCCATGACTTTAAATATCACTGATAGACTGCTGACCTTCACATTTATTCACCCAGCTCTCACTCGTCTCAGGAGTTCCTGCTGACCTGACATCTCCACACAGATATCCTAACAGACATCTCAAATTCCTACATCCAAATCCGAACTCCCCAACTTCATGAGAAAATCTGTTTCACTCACAGCCTTTCCCCCTAACAAGTACTGGCAACTCCATCGTGCCAGTTGGTCAGACTGAACACCCTGAATTATCTATGAATCTCCTCCCTCTCTCACACTTCACATTCAATCCATGAGGAAGTTCTGTTGACTCTATCTTCAACTGTATCCAGAACCCAAGTCCTTCTCATCACCTCATCTGCTGCATTCCTACACTGAGCCACCATAATTGTCTCTCACCTGGAATACCATATGCATGTACTAACAGGTGTTCCTGATTTATCTGTGACTTCCTATAGTTGATTCTCAACAAAGCAGCCAGTGCTACTGTTAAAATGTGCATCAGATCCCATCTCTCCTACAATCGAACACTGCAATGGCTACCTTAAGTTCTTAAAATGGCCTATGCATTCCAACAAGATCAGGCCATGCTCCACCCTGTAACTGCTCTCCTGCACTCAAACACTGAAATGGCTACTGCTCTGACCCGTCTTCCTGCTTCTCTTTCCTTTTAACCCAGTCACCCTGCCCTCCTTGCAGTTCCTCAGACACAACAGGAATGCTGCTACCTCAGGCCTCTGTCCAACTGGTGCTAAAGCTCCTTGAACCTTAGATATCCACATAGCTGCCCTGTTCACCTCCTTCAAGCCTTGGCTTCAATGTCTCATCAGTGAGGCAAACTTGGCCACCATTTTAAAAGCTGAAACACACCCTTACAATCCTCATCCCCCTTAGTCTTTTCCATAGCATATCTCACCACCTCACAATGCCAAAAAATAAATTTTTCATATGTTTATTGTTCATTTTATCTCTTAATGTTAGACTATAAACTTTAGGATGAGAACAATCTTCTTAAAAATTTTCTGACTTCCATCAAGTGGCTAAGATAGTGACTGGCACAAGAGCAGCTCAATAAGCATATGTTCAATGAATTAATAAAAAGGTGTTTCTTCAATGGATGAAGAAAACTATTCTACCAGAGATTTTTTCCACTGTCTTCCCATGTTATTCTCAGCTTAAAATAATCAGCTTCTGTCTATGTAACTGCACGAAACTTGTCTCCCTGTTAGCAGTAACTTCTATTTGCCAAATGCAATCAACTCTTTTTAACCCTTACAGTCTAGGGAATGTGATACTATTAAATTAATTCTTCCTGTTGGAAAGGTCTCCTAACTTGAATCCAATTACAGCATTGTTTTCTTTTTCTTCTCCTTTTTTTTTTTTGAGATGGGGTCTTTCTCTGTCACCCAGGCTGGAGGGCAGTGGTGCCACCTTGTCTCACTGCAGCCTCGACCTCCCTGGCTCAGGAAATCCTCTCACCTCAGCACCCACGGGGTAGAGAACAGTTGGGACTACAGGCACGTGCCACCATGCCTGGCAATTTATTTTTATTTTTTGAAGAGATGGAGTTTTGCCATGTTGCCCAGACTGCCCATGTTGCCCAGGTCTTGAACTCCTGGGCTCAAGGAATCCTCCTGCCTCAGCCTCCTCAAATGCTCGGATTACAGGCATGAGCTACCATGCCTGACCATACACCATTATTTTTTGGCTCTTTTCCTTCCTATTTCCCAATCTTCTTTTAGAGTAATTTTTAAAAAATATTTTCTGACCTAAAAATGGGAGTTTCTCTGGGCTTGGCCTTCAGTTTGCTTTCCCCCTCACCCTATATATCATTCCTGTCTCATAGCACACCTATGACTTGAACCATGACCCTGTTCTCCAGCCTTGTGACTCCCTGGCTTGTTGAGGCCTCCTTCCCTCTTACTAGGTACCAGTCATGCTCCCCATCTATGGTACCCTGTGTATCAAGATCAAGACAATTATTTTCCCATTACCTACCTCTTACTTCCTCACTTACAATCATTCAATTGTTCATTCATGTCCACAGGATTGCATCAAAACTTACACGGAAGATTGAGTCAAAAGGAATACAAGGCCTTTTATGACCTGACTCTAGACTTCCCATACTTATCTCCCTCCTCTCCCCAGCACTGCAGATATAGCTAAATACCTGTAAAGACTCCAAAGCACATCCCCTTCAGTGCCTCCAGATATGCTGCTAGTTCACCTGGAATGGCTCTATTTTCCACTCTTTCTTGGCTCAGCTCTTCATCAATTTTCACTTAAATCTTCCACAGGGAAGCTCTTACCTCCCCTATGCATATTTTTACACTTTGCCTCATTTAGTGGTACTTACAACAAATATAGGCTTGGAGTTGTATTTTTAAACTTTTACACAGATGGTTTTATATTATGTGTCCTTTTATAACTGACTTCTTCACTCAACATTTTTTTAATGTATTTCAGGTGATTTATATAGATAAAATTTTTTAACTGCTACTTGGTACCTTTAAAATATGAATTTTCTACACTTTATTCTATTTATCCATTCCCTAATAGATTTCCATTTAGAGTGCTTTCAGTTTTCTAGTATTATACACAATGCTGCAACACACATTTTCATATGTCTCCTGGTACACACATGCAAGAGTGCTTCCAGCTATGTGCTTAGGCGAGGAGTAGTTTGTCGAATAAATGAAAATAATTGTGCATCTTTTTTCTTCTTTGACATATTCTGTTCTTCAGTTTCTCTTTTTTTTTTGAGATGGAGTCTCACTCTGTCACCCAGGCTGCAGTGCAGTGGCGCCATCTTGGCTCACTGCAACCTCTGCCTCCTGGGTTCAAGCGATTCTCCTGCCTCAGCCTCCTGAGTAGCTGGAATTACAGGTATATGCCACCATACCCAGATGATTTTGTATTTTTTAGTAGAGACGGGGTTTCCCTATGTTGGTCAGGCTGGTCTCGAACTCCTGACCTCAGGTGATTCGCTCACCTCAGCCTCCCAAAGTGCTGGGATTACAGGTGTGAGCCACCGCACCTGGCCCCACTTACTTTCTATAGTTCATTTGCATTCGCAGCTTTTATCATCAGCCTTATGGAAGTAATCATAATCTAAATGCATATCCTGTCTTTTTTACTTCTCTCAGATTGTCAGAATTGGAATCTTAGAAAGACCTTAAGAAACGATCCACTCTTTTGCACTCAGGTGTATGAATAATTACTAACCCTATTAACAGGTGAGCAGACTGAGGTGAGAGAAGGCTAAGCACCTTGCCTGACATTACACAGACATCTGGGTACTGGGATTCAGATGCCCTTTCCCTGAAATCACACTACCTAATGTCCAGTCTTCCACAGGATGTGCACCTGCAAATCCTGCCAACATGTCCAAGATAGAAATTATACTCAGGTCTCCCATATCAGTCTTTTATTTCATAAAGTCCTCCTTAATCCTCAATTTTAGGATTTCCCATCCCTCTCCTCATTATATACCATTTCCTTCTCCTCCACCCTGGTCCAACTGAGGACACATCATTAAAACTTTTTGATGCTTGATCTGTTTCCAGACTCTCTATAGGTTGATTTGTCCCAGAAAGAGCTGCCTACAAAATTCCAAAACACCGTTTGTATCATATTATGCACTATCAACAATCTCATTGGCTCATCTTTGACGGCCACATAAGGTCAAAACTACTGAAATGAGCATTAAACTGCCCAAAACATCAATTGCGCTGTCTCATCCTTCCAATTCCCCACCTCTAATCACACTTCTATCCCAGCCATGCCAATATGCTTCATATTTTTCACATCTAAGATACCATAGGTATATATATTTATTCCTTCTGTGTTTTAAATGTTTAATATCAAAAAGTGGAATATAATTAAATGATAGCATTTACATTCCATAATAAAATTTTAGCTCAACAGAAAGTTTTCCATGTTTGTTATTAGGTTAGCATCAGCCTGTAATAAGAGAACTATTTTAGAGAAATTCTATATAAGACACTGTTTCAGACACTGAGCAGTGATTCAAAAGTTTAAGGTCCCGAAACCTAGAGTTTAATGATAAATAAAGCCTTCTTTCAACCAAAAAAACCCACTCAGGTTTAAAGAGAATTTCTATGATTCTCTTTTATATTTTATATTAAAGTATACTTACTTACACAGTTTGCATATATGCTTCCTTACCATTCTGAAATTTTCTTCACAAAATAAAAGTATATGAATGTATGTATTAGGTTGAAGATAAAAACATTATTTCAATTTTTAAAATTTTGCTTATCCTAAAATTGAATTACTGATACAGCTGGCTGACTGGATGGATTGGGTGATAATCTTAATATAAGAGGTCATGATGTTTTGTAAGGTCTATACTCCACACTCATAAACCCACAAGTGAGCCTTTATAAAATATGATAAGGAGCATATACTCTTGGAGCTGGAAGGGACCCAAAAGATGATCAATTATCTTCATAGAAAAGTAGGCGACCAGGTGCTGGGAGACAACCAACTTGCCTGCCTCATACAATCAGCTGATGCAGAGTACGTAGCTGGGATTTCTCATATCCCGCCAATCTAATGTCTAGAAAGACAATCTAAGTCAGAAGAAAAACGCAATAAATATTTAGATTGCTCTCCTAGGTCAGTAAAATACAAGAAGCCAGCATTACTTGAATAGCAATTAGTTCTGCAAAAAGTCATTCTACACCGAAAAATAGTTAATTATCACACTTATAGTCAGCATTTTTGCCATAGCTAGGGCTCCAAAAAGGTTAGAAAGGACATGTAAATAGTTTTTCCCATTGTACCAGAGGCCCCAGCAGCATAGGGGAAAGATAAACAATAAGCTCTGAACATCACTCACTCAGATTCTCCAGCAAATGCTTGCAGTCATCAGTGGCAACATCATGCACAGTCCGATTGCACTTGTCTCTTCTTTCTGGCTCAAGCCCTCTGTGCCTACACAAGATTTCCAGGCAGTTCTGTAAAGACAAGAGCTCTGTTACCTCCAAGTCCAAATGAATTTTGAGTGCAAAACCCAAAGGAAAAGCCAGTTGCCGATAACAATCAAATCAAGAATTCACAGCTATAAATCTTATTTCAATTCCATCAACCCCAATATACAGATTAATCTTAGATTAAACTAAACAATGTCTAGAAATGCAAAACAAAGAGTGCTTATTTAAATGCAAATGATAGGATCATAACACTGTTCCACAGAACAGCTTCTTAGGTTTCAAGAAAAAAAATAGCTTGCTAATCACTCAGTCTGCAGATTGAAATTAAGAACAAAATTAATTTCAGCAGACATTCTCCTTTTATGGTAATTTGGCAATAGAAAACAAAAAGACTTTTGCTATAACGGGATGTACTTTGCTGTTTTCTAGACTATAAACTGCTTTCCTGGTAATATAAGTGCAGGGCTCTAATTTTAACAATTCTAAGAGTCCTCATAAGCATATTTGTATTTGAGATGTTACCTTGCCATATTTTATTTGAAAAATATGCAGATCATGTTGATTGAGATTTTAGAAAAACATTCCCTATAGATGTTGAAGTTATGCTACCTTTCCTTTTCAGCTTTTTCTTCTTCTGTGTTGCTTAAGGAAATCTCCATTCAAAAAGTAGAACTACGAACTGAAAAGTCTTAGTCCTCCATATTTTTTCAAATGCAAAGTAAGAGACAATATATATACATAAATTTGCTAATAAATAAGCACATGGCAAGATATTACATCAGGATATTTACCAAGGAACTCTCCTATATCAATGTTTACCACTTGATGATTTGTTGGCTAATTTCCCACAAGGCTAAGGAGAAAAATGAATAGACCAGAAAGCATGAAAAGGAACTAATAACCAAAACAAGCAATGCCCTGCCCATCACTCCCCTAAACACACACACACACGTACACACACACACACACACGTACAAACACACACACACACCTGTACACACACACGCGCACACACACACCCACTCGGAGGCATGGGGCTGTCTTGCAGTTCTAACAACATATTAAATCAGGTCATCTTGAATAGCCTTTTCTTACCTCTCTGTAGCACACCCTTACATCTATTTTAAAATATACCTTTTTCCTTTCTAATATAAAATATTTTTAAAAGAAATACCATATCTGGCTGGGTGTGGTGGCTCATGTCTGTAATCCCAGCACTTTGGGAGGCCAAGGCAGGTGGATCACTTGAGGTCAGGAGTTCCAGACCAGCCTGGCCTGGCCAACATGGTGAAACCCCATCCTACTAAAAATACAAAAATTAGCCAGACATGGTGGTGGGCGCCTGTAATCCCAGCTACCCTGGAGGCTGAGGCAGGAGAATCGCTTGAACCCAGGAGGCGGAAGTTGCAGTGAGCCAAGATCATGCCACTGTGTGACAAAGCAAGACTCTGTCTCAAAAAAAAAAAAAAGAAAGAAAGAAAGAAAGAAATATAATATCCACACAGAAGTGTATAACTTGAAGCATTATCACAAAACACACATACTTGTGGAAGGAGCACTTTGGAAGCCCCTTTTGTACTCCATCTCAACAATTAACTCCTCCCTCCCTGCCAGAGGCAACTACTATCTGATTTCTAATATTAGAGATTGGTTTGGTCTATTTGTGAACTCTATATAAATGGAATCATACTGTATGTAGGTGCATTTTTATATTTGGCTTCTTTCATTCAATATAATGTCTCTAAGATTCATCCATGTGTTGGGCGTAGTCAGAATTCGTCTTCATTAAAAAATGATTACTATATGGGATTCCATTATATTCCATTATGGTATACCATAATTTACTTATCCATTCTTTTGTTGATGAACATTTGTGTTCTGCTATAAACATTCTAGTACATGTCCTGTGGTGGACACGTGTTTGGTGTTCAGTATATAGTAGAGCTGGACTGCTGTGCACAGGGCATGCACATGTTCTACGTTAGTCCATACTGCAAACAGCTTTCAAAAGTGCCTACACCAATATGCACTTCCACAAGGAGTAAACATGAGTTCCAGTTGCTTCATGTTGCCTCTGAAACATACTTTTAAATGCAATAATGAGTTCGCTAGAAAGTACAGTGAGTCCCTAAGGGCCAGAAAGAAAAACAAAAAAGTAAGCAGAAACCACCAATTCAGTGAAACTTTAACAGGAAGCCAGTGCTGCTATGAAGGTAAAGATGACAGACAGAACCTTCTTGGATGGTGGAAGGATAGGACACTGTGCCTTGCGTTTCCTGAGAAAAGAAAATCTGCCTGCTTGCAAAGGGAAGCAACTAGGACATTTGTTTCTCCCTGCCTGGCCCTGTTCAGGTTAGAGGGATCTCTCTAAAACTTGCCATTTAAGTCTGGCAGTCTGTACAATTATTATGTGGCCATTAAAAAAGTAAATCTTAAAGAAAAGTCTGGAAGTCTGGCTTTCATAGGTCTACAGTTCAGATTTAAGAAATTGCTAAGCTAAGAAATTAACAGAAAACAAAGTCAGATAAATAAATGTCAATTCATATCAATTTGTTATTACTAATTTGGACAAAATCAGTAAATGAATAAGATAATGTTGATTTAGAAATGAACTCTAATTAGAAACTTAAATAGGAAGCAATCTGAGAACTAAAATTAGTGAATTCTCAAGATGATAAATGACAAAAATCACACATTTATTTTGCAAGTTAGAACTTGCAGTAAATGTAGGTAAGAGCCACAGCAGACCTGGATTCTAATCCTGCCAACCAAAATGACTCTATCTACCACTGTTGCTGAATCATTTAACATTTTCCTGCTTTCATTTCTCTATCTGTATTTCAAGTATCTATATCTCAAAAGGCTAACGTGACTTAAATGAAAGTGCACACAAAGTTCTTATATTCTTGGCCTGTACTAAACTCCCAATATTTATTAGTAGCTATTATTATTACTATAATCAACATCATCATCACCAGCTAGAAAACAGTCCAAATATCCAGTTAACTGGTGAGGTACTACAGCACATAACAAATGTCACTAATCTCAAGACAATTTAAGTGTTGTTACTTCAGATTACAAACAGAAATGATAAAAGGGGTAACACAAGTTTGCAATACTCCTGAACTGAGAGTCTTTTATTTCTGGCCTTCAAAGTAGGTTATTTCTAATTTTTATTACATTCAGGTAGGTCAGCGGGTCAGAACATAAGCAGTGACTTTCTCTTTAAGGAAGCATGAATGTCAGTCCCCATGAGGGTAGCACATAGCCAAACACTACTACAAGTGTAAATTCTGCAGTGTGTGCTGGCTGCATGGGGAACTCAATCAAAGTGAAAACTTTGGCCCCACTGACACTTAACAACAACAGCTACAACAACTATTTGAGCACATACTAAGTTCCAGGCACATTCCACACTTTGCAAGTATTCAGTGTTCGTTTAGCCCACACAACAACTTTATAAGTAAGGCACAAAGCCCCTTTGGGCCAGGGGCTATTATGAGGGCTAAGGGTCCTGATGGTGAATAAGGTAGAGCAGTTGCATGTCTCAGGGAGGAGTGCAACATGTCCTGATACACTCAGAAAAGGGGCTGGTGAAGCAATGAGTACAGTTTTACTTTATGGAGGAGCAGGAGGAGGTAAAGAGGGAGAGAAGTATCTACACTCTCTCCTTGTTGAATGGGGTTGTGTGAAGAGGACAAATGCTGTGATCCCAGTCCCTGCTTCTGGAAATAGAGTCCCAGGGGCCCTAAACTGGGCAGGATGTCCTACCCAAGTGATACGGAGACAGGGATCTAGATGGATGAGTTTAAGCTAAATTCCTATCAGGATACAGAGACATCTGCTATAACAGAGACCTTTTAAAGAAGTAGTTTAGGCCTCAGCTTTCACATGCACTCACACTCCACTTGCCAGAACTCAAGTATTTGGCCATAGTTCCCTGCAATGGGGACTGGAGAATGCTGTCTTTATTCTGGGTGCCCATGGGTCCAGCTGAAACAGACGGATCTGTTACTATGGACCAAGGACAGAGGAGAGGTTGAGGGGTGAGGGAAGTGCCAGGCTCCTTTAGGCAGAGCTGAGAAGCAAGGTACCAGTGCCCAGGAAATTCAGTAGAAACCCCAAGTCCAGAGAGCTAGAGATAAAAATCAAAGTCAGAGCAGGGAGCCAAGAGTTTGAGATTGAACAGAGGGAAAGAAAGTGAAAAAAGTTTGCAATTATATGTTTAAAGCCCAGCTCAAGTGCTGAGAACAACCTTGGGGTGTAACTGCTGCTTTACAGGGCTGGGGAGACGGAAGCTGTTAACGTGGGAAATAACGACACGAGCAAGAAGGTAGAGTTAGGTGTGCATGGCCAAAGATGAAGTTGGCTGCTGTCAGCTGTGAAGGGCTGAGTGCTATGCACTTTGCTTGCTTTTCCGTAGGCATGAGGATGTGTTTGGGAAGGAAAGTGCCATGTTCAGCTCTGTTCTGAAAAGCAATTGTTGTACTGAAAGATTACATTGGAAAGGATGAGAGTGACAGCAAGGAGACCAGTTAAGAAAAATATAGTAGTCCATTCTCTTACTGACTCAGCAAACATTTAGTACTTTTGGGCCACAGGCTCTGCTGGACACGGTATATATAAGGATTAAAAAGTAACTGTTCAGAGGAGATGCAGAGGCAGAGAAGCATGCAAACAATTACAATAAAGTACACGCACTCTAAGCAAAGTGTGGAGAGGTATCCTGGGAACACCTAACTCCAAGAAGCCAAGACAAGCTGAAATGTTTTCCAGGCAGAGAGGGGTCAGGACAGGAGAAGAGGCCATTTGAGGTAATGGCAGCAGCAGGGAGGGGAGAGAGCACAGTATGTTTGCACATTGGCCGGTCATGCGTGGTGAAAGCCTAACACGCACTAAGGAAGGAGACAGAAGTGTGCCTAGGGGAGCAGACCAAGGCCAGATCAGGAAGGGACTTGACTGTCATGATAGGCATCCCTGCCCTGGAAGTGAGGCTTGGGAAGACATGAAGCAGGTAATTTCATCACCATGTTCACCTGTTAGAAAGGCCCCTCACATGGCAATGTAAGGGAAGCAGAGAGACCAAACATGATGAGACCACGGCAGTACCGTGAATGTGACCAGACAGCAGATGATGAGGGCTCCCTTAGGGCAGCGCTGACAAGACTATGGAGGAGGCAAGGTATTCAAAATTTATTCGTAAAAGAGTAAATCAAGAGTCGTGTTGATCATTTGAGTTCTTTAAGTTAGGAAGATGGGGCAAGTAAACAAATGCCAGGTGATGCTATTGAAGTAAGAGAGGAGAAGCAAGAATTGCAGCAGATTGGCCAAGAAGCATAAACATTAGGGCCCAATAATGTGCTAGAAGGGAGCTGTCTGGTGGAAGCAAAAGTGAATGTGGTCCCCAACAGGATTACCCTATAACTGTTTAAACTGGAACACATTATTGAGTAAAAGGGGGCACTGTTAATAATTACACTGGGATGACAGGCATAAACAGCTTGTACTGAGAAAACTGGTAAGTTTGTTCACTGGTTACCAAGGAAAGGACCTGCTTAGACAGACTCAGAAAATGCTTAAGTAGGGCTAGAGATGAGATTTTACAATCCCTATAGATTATATTCTGCGGATCAACAAGATCATTCAAGTGAGAAAGTTCAGAGTCACAAGAAAAAGGATCAAAACCCAGATCCACGAAAGGTGTTGGTGGGAAACACTGGATGGCCCATGTCTTGGATGAGAGGTGGAGCGTGTCCCTGGGCAGCCAAGTTTACATTCCCTTTAGGGTTCTGCCAGTCATTGCTGTCCAAAGTAAGAAAGGATTCAGTACTCTTCACTGAACATTACAGGGAATGAGTATAAAAAGGCATTTTCCAGAACAATTTTTTAAAAAATTAATAGAAAAAAGGAAATAATCATAGATAATCAAAAGCATTACAACAGAGTTCAAAGAACAGATTTCTATTTATCATGATTAAAATATAGTTCCAATGACTTTGTGCCTTTCGCAGGCACCTTATCTAATTTTCTCTTTTCTAAACTAGCTACCCAACTCCATGCGACAATGAATAACTTTAGTGACTTCTATTATCTTGTTCCTGTTGCATCCAATTCCTAGGAAGATGGAATCCAAATGTTGGGGCGTCATGTGGACCTCTGCACATACCTCATGGAGACCTCCTGGGGGACCGAGGTGGCTGCTACAGTGTGAGTGGAAACGTCTGACTCTCATATGGCTAAAAGCTAACAATGCATCAGGCAGATCGCAATCCTAACACATAAAAATGATCTAAAGTAGGTAACAAGAGGGCTACCACCTGATCAGAGGACAGTGGGCCTGCCCAGAGATGACCTCCAGGATGCTGGAGATGAATGTTTGGAGGACAAGTAAAAAGGCAGATATGGAGATATGGGTTTGGGACCAGTTACTGCAGGAGTCACAGCTGACTCCTGAAAGACTGGATAAGCTCTTAGAAAATAGGAGTAGGCAGCTGAGAATAAAGCTTGGGAGTTGCTTAGAGTGAAAACACACACACACCCCCCAAAAAAACACAAAGCAGAAAAACAAATAGGAAGCCTGGTCAGCAAAGTTGGAGAGGAAGCGAGAAAAGGGCAGTGTTCTGGAAGCCCAGGGAGAGAGGAGTTTGCATTAAATCGTCAACTTGTTAAAACACGCAGGGAGACTGAGCAAAAGCAGAAGCGACAGGAAGCCACTGGCTTCGGCAACACATAAGCAAGAAGTATAACCTCCTCCTGTAGTCAAAAATTCACGCAGTCCCCTCAGTGAAAAAAATCTCTGGGTATATGAACTTCAGCAACAGAGCCGCTCAAATCCAATCTCCTAAATTTGTTTCGGTTGCAGGAAACTAACATGTCAATGGTTTCATGACAGAACAGGAAGTTTCGTTAAGAAACTCATGTATCTATTCACAAGAAATGATGGAAACGAAGGCTTATCCTTAGTTCAGCAGCCTCTCTGGAATAGTCAGGCCAGCTGTAGAGAGAGGTTTTCCAATGACATTTAATGGTGGTCTGCACAAATTTCTTAACCATTGGAAAAAAGACCAGGCGCTAACGTGGAAAAAGGACAGATTTGGGAATTTGATCTTCAGGAATTAGTTACCCATTTCCCATTTGCTGTAGATAAAGACTTAGTTTCTTCATCTACAACACAAGGGAAACTGACTAGATGAACTATGTCAGGGGTCCCCAAACCCCTGGTCGCAGACCAGTATCAGTCCGTGGCCTGTTAGGAACCAGGCCGCACAGCAGGAGGTGAGTGGAGGGTGGGCAAGCATTCCTGCCTGAGCTCCGCCTCCTGTCAGATCAACGGTGGCATTAGACTCTCATAGGAGGGTGACCGCTATTCTGAACTACACATGCAAAAGATCTAGGTTGCATGCTCCTTATGAGGTGGAACAGTTTCATCCTGAAACCATTCCCACCCACCCCACCCCCAACCATGGAAAAATTGTCTTCCACGAAACTGGTCCCTGCTGCCAAAAAGGTTGGAGACTGCTGAGCTATGCTATGTCCCTTCAAGCTCTGAAATTCCACAATTCTCTACTGAAAACCATGTGGAAACTGAAGTCATCTTCTTGGGTAGCAATGATACTACTACCCTGTGTAGATTAGACAAACATATGCTAAAGAAAAAAATATTTTTAAGCTCTACTTGTGGTCAATGTAGAATCTTTTTACCAATGCAATGACTAGCTCGGAGCTGTATTTTTTTCAGAAATCTGGCCTTAATATCTTAGTTATAAGTGGATTACTTCCTGAAGAACTATCTCAGCCAGAATATAAATATTAGGCAAATGATACAAATATATTTTCCAATATCTTTGACTAGGGGAGAAGGAAGTATGGTACAATGAAAAGACTAATGGACTCAGGCAATCTGGGCTTCATTCCCAACTTTTATCTACTAAACCCTCTGGGGTTTAAATGCCTTAATCATAAAATGGAGAGGTTAGACTAGAAGATTAAATGTCCACTCTAGGGCTTAAAAAATATATTAATAGCCTAGCAGTATGTGAATATTGTCAGTCATGCCCACTTAAAAAAATCTCTCTTTCCTTGTCCAAAATTCATCTTGTGCTTCTTAAAGTAAAAGAATACAGGAGAGTCATAGTCTATGGGAGAAAGACGTCACATTTCCCTTGGACAATATGTCAGAGGTGTGGAAATCAATGACAATGCCATCTTTGATCATAAAAACACCAGAACTAATAAAAGATTCATAATTAAGGAGCTGAGCAGCATCACAATTGCCCTACACTGAAGGGTAATTCACCCTGGGGAGTGGGTTCCTTTCTGCCTAGCCTGAGAAGTTCAGTAGCTGAACATCCTAGATCAAGGGTGTTCAGGTTTTGTTTTTCTTTTTTTTTTTTTGCCTCTAGGCTGAGTGCAGGCATAACACACTCCTATCACTAAGATTTCATATTACATTCAGAGTTTTTCTTTTAAAGGAGTGGAGGCAGGTTGCAAATTACCCTTTCCATGCACCTCTACAACAGCAAAAGAGATTCATAGTCCTAGATTAAGTGTGCATATTCAAGTTTAAACTATTCACATTTTCCATCTTTGTCTCCCAAAAACTTTTATGTCAAATATTATTGCATTCCATTCAAATCACACATACAAATCAAGTTCCCAGAATTTTTGTATCTCTTTTGTCAAAGGGTAAAGTTGGGGAAACAAAACAACAAAACTACTGCTAACAAACAACACCTCCAGATTGAACTGAATCATGCCCTTTTCTCATTTTGTAAAACACCAAAGTCCAAGATGAACAGCTTCTGCTAAGATCACAATAACAGGAAGTTACCCAACTAGGAGCTCTAAATACACATCTTTAGCTATCTCCATCTGGATGAACACATCGTAGCACTTACATTCAGCATGTC
This sequence comes from Pongo abelii, assembly GCF_028885655.2. Lineage (NCBI taxonomy): Eukaryota > Metazoa > Chordata > Mammalia > Primates > Hominidae > Pongo > Pongo abelii. Next base: position 114,920,174 of record NC_071991.2, read on the forward strand.
TAAAACTGCATTCTGTCTTCTTGATCAAAATGATGCCTTTTCCTTCTTCTTTTTGGGAATGTCGCTATTATCTTTTTATTCAGCTCCCCCACTTCCCTCATCTAATCCATGTTCATTCCTAGGGCATTCCTAATATTTCTCATTATTTCCACTGCTCTCATCATCTTTCATGTAGTATCCCTTCCTGATACCAATTTCTTCATAATCTCAAATCTTCTTGATGTTGTTGCTAAATTAATCTATTTAAACTATTCAGTTGATTATTTTGCTCCTTTGTACAAAACCTTTCAATGGTTTCACTTTGACTAGTAAATTAAGACCAAACTCCTTGCTATGTCATTGAAGGCCCTGGGCCCTGCTGTGAAACTCCCAGTCAGGTCTTATTTCTCACTACTCTCCATTATCCCAATTAATAGGGACCTGTTATCCACCTCCCTACTTCCATGTGTTTGTTTTTAATGCTCCTTTCACCTGAACCACTCTTCTTTCTCAGTGGTAATGGTGAATTTAACCCTCCTTGCAAAGCTCAAAATAATTTCTACCTCCTCCAGAATGGGCCATGCCTGAGCCTAACATTCCTGGAGCTCTGCCCTTTGAAATATGTATATTCTCTTTCTTTTTCCCATAATTGCTGCATTTTTATACTGTTCCAACTGCATTTCTGTTTTCCTTGTGTTCATTTTTGTGTGTGTGCTTTTCTTGTCCTACATTTGTCTTGTACCCTGCACACTTGCCATTGAACTAGGAGCTACCTAATGGCAAAAGTGATCCTTGCAAATGTTAGCATGCACAGTGCCTTGCACTCAGGAACTTCCTAATATCTTATTGTTGCTAACACATATTAATGCTAAAGTGACTGACATCAGAAAAACATGAGTGAATGGACTACTATATTATACTATTTCTTTAATATTCAGAATCTTTCTGTATTTTATCTGAGCATCTAGAGCTCCCTCTTAGATATCCGTAAGACAGCACAGTTAGGGATTAAGTTTGGCAGCTGAGGGTACAGGGCAAGAGAATGAGCTCTGCAGCATAAGTGTGAATCCTGACCTTGCCTCTAACTAGCAGCATGGTGTTAGTACTGAAGAAAGCAACCCAATGGACTAAATCAATGCCAATGATTTGCTCCTATAGTAGATAAGATTAAATGTTTGAAATTACCCTCATATTTCTTATTAACAAACTACAAATAAATGATTTTTATTAAAAGTCTCATACCCTTGACCATAAGTAACTACTACATAGGAATAATGTCAATTTGTATTGGTAAATAACATCTGCAATTGTATCACGCAGTCTCCAATTATTCAATTTAAGTACACTTAAGCTATAGCAGACAACTTTGCTGCTTATCAAATTACAGCTGCATGATGAGGCCAGCTGCTACAAGACACACCTTAAAACCTTTGGAAGCAGCAATGTGGGCAGCAGTCCAGCCTTCTCTGTTGGCGTGGTTAATGAGGTCCGCGGGAATAACAGGCTTGGATATGCCTTCAGGACTGTCTTCTCCTCCATCCAAGTCAAAGACACTTGACTCAGACTCCTCCTCATTGAAAGAATTTCCACGAGCTGGTATTCTGTGGTACATAAGAAGCTTGAGGCTGTCCACATTACCAGTGTCCACAGCTGCGTGAACTGGTGTCCAGCCATCCTGAAAATAAAATGACCAGGGGGAAAGGGTTGATAACAACATTAATGTCAAGGATAATGTTATTGAAAGTTCACTTCTAAATGTTCTTGGGCATGGACCACTGAGCTGGGAAAAGCAGGCATTCCAATCCTGAACATCATCACTGATGAGCTGGGTAAAGTTCTCTGACCCCTGTCAGTTAACAATATTTCCAACTGCTATAACTCATGTTTGCTATTTTGTAATCATTTCTACCTACCAGTTAACCATTTGGGGTGAGCAGGTACTGTCCAGGGCATAACTGAGCATTATGTACGGTAAATCAAAATCTCAATTTAATACTATGAAAGAGAATGAACTTTAGCTTAAAGGGATTAAAAAATTTATATGCAAGAATAATGTTATTAGTAGAGTACTGAAAGAATGCAGTTATAAGCCAGTTTTACTTATAAGGCACTGACCTAACTCTGTGATCTTAAAATTTTATGCCAACCACCCCAGAAGGAAAGATCCTAAATAATAGGGAAAAGGTAGACATAAAGAAAAAACAAAGCCAAATAATTTCAGTGGAGGTTTATGGGCCCCTATTGAGTGTTTTGTGACTGCAGAGGGACACTGATCATTATAAGCTTAGAAAATGTTTCAACTAAAATTATTGGGTCTGTTTTCTAGAATACATTACTTTGGAGCCTCTATTACCCACTTAGCTGGTTGCTAGAGTAGAGGTATTAATAGAAGTCCTTTTTAGGGCAGTGATTCTCAGGTGTGGTTCCCAGACCAACAGCATCAGTATCACCTGGGAACTTTATAGAAATGTAAATTCTTAAGCCTCATCTCAGATCTACTGAATCAGAAACTCTGGGGATGGGGTCTACCAATCTGACTGAATGACCCCTCCAGGAGATTCTAATACACTAAAGTTTGACAAGCATTATTCTGGGAAAAATCTAGGTTCTATCTATAGTCTCTTCATCTTTATACAGAGATCGGTCTGCCTCCTACTCAGGCACCCATCTTGTTTAGTTTTTAAGAAAAATTTTCATAAAAGAATCTGGCCTTATTTTGGTGATTTGGTGATTTTGGCTTTATTCTTCTACCTTTAATTTCCCCTTGACATACATTTTTCATGCAGTATTTCACACTGCTATACTAAATATATTTCAGTAAGCTACAGTACACTTTAAAAAAATAATAGGGTAGAAGACAGAGAAATAGGCAATAAATATGAACAATCTAAATTTGGGCTAAGTCATCTGATCATTTGCTAAAGCTGTCCCTTATAATGTGGCTTTTTCTCTGGTTTGGTATCTCATACCAGTAAAATCTACTTGGCTAAGACAAGACAACGGTGCTCCAATCAGGTAAATAAAGTCCACTTGGCTAAGACAAGACTATGGAGCTTCAATCAGCTCCATTCAGGCGTGTTCTTCACTGGGTTGTGGACACCTTTACTTGGGTAGTATAACACTATACTACACAAGTAGTCTACTGCTGAAGAGTATAAGTGCTTTTGACCTTTCCTGATTTATATTACAAAGGCCATGCAACCATTTGTGGAGGAAAAAAATTTCTATTTTCTATCCTCTTTTGATACTTTCTTATTATAAGGCACAAGACATAATTGTTCCCAATTACACTGTTTATCTCTGGAGTTTTGAGCATCTATACTTCTAAAGGTTTTGTTCAGCTCATCAGCAACTAGTTGGAGAGAATGGATTTCTATGTTCTCTAACTTAGGATGTGACTAATTTTTATGCTGTACTACTTATTTTTCATTCAGCCCTGTGATACAAAATTAACTCATTTTTCACTATAGAATTTTATACTGAATGTGTGTAACACCACAGATTTCTCAAGTAATGTATATAAATAACATGAAAAATATAAAACTAAACTGTTTTCTCAGATTTTCAAAAAATAGGAATTTTTTAAGGAAAAAAAGCTCTAGCAATGAGTCATTAAAAATGTTTATATCTAGCTTATTACATCTCTGCATATATATGTATACATACATGTGTGTATACATACATGTGTGTATACATACATGTATGTATACATACATACATGTGTGTGTATATATATATATGTATGTATACATATATATTTTTTGAGGCAGAGTTTTGCTCTTCTCCCAGGCTGGAGTGCAACGGCGCCATCTCAGCTCACCACAACCTCTGCCTCCCAGGTTCAAGCGATTCTACTGCCTCAGCCTCCCTAGTAGCTGGGATTACAGGCATGCACCACCACGCTGGGTTAATTTTCTATTTTCAGTAGAGACGGGGTTTCTCCATGTTGATCAGGCTGGTCTTGAATTCCCGACCTCAGGTGATCCGCCCATCTCAGCCTCCCAAAGTGCTGGGATTACAGGCGTGAGCCACTGTGCCCGGCCACATCTCTGCTTATATTATTAACCACTGGTCCTCCTTTACTTAAGAAAACCCAGGATCTGAGACTACTATTTGTTGAATGAATAAAAAATTATACCTCCCTTGTCTGCCCTAGTTCTAAAAATAATCAAAGCATAGGTATTTGTTTTCCTGTTTGACAGATGAATCTGAGGCTCAGAGGTTAAAGGACTGGTTAGGCTAATGAAAAAGACATTTAATTAACAGGAAAGAGATTCAAACAAGGGTCAGACACTTTCCAAACCCTATAAGCAAAACAAAATAAAGCAACCTCTATTTTAATTCATTTTGTTTTTCTAGTCGTAGAGTTTACAAATATATTGCAAATTATATATACAGGGGGAAAAAAAACGGACTGGTACTCACTGTGGTTTTTACACTTCGATTGGTTCCAGCTTCCAACAAGAGTTTAACACATTCTTTATTTCCATTTTTACAGGCCAGGTATAGAGGTGTCTGTCCTCCATCAGCAGCATGATTAATGTTAGCATCATATGCAATTAATAATTCTACACACCTAAACATAAGATTAGGATTAATTACATAAAACCTGGGTTTGACCTTTGAAGCACCACCTATCCAAGATATTACAGAAAAGAAAGCAATGCTGCATCTTTATACACATCAATTGTTTCTATTTATATATATCAATTATTATGGATCTTATTACATGAATACTGTTTTTTTCACAAGGCTAGAAAATATATTCTAATCATAAAATTTAATTTCTCCCATGAAATTTTGAAAAGTGCTAATACCTGCTTCATGACACTTCCCTATAACCAACTTGTGAGAGTCCTTAGAATTTAACTTACTGGGATGAACGGTTTAACTGTACTTGATAAATATATATTATTTTGGTTCAAAATAGTTTGAACATTGAAAAAAGGCTGCTGAGTCATTCTGAGATTTTCACTTGAGAAAATAATTATAAATAGCATAGACAGCAGGGCACCATGTGCCTTCTCTATAAAAGGCAGCAGAAAGGCTGAGAAAAGGGTTGCCTTGGGGAGAAAAGACAGCAGAGGTTGTCCTGTCTCCTGAAGTCAGGCTAGTTGATGAGGAAAAGATAGCTAAGCAGAAACTCACTGTCCTGAGAATCAAGGAGGAAAGAAATGAGGTAAAGTCAAGACTTTGTGACACTTAGTTACCAGCTAAACATGTAGAGCTTAAGTTGTAAAGTTAGTTGAGAATAAACTTAGAAAAGAGGGCTAAATCATAATCAAAGTAAGAAGCAATCCACTTCATCTTTTATTTTCACTCCAATGAATGTTTTTCCTAGTTTTCCCTTGCAGTATCTGATTTATACATTTTTTTAAATTAAGTGACATGTTGATATACATGTGTATCAGACACATTTAAACTAACCAATCCAGCCTGGCATGGTGGCTCACACATGTAATCCCAGCACTTTGGCAGGCCGAGGGGGACAGATGACGAGGTCAGGAGATCCAGACCATTCTGGCCAACATGGTGAAACCCGTCTCTACTAAAATACAAAAAATTATCTGGGTGTGGTGGCATGCACCTGTAGTCCCAGCTACTCGGGAGGCCGAGGCAGGGGTATCGCTTAAACCCAGGAGGCGGAGGTTGCAGTGAGCTGAGATTGCACCACTATACTCCAGCCTGGCGACAGAGCAAGACTCCGTCTAAAAGAAACAAAGAAAAAAATCAATCCCCAGATTTCTCCAGGGTCCTTCCTGTTTGCAGAGTTATCCATGCTTCTATTCCTGTGACTGCTATACTCTCCAAGAAAGTGGCCCTACAGGTTGCCTGGTGAAAGTAAAGGTAAAAAGCACAGCTCAGAAGGAGAAATTCCTTTTGAAGGAGTCAGGATATGTCCCAAGAGTAACAGCAAAATCAGTGTCTAGGGTTCTCAATGACAAACTCAGGGTAATGAGGTATGTGGTAGATATGCAGAAAAGTAAATCATGCTATACATAAATAATTCATTTTGAATTTAAAAAAAATTATATTTATGATTAATAACATGGAGTCAACCTTAAAAACCCATATTTCAATAATTCTGGAATTTGTTAAACAACATTCCTATCGGGACAGTTAGATTAAAAAGTTAAAAGCAACTTGCGTTTCCCACAACCTGCCATTTCAGCATAGGCAGAGAAAGCAACTTAGCTATTTTCTATTTTTTTAAGTTAAGATATGACTTTTAATGTTAAAAAGTCATGCCTATATCTAACTGACTTAGTAAGCTACTGAAGAAATCATTGCTAAAGTTAGGTATGTTTTAATTAATAGGGTCTCTTTAGCTTAATGCTCAAACTACTTTCAGTATGTAAAATTCATGCTTCAATTTTGTTTTAAATGGTAAAACAAGATGAATAATTAGAATACATTACCACCAGGAAATTTAGATTATTACAACCAATATAATTCTATGTTCTACTTTTAGTGACATCATAAGTAAAAAATCTTTTGGGAGGTTGGAATGGTGTAAAACAGTGAACAACAAACCACCAGGAAATTTAGATTATTACAACCAATATAATTCTATGTTCTACTTTTAGTGACATCATAAGTAAAAAATCTTTTGGGAGGTTGGAATGGTGTAAAACAGTGAACAACAAACTTCTCAACAGTCCTTTATCTCATGACATATGTGTTGATATGCCATAGATGATCTTCCAAAGAAAGTTCATTCACATTCAGTTGGGACACAGCCCAGTTCTCTTCTTCACTTCCCTCAAACATTAACTATTATTAAGAGCAAATTTAGAATCCTAGTTTGCATTTAAATCCTCAAATATATTTAGTGAATTTATTTGCCAGTGATTTTAAGCACTAGTTTACACATTCAGCCGGAACTAAAATACACGTGCAAATTATAAAAAGAGGCTCCTTTGATGGTGGGAAAAAAAGAATTAAGAGCAACTTACTCGAAATGTCCCTGAGCAGCTGCAGCACACAAGGGTGTGAAGCCATTTTTATCAGCAGCATTGACTTGGGCTTCTGCACTCAGCAGCAATCTCACACAGTCTATGGATTTTAATAGAAAGCCATGTAAATTCCCCATTTGGAGTTATGATGTGCCAAACTCTATACAAGCTGTAGATAGATTCTAAACCCAAAGGGACTCTCCCCTGCACAGTTCATCTCACAATTCCATCGTGGCAGACCTGAGACTCTGTAGACTATTTTACAGGAAAAGCAGCCTATTTTCCCAAAGATTATAGTACCCCAGACTCACTAAGATGTGTGTGTGTGTGTGTGTGCATGCGCATGTGCCCATGCGCGTGTGCATTTTGGGAAGAGTTGCTGCTGAGTAAAAAAAATGTCATGTGCCAGAAAATGCTTTATCAGATCTTTCCAACAGTCTATCCCAGAAAATAATGTTCCTGGATGGAGAACCAAATTCATTTACCAAACTGAAATACCATTCTTTGTATTTAAATAAATTATTACTTTATGATGTTTTTAATCTTTAAACTGCTTTTGGATGGTGGGCATCCTACACTTAACTCCATGAATGAGGCTAAAGGACAGCCCATCGGAAGTCACCTAACTCAGGAATAAATAACACCTAGATGTCACATTCCTCATGTTACTTACTAGATTTACTTCTTCTATATTGAAGAAAATCTCCATAGTGATTATGAAGAATTCTAGAATACTTTAAAAATAACGGGCTCTCTGAGGTCACTGGAATCCTCCATTTATCTGAATTAATCGACAATCATATGGGCTTCCATATGCAATGCTATCTGACTTTGCATTTGCGGTCAAATCCTCTCTTTTTCTGCATTCCCATATGTTTTGGTATATTTGACTACAGGATTTGCATTTTAAAGAACAAGAATAATTCCCAGTCTTCATCGATATACCATTTATAGTTACACAACTTCTCGGTTCTTTTAAGACATTCAAATAACTATAAATTGTTCCAACTGTGGAACAATTTCAGGCCCATGACCTTACCTAACTGCTAAAACTTTCCCTCACTGTAGCATGTAGCACTAAAGTTCTGATAATTAGACTTTCTCATATATCAGGTATTTCTAACAGACCATAAATGCAAACTAATCTTTGCATAAAACAAAGATTACTTTTTACTAGCTCTGGTAAAACTTTACACTAATGAACTGTACAATTTGGATTTTTTAAATGTTTATAAAAACTTTAAATCTCATGTTTAAAAAAACTATCCATTACCACCTGTAAAAGAAAAATAAAACTAAATTGAACTTTCTGCTCATTACAATGGATACATGGGCTTTTGACTTTCCATCCTTTTGTAAGTGTGTGGTGTAAGATCTCTCCGTATTTACCTGTATGTCCATTCTTAGCAGCAGAATACAAGGCAGAATGGCCATCTTCACAGGAGTAATTAATGTCCAGTCCTTCTTCATTAAGCAGCATTGATAATAAAGTGACATTTCCCTGGGCAGCAGCTTGCTGAAGAAGGGTGGGCCTGCCAGCCAGGGGGGCAGGACCACCACTCATTAGCAAAGGGGTTAGGGAGGGTGACCAGCCTGTAGGTTAAAGTGACCCTCGTTAGAGAGTAGGAGCAAGGACAAGAGACAGATATTACCCATTCTTTTCTGAATTACACACACACAAACATATGAACATGTGTCCCTACAGGATTATGTGGTTTCTAACATTATCAATCTGTTAATATTTACTTAGCATGAACCTGGACTGTTATTTCAGATCTTACATCTGCTGCTAATTAAATCAACATACATGGTAAAAAATTATTTTTAGTCATGAGTCTTGCACAGGTAAGTGTTAAAGTGGTGATTGGTTTTAGGAAAACTTAAGATGGCTGTCTCATTTTAAAAGTTCAGATTCCTCTTCAGGATTTTAAAACAATTTGAATTTTAAAATGTAAAGGTTTTACAAGGTAAAGTTTTCCTCTAATTCAATATTAATCTGGAAAAGTAAACTGACATTTTTAGGTATAAGAGAAATAATTGTAACAGATTTTTCTTTTTCAACAAGGTTTCTAAAATGTTTAATTACAAATTTTATGTAAACCATTAAGATGGACCAAAGAGTCTATTTATATTCCTTGAATTCCCTTATTTGGGAATAGAAATAATGGAGGCCAACTGCTATTCAGTATTAAGAGATAATAAAATATAACATATATAACTGGATATATATATATATATATATATGGAGTTCACCAGCACAAATATTCAATATACAATTGTGAAGACTGTATCATCTGGCCACCTTTACAAAATGCCTAACAAACTTTTAATCAGCCAACAAAACAGGACACTCAACTATACAATTTTAACAAAAACAATGAGTTATCATAGTTAGATATTTCTCATCAGTATTTAGCAGCTTTAGAAGAGAGTCTGTTAAGTGTGTGAATTCGGCTGCATATAGCATGAAAAATTTTCTGAATTCTTCCTTGATCAAAAGGCTGTAAAAACAGTAAAGTAAAAAATGTTCGTTCAATGTGACATATAGGTATTTGTGTATTTTAGACTTAAATACAGTGAATTTTCAAAATAAGACATTTTCCTCTTTTTCCTTATAGGGTTCTAATACCTGTAACATCGTTGTGCATATGTACATATATTCATCCCTAAGGGCACACTTTCACAGACCAATTAGGACTATTTTGTCCCGACCAAAGTGATTACAGATGGAGGGCTTTATTCTAAATAGTGCTTCACAATGACTAGACCCTGAATTTCTATATGCACAATACACCTCACTGTGCATAAAACAAAGATTACTTTTTACTAGCTGCAGTAAAATTTTATGTTAAGGAACTATACCATTTGGATTTTTAAAATGTTTTATAACTATCCACTACCACCCGTAAAAGAAAATTAAAACCATATTGAACCTTCTGTTCATAACAATGGTCACATGGGCTTTTGACTTTACATCCTTTTGCAAGTGTGTGGCATGATGAGATAAGATCTCGCCATATTTACCTGCATGTCCTTTCTTAGCAGTGGAATAAAAGGCAGAATGGCCACCTGATTACGATATGTGGTAATATCCCTTTAGTAAGATACAACAGATTGATGTTTTATACTCTCTGTACATTGGTATCAGCATAATTATTCTAGGCATATGAGAGTCATATTAATACATATGTAATACTCAATTCTTATGATTAAATCCTAAATTACTTGCCTTAAATTATCTTAATATTTTAAAAGTACATATCAAAGGAACTTAGTATTTAAAAAATTCTTTATTAAAAAGGCAAAACAAAGCCAATTATACAAATGAAACTACACTGCTAATAAAAAGCTGGATATTATATCTTTATAATCAATTATTTGGGTCTATGAATAATTTATTGTTTTTAATCCTATTAGGATTACATGTAGTGACATACAAAATTAAAATGCTAATAAAATTCAATATTTATCTAAACTTTATGATATTTTCCTACTGATACTCATTAGCTCTTCTTACAAAAGTAGTATTTTTACTTCATACTTACAAGAAGGCTCCTCTCTGGTACATTTTACCTTTTGTATTTTCTTAAAAACAAACAAACAAACAAAAAACAGGCCCACAAAAATTAAATCAGTACTTATTAGAAATGGATAAACAGAGAAATTATAAACACGAAGGCATAAAACCTCGACTGCAAAGCAAACACAGGCAATATGAAAGCATCACACTACAGTCCTCTGTGGAACAGGAGGGAATGGGGCTCATACTCAGCCTCTCTTTCATTCTCTCTTTAGATCTCATCCAAGGGGTCTTGGTTGTTGATATTCATTTATGAATACCAATATATGTAAATGGTTTGCTATTCTTTTGGGTTTTGTTTACATTTTTCTTTTTTCACCATAAATCTAGGCTTTTGGGGGGAGGAGACAGTTTAAATATATTTTTCAACTGCCTTATATAGAAATATTCAATTGCAGCTGTAATTTCCTGGGAAACCCTATTTTTAATAAGTTATCTGAAAGACAATTTTTTTTTTCCAATTCATTTTCAATCTTTAGACCACTCAAGGGTCTTCATAATCAGAACTACAGAAGATATATCAGTTGCCTTATTTTTTTAGATGTCTGCAATATATTTTAAAATCTTTGCAAAAGAAAAATGCTTTATAAATACCAAGTATTTTAAAACTGTAAATACGTTTTATATCTTCACTAATGTTTCCAATGTTGTCTAGCATAGACAAGCTTATTTTAATAAATCCTGCCTAAATATGGGAAAAATAGGACTTCATCATGAGACTATACTGTTCATCTGAAATTCCTGACAATGATAAAAATGGTAATTCTTAGTTAAGAGGTTAAATAGTGGTTAAGACAGAACAGATCGGTATTCATACAGCTACTCTAATGATGTTAGCAAAAGGTCAATCAGTTTTGCAGTGTCATACGCAAACATTAGTAAGGTGAGCATCCTGCACAACATGCCAGGAGGAAGGGAATGACTGGACATGCAATGGCAGAGGGAAGGAGTGAGAACAGCTTCCGGCATCAGCTTCAGAGGGTGGAGAAGGTTAATGTCATAGCCCAGATCATTCTTGTTTTCTGATTTAGCCTTTAAGCCAATCATACATGGAGGATAATTTTTAAAAGATATGTTTCAATAGGGAAAAGGTGTAAACCAAATTAAATCAAATGTATCAAATAAAAAAAAAGAAAAAACAGAAAAAACAATTTCCAAGGGTATGGAAACTCAGTTGCCTGGAGTGATTTCTGTTTTAGGCTTCTGTTCATCGAACATTTGAAATGTGTTTATTTGGCAAGTTCAGGAGGAACAAGAAATTCTAGTTCATTTAGAATTAAGAATGTTATTAAAAAATTTAACATTTGGCTATAAAGGTTGCCAAATAGAGTTTGGGTAATTTATACTACAATTCATTAAAAGGGTAACTTCTGTCATTCCAATTTTCCTTGGGGTTCTAACTTAGTCATAATTTTTATAGATAGAAGCTGACATGGAAAAACAGGATTCTAGAGTTGGAAAGATCATGGGCCAGTAGTTCTCCAAGGAGGGAGAGGTAGTTTGAAAATTTATCAGGCAAATTTAAATCTTTTTTTGTTTGGGGATATTATTATATAATTTTGGTTCAATGTTTTGAGACATGGTCTCACTGTGTCACCCAGGCTGGTGCACAGTGGCATGATTATGGCCCACTGTAGCCTTGACTTCCCGAATTCAACTGATCTTCCCACTTCAGCCTCCTGAGTAGCTGGGACCACAGGCACACACTACCATGCCCAGCTAATTTTTATATTTTTTGTAAAGACGGGATTTTGCCATGTTGCCCCGGCTGGTCTTGAACGCCTGGGCACAAGTGATTCTCCTGCCTCGGCCTCCCAGTGTGCTTGGATTACAGGTATGAGCACTGCAGCCAGCAATGCTTTTGTTTTTAAATGAAAAAGCTAATGGCTCAGAGGGAATTAGCTCTCTAGGGTGATACTTAGAAAGGAGCAGAAATGGACTAATCCTGCCTTACTATACTTAGTTCAGTGCTTGTTTGATCACTGAAATTGGAAGAGACACCTGCCAGGTATTTGACAGATGTGTGTTGTCCCTGTGCCTTGCTTTGGGCAATCACAATGGAATCAGTGGCTGTTTGGAAGGTTAATCCCCTTCAAAGGGCTCATGACCTGGAGAGGCACAAGCTCAACCAGGCACAGACAGGTTAGTAAGCAGGGTGGAGGCAGCTCTGGTGTTTCTTAGTTGCAATGGTCATAGTGGCGAAAATAGGGGCAATCTAAATGCAAAACAGAGTTGAAATCCTCTATCTTATTTGGAAAGATCAGCTGAACTACATTTATAGTTGAGTTGTAGAGTTGTACACCCCCATTGTGTAAGTGTAATCACACTTCCATTTCCCAGTCTAGGTGCTCAGTAAACACTTGCTGAATGACTCAAGGCCTCCAGTGCCTCCATTCTCCCTTAATAAGCCACATCTTATAAGCAAATGACATAGAAACTGGTTATTCTACCAAAAGTAACTCAGAAGTTCTGAGAGGAATAAATAAATAAAATACTTTGGCAAAATTGCAAAAGTCAGAGAGTAGAAAATAAGGAATCAGTTTTCCGTATCTTCAGTGGCTGGTATTTTTTTGGTTTCTGGTCTATATTGTCTTTTGCTCTCCAGACATAAGTGAAGGGCATTTTTCAGAGGAGTTATAGCTCTTTTATCTAAAATTTTACTGAATCCTAGGGCAGTACATCCTGGTGAATAGATAATAGATCAGTAAATCTCTGTCTTTAAAAGTTAACAGATTTTAATCCGTTAACTTTTCAGTCCTGTTGACAAAATGTTCCTCAGTCATAGATCCTGGTTTTAAAGCTTCTCTGCCGAAACCAAAGGGCACGTGCAGCTAAACCCAGGACCACAGTAATGACCAAGACAACAAGTGGCAAAGCCTCAAGGTCTCAAAGTAAAGATGGCTTTGTATTTCTTTTAAGTGACAAAACTTCTATATCCTAGGAAGTGTTTTCTACTTTACAGTCTATGCATTTATGGCAATAGCACTGCCACTGCTCCACACATTTCTGGAACTTGTGTTTTGTGACTGCCCAAAGATCTTATAGTACATTGTCTATTCTCCTGAGTAGCAAAATTCCTCTCTGAGGGTGGATTTAATTTGTAAGAAACAGCCAAAATTATTTTAGGCCACGAGAAGAGCTGTTCAACTCAGTATAATACCATTTTGGATCAAAAATATAGAATGCTGAATGCCTGTAAAGACATCTCAAAATAATACTAAAGTCAATTCCATAGCAAATTCTCAAAAATACTGTAAGCAACAATATCACTGAAACAGTAATATCACCTCTATTTACTGATTACTCATGCTATTCTAAGCTCAATACCAAGCTGACAGGTTATAGGATCTGATCCTCCTAACAGCCACCCTCCCCCATATGAGTAGCACAAGAAGTCACCAAAAATGCACAATTGTAAATGGCAGAGACTAGATTTCAACATAGATCTAACTTCAAAGTCCATGCTGCTTCCAATTCCCTATTTGGATAAAGCCTCTCAAAGACCTCAATTTCAAGTTGATAGCTTATAATTGGACAAATAAATCCCAGTGTACTGCTGTCATCACCTGATAATTAGCAAATATGATGCTATTTGCTTTTCTCTCTCTCGCCTCAAAGTATTAAACAACTATTCAAACCTTCCTGTAATTATAAAAGTTCTTTCCCATTAGAACCAACAATCTCCACCAACCACTAAGATCCCAGTAGGAGAGACTTCTCCAAAGCGTCAACAGAACTTTGTCATCCACATTTTGAGGGGTAAAATTGGGAACTGAAAACAGCAAGGACTTTGCAGTTAGTCAGATGTGTTTGGAATCTAGTCTCTGTCATTTACAATTATGTATTTTTGGTAACATTACTTTAGAGCCACATTTGCTTAGTAAATAACTAATCCAGTCATGTCAATAAAAAGCAATGCTTTCTCTAGCACTGTATAACAAAAGGGAAAAATCCACCTCTTCTTTGTTCAAGAGTCCCAGATTCAGTGACTTCATAAGCCACACCTGCAGTGGAAACCTTCTGTGACATAGCCCACATGCTATGTTAACCATCTGTGCCCGAGTGTTGGAAGACGGCAGCACTAAACAGGGTACATGGCTTTTGAAATAAACTAAACTTAGAACAGATTTATAAATATTCACACTCCATTTCTGAAGGTAAAAAAAAAAAACCCAAAACACCAAACTGATATTAGAACTTAAAATATACCAATTACAGAACAAATCTAGTCAATTTGGTAATCCAACATAGTGTTAATAATTACTTGAAAGGCCTTTAAAAATGTCATCTCAGAAGGAACAGAATTAAACACGTACTGTCTGATGATGACCCATTGAGGTCTTGCGAGATAAATATTTAATAAGAAGGAATACTCTTTTCTCCCATGTAAATATTTTAGTCTCTCTAAATTAATGGTCTCCATGTGCTTTAAGCCACTACTTTCAGGTTATTTTAAATGAAGAAAGCACTTAGCACAGCGAAATCGCAATTCATATAGCAAGATGAATCACCATACCCTGGAGCCTTTAAAAAAAATAGAAAAAAAGAGAGAAAGAAAAGAAATGGGGGTGGGGGGACGCATCAAATTTAAAAAAAAGTTTCAAGGCAATGTGAAGAAAATCAAGGCAAGGAGAAGAGAGGCCATATTCTTTAAAAAGGGTATAACATTTCAATCCCTTTACCTGATGCTGTTACCAGGAGGCTGTCTGAGGCACCTGGTCTACAGGATGAGGCACTAACGGGGTTTATGGAAGAGCAAAAGGCAATGGTGGTAGGAATGACAAGGGAACTGTCTGAACATGCAGGTTGGTTCAGTCCGGGGGTTGCAGCAGGCCAGGCACCCACCTGAGACGTGGCCAGGGCTGAAACGGCACAGCCTGCAGGTGCCACAGTTAAATCTATGGATGGTTTTGGTGGCAGCTGAGGGGAGGATGACTTAGGAAGGTTCTCCTCATTGATCACCCTGTTCCCTTGTGGCAAACTGGAAGGAGGCGAAGCCACAGTTTTGTTATCAACTTTGGCCCCTGTGTTCGAGGCCCTGCTGCTGTCTATAATAACCTTGAGTTGGGGGTGTGGTGGAGAAGGAGTTTGGGAGAGCCCTGGCTTTTTTGGAGGGATAGGAGGAGGATTTCCTCTGTCAACTCGTGCTACACCATGAGTCTTTAAACTGGTCCGACCAACTGGAGGGTGGGTGCCAACATCCCCTGTTGGGGGCACTCCAGGCCTTGAGGGAGCACCTGCTTGAGGGCTTGTAAATCTTGACAGTGCTTGGGTCACAGTATTCCGAGCTAGTTGTTTGGCCACTAGGTTGTCACGACTTGTAGGCGAGACATCTCTTGACGGAGGACTTTGGGTAGTATTTCCATTTTGGTCTGGGTCATTAGCATTGCCCTGAAATCTAAATCTAGCTGCTTGGATTCGTGGGTTTAGACCTGGATGCAAAGAGGTGTTGGCACATGGTGAATGTAAACTGTGCATAGGTGGAGCTTGTGAGTTCTGAGGAGCTATGCCTGGTGTTTGAGCGGTGGGAGGGGCAGCGTTACTGGGAAGTGGGGGTGTGCTACTGGTTGGATCTGGTGTTGAGCCAGTGCTTGGTCCATTTTCCTCAATTTTGTTTGCACTTGGAGGTGGGAAAGCGGGTACAGAAGCGCCAATCAAGTCACCATGGGAAGCCTGCCTGTCAATACCTGGTCTGGCCATAGTGGCACTGGTGCACACGCTCCCTTTTGCATTTGCAGAAACTAGGGGACTCCCTGTGGAAGGTTTTACAGGCATGGTTAAAGGCAACTTTTTCATGTAGTCAGCACTTTCTGTCACTAGGTCTGTCTGGCATGCGACAGACCTTGTCACAGTTCCTTCTGTTCCCACAGATATGGAAACCAAACGCCTATCTTTTGTCTTCCGTGGAAGAGAGAGGCTTGGTTTGCTGTCACTTCCCCTTTTCAGTTGCTCAATCATTTTCTTCATCTTGTCTATCTCCTCTTTGAGGTCAGTGGTGTGTGCTTCTTCCCGGTTCAACTTGGCACGAAGCTGTTCCCGCTCGGTGTCAAACTCAGAGAGTTGTTTTTCCATCTGAGCTTCCATTTCTGTGCTTCTTCGTTTCTCAGTGGAGAGTTCCTCTTCTAATTCATTCGTCTTTTTCTTTTCCTCTTCCAGTTTGGCCATTACATCTTCGAGCTTCTGGGCCTCCTCTATGACTTTGCCTGAGAGCTGCTTGCACTCTTTGACGAGCATCAGGACCACCTGCTTGTTCTTGCCGCGCTCTTCCTCAAGGCGGGCAGCCAGCTTCTTGTGCTCTTGCTCAAGGGCTTGTAGCTGAAGCTTCTCCATTTCCAGCTGAAAGAAATTCACAGGAAAACCCTGATTAATATACATAATTTTCTTTTCACCAAGGAAATGCTTTGTGAGATTTTTATTAATTTTCTAACAATTACATAATTCGGGTTAGCAAAAACGCTGCATTTTCAAAAAGTGTTGTGATAAGAAATATTTTAAAGACCCACTAAAATGAGAAAATAGACGTAAATGGCTTTATAAAGACATCTAAATTACAACAATAGAGAATTTTTAAAGTCTATTGAAGTTAACTACAGAAAAAGAGAACAATAACCAGATGCTTTAAATCACAGCACAGGGGTCAGAAAGGTCTATTTTTGCAAAAACACAGCTCTGTGATGGAATTGGTGCTATTTTTTAAAAAGGTTTAATGCTTTAAAATTATTAATCTCTGAGGTAAAGTATCATGAAAAGTACTGAAAACCGAGGACTTCAGTTAAATTCTAAGCCCCCATGTTTGCTAATTGTATTACCTATCTCAGAAATGTAACTTCTTTGAGCTTCCTATGATGAGTTGTTGTGGAAATCATATAAAATTATATATGAAAGAAAGTTCTCTGAAAACTCTGAAGAGCTAAAGAACGATCTTATTAGAACTACATTTGGTGTCAGTGAACCTGGAGCCTGACCTTGTCTCCTACTTTGATCCTGCTTACTCCCTTAGCTTCACTGGATGCCCGGAGTTTCCTAAACATGGTCCTGCCTCGGGGTCTTTGTCCTTGCTGTTCTCTCTGCATGGGATTCCAACCACACATCTTCCCGTAGTGCTCCCGCAGTAAGCCACGTGTGCATGGCACAAGAGTGACCTGTGGGAGGGTGAGTAGGAGCAAAACTCCAGCCCTCTCTCCCTTCCTTGGATTTCCCTACTCACCCAGCTGCCTGCCCAGGCATGAAGACAGGGGTGTTTTTTCCTTCACAGAAAGGCACTGTCTGTTCACCAAGTCACAGGCCCTTAGGATTGGTGCTTTCCAGAGTGAAATCATTTTTCTAACTGATCAGCCTAGATAGGGAGCTTTCAAAGGCTTTCTTTCTCCAGATGGGGCTTTCTAATATACACAAAAGCTCCCAATAGCACAAGAGGTTGGCTTGTTCATTTCTTCCAGACTTCTGCTCAGCTGTCACCTTTACAATGAGGCCTTCCCTCACCACCCTGTGGGAAATAACAGTTGATAAACTCCCACCCTTGTGTTTATCAACCTTTGTTCACTACCTGCCTGCACCCCCCCACCCCAAATGTGACTTTACTGAGGGCAGGGACTGTGTCCTTAAGACCTAGAACAGTAGCTGGCACACAGTGGTGCTTAATAAATTGTATATTGAATGAATGAGCTGAAATTAACATAGTTCCACTGATAACAATCAACTTCCGTTACTGATGGGCTTTCTGGCTACGTGGGCAGCCTCACAGCGGCACTAGTCTAACATGTTCCTGCAAATTTCTCACTTCGTCCAGGGGAGCATCTGTCATGAGGGGCTCATGAAGGACAAAGGACACACCCCAAGCTGGGATACAGAAGCCAGGTTGGCCCACACACTTCACTTCCCCAACTAGTGAAATGTTCCACTGGCGGTCCATAATGGGCCTTATGGTTCCTAAAGGTTAAAGTAGATCTACCTGATTATAAAGATGTGGATAGGATTTGTTTTCTCCTCTAGATGTTAAACACAAATATCCTCTCAAGAGAGTCACTACTTATTTGAGTCAAATTTTTGTCATCAATAACAGAGGAAGATACTCTCATGATCTGTAAGTCCTGAGGATATTCCTGTTTTTTACCCTGTTACAAAAATCCACGACTCCTTTCCCCTCACGGTCAGTCATGGGACCAAAAGGAGAAAATGGCTTGCTATACAATTAATGGTCAGAGATAGTGTTTCTTTTCACTGGGATGCTTCCTGCTTTGACAAACAATTGCTAAATAGCATTGGGATGTGTCTCATAAATAGATGATAAGGAATATAAATTATTCCTCAAGCATAATTACACATATACTTTATTCTACTGGATAAAATTTTGGGAGTAATTCATAAGTTGATTAGGTAAGATTGGGGAACAATAGTGTTGTCATATACTGTTTTTATATGTATATCTTATTCACGTGGGTGCCTTGCACAAATTTGACATATTATTAACTAAAACACATTGAACTCTTCTGAGATGCACCAAATAACAGACTGGTATTAGAAGGCATATGCAAAGTTAGAACTATTAAGAAAATTTAAATCGTATTTTATACTAACCCCAACAAAAAAAAATTCTTATAGCAATGTAAGAAAAACATAAACTAGGCCAATTTTCCGCTTATTATTAAAATACAAATTTCATCATTTGCCTCTGAAGGTACAGAATTTTAAGAGCTACCTTCATCTTACAAAACAATAACTAGAGGCCATATTAGTGTTTTTCCTAATGTCATCCAGCTAATGAGTGTCAGTCATGGCAATCACTCCGGGTTCTACCTGTCTCAGGTTTTTCTCATCGTATCTCACATCTTGTCCACAGTAATTCTGCACTATGGATCATCATCTTTCAGAATCAAATTGAGAAGGAGTTCCAAGTGGAGAGCAACTCAGCTAACCTCAGATATTTATACAGAAAACTATACTATTATAAAAGCATCTGTAATTCTTTTCTATCCTTGTCCTCCATCACTTGTGCTTTGTAAATCCTATCTCAAACTAATACACATCTTAAAAAAAAGTTTACCACAGAGAGCAGAGCACAGAGGAAACCTCACAATTGATATACCTATAAACACATGGCTCCAAACTCAACCTCTGACTCCCAACCATCACTCACTCTACCTAACTTTATTCAGCTTCCTCTGCCATTTACTACAAGGGATATTTCAAACCTCTGCCTTTCCCCAAATCTTCACCCAGTGACCACTCAACTGACTTAGTCTCTCTTTACAGACTCCTTTATCAAAAACATTCAAACTCACTCACTCCCCCTCTTCATCCTATCTCCTCCTTTAAGCTTTTTCATAGCAACACCAATCCATATTTCCTTCCCTTCAATCTAAGGGTGAAAGGTTTCCATCTGCTCAGTGTTGGACTTTCCTTCAGCAATTAACTTCATTCTCTCCCGTCTCCTCTGGGACTCGCTCCATCCGTTATTATGTTGCTCTTTTTAAAATATTAAACACCTTTTTCTCTACAGGAGCCTTCCAATCACATTATATAAACACAGTATATAAACATTTTTATATTAAAAAATCTCTGACCATTTCAGCTCAGAGACAAACTATGTGTACTTAAGAGAATAAGAGATGTAGTACTAAATAACATACTCCCGTACTTTAAAAATAATTTTTATATTAAAAAATCTTTGACCATTTCAGCTCAGAGACAAACTGTGTGTACTTAAGAGAATAAGAGATGTAGTACTAAATAACATACTCCCATACTTTAAAAATAATTTTTATATTAAAAAATCTTTGACCATTTCAGCTCAAAGACAAATTAAGTGTACTTAAGAGAATAAGAGATGTAGTACTAAATTCTGATCCCGAACTTACTAACTGTGTGACCTTGGTAAGTTCTCTAAAAATTGGTTCTGTATGATCCTAATTATGTTATTTTATGGTTTTAAATAAGACAACACATGTAAATCACATAACATAGTGCCTGGCACTAAAAAATACTAAGTTTTCAATTCATAACACAATAGCTACTTGTATTATTTTAAAATGTGTGTGTGACTTTGCACTATATTTCTTCCTCTGAAAACACACTAGAGGCATACAAAAATCTAGAGAATACACCACATTAAATATGTAGATGAATGTTTTTATAAGTTAGATAGGGGTTATAATTTAGCAATTATGAAATATATCAGAGAAAGTTCTGCTACCAGTAATGGAGAAGCAATGGTTATTAGACTAATTCTCCTGCAGATAATAATTATAACCCCTTGAAAAACATATAAAACATAGTGATTTAAAGGCTCTTGAGAGCAATAAAAGAGGTAGAAATGAGAGAAGAGTAAACCCTCCTGTAAGAAAGGAGCCAATAGCATTGGATAAGATTTGCCTTCGTGTAGCTGCTCAGCTGGAGGCAATTCCCTATTCTGGTAGCACTGGCAGCTGAAGCTCAAGTACAATGCACTGGTGATATGGGCTTGAGGAGTCAGAGGATGAAACTGAGGTTGCCACGGTTTACCAGCATCCTTGTTTGATCCTTGAATTACACATTCATGGGGCAGACCCCACAGAATGACAGAAGGTGGCTGCTGAATGTCTGACAGAGCTGAGCAAAGACCTCAGATGTTGTCAACTGCAAGGAGACAGAATATGAATCTAACCAGGTTAACTGCTTACTAGAACAAAGTACAGCTCTTCAGCAGGTAACAGAACCCAGAGTCTGCAACATATCATCCTCAGTGTTCAGTATACAATAAGAAATTACTAGACAATGAAATTAAGAAAAAGTGAATCCTAGTCTAGAGAAAAGTAGTCAATAAAAACTGGCCCAAGATGATCCACGCTGGAATTAGCGACAAGGATTTTAAAGCAGCCATTTTCAAAGAAAATATGGTCATAATAAATGAGGGGAAGGGGAATCCTGGCATACAAATGAAAACTATAAAAAAAGAACCAAATGTACAAACAGAACTGATAAGTGTAATATCTAAACTGACAAAAAGTTCACTGAATGGGCTTAATAGCAGATTTGAGAGAGCAGAAGAAAAATAATTAATTTGAAAATAAAGCAAAAGAAAGAATTCAATTTGAACAGCATAGAAAAAAAGATTGAAAAAAATTGAACAGCATCTTATTTATATCTAGGGCAATATAAACTGGTTTAAATTCCATGAACTGGAGTTCCAAAAAGAGAAAAAAGATAGAATGCAGAAGAAAAATATCTTGGAAGAAAAAATGCTAGATGACGAGTTGGTGGGTGCAGCACACCAGCATGGCACATGTATACATATGTAACTTACCTGCACATTGGGCACATGTACCATAAAACCTAAAGTATAATAATAATAATAATAATAATAATAATAATAATAAAAGAAAAAAAAAGAAAAATTTACAAATTTGATTAAAAAGGCAAACTTACAAATCCAGAAAGCTCAGCAATTTCAAAGCAGAAAAATATAAAGTTATACCTACGCACATCATAGTAAAACTGCTGAAAACGAAGACAAATAATCTTGAAATTAGCCAAAAAATTAAAGACATATTACATACAGAGAATCTGCAACATAAATGAAGGCAATGGTGATAATTTTCTCTAAAATATACAAAGCAGAACCTGACAGAAATACAGGAAAAACAGACAAATCTACAATAATAACAATATCTCACTTAAAAAACCTAGATTAAAAAGCTCAGCAAGAATATAAATAGTATATCTGAAAACACTACAAAAATCACCTGGCCATTGATATTCATAGGGTAGAATATACCAAAACTACAAAAGATATTCTTTTCAAACGCACTTGCTGAGCTATTGAGAACTACCAAACCAACAGACTTCAAAAGGCTAAAATCTTATAGAATGTGTTCTCTGACTAGAGCAGAATTAAACTGGAAATAAATCATAAGATATTAAGAAAACCTCAAAATTCAAAAATAAAACAATATATTGCTAAATAGTAAAGAGGGTTAAGAGGAAATCACAAAGTAATTTAGAATATATTTGGGGCTGAATGAATATAAGAACACAGCATACCAAAATTTGTGGGACTCAGTGAAAGCAGAGCATCTAAAAGCAGCTAAGGCCGATATGGCTTTAAATGTTTACCTTAGAAGAGCTGCCTCAAATCAATCATCCTAGTTTCACCTTAAGAAGCTAGGAAAAGATGGGCAAAGTAAATCCAAAGTAGAAGGAATCAAATACCAAAGAAACTGATGAAACAGAAGAAATAAATGATAGAGAAATTAACAAAGCCAAAAATTGTGTCTCATCTAAAAGATTAATAATATTGCTAAATATGTAGAAAACCAGATTTAGAAATAGAGAAAAAAGCAAATTACAAATAACAGGAATGAAAGAGGGGATATCACTACAGAATAAAGAAATATTAAAAGGATAACTTTGTGCCAATAAGTTCAACAAATTAAAAAATCCTCTGAAACCTACACTTTCAGAAATTACACAAAATGACACAGAAAATTGGAATGGCTTTACATTTTTTTAAGAGAAACTAAATTCACAATTAAAAACATCTTCCCAAAGAAAACTCCTAGCTTATAAGGCTGTACTGATGTTCTAGAAAACATTAAAGAAAAAAAAATGATGCCAAACTTATACATACCCTTTCATAAAATAGAAAAGACTTCACTTTATGAACAAAAAAATTACCTTTATACAAAACAAAATTTTTTAAAAATTTACAGAAAAAACATCTCCCTTGGACACAGACACAAAACTCTTTAGCAAAATATAGGCAAATGAAATCCACCAATATATAAAAAAAGTAATAAAAAGGTGACCATGTGAGATTTACCTTAGGGTTCTAAGTTGGCTTAATATTTGAAAATCAATCTGTGTAACTCAATATATTAAAATATAAAAAAGAAACACCAGGATTATGTCAACAAATGCAAATAAACTATTTTTTTAAATCAAAACCATTCATGATAAAAAAAAAACCTTCCAACAAAGAATAGAATGAAACCTCAAATGAGATAAAGAGCATCTATGAAAAGCACAGCTAACATTGTACTTAATGATGAAACATGAAATATCTTTTCCCTAAGAAAAAGACAATAAAGTCTACTTTCACTACTTCTATTCAACATTGCACTGGAGGTTCTAGTCACTACAATAATTCCAGGGCAGTGGTGTGGAAGAAGAAAAAGGCAGGCAGGCAAATAATTTGGAAAGAAATAAGTAAACTGTTCTCTATAGATCATATATTTTATATTTTTAACCTAGAAAATCATGAATATACAAAATAATGGCTAGAACTATTTAAGTAATATAGCAAGATTACAGAATACAGTGTGAACATACAAAGTCAATTGAATACCTGCACATTAACAACAAACATTTGAAATTCTTAAACAAATAATGCTATTTACAATAGCATCAAAAAATAAAATATGAGTAACAGCAACAAATGACTTCTAAGACCACTACACTGATGGAAGCCAAATGTTGCTAAGAGAAATTACAGATCTAAATGAATGGAGAAATGTACTACAATTACGGGTTGGAAGACTCCACTTTACTAAGATGTCAGTTCTCACAAAATTAGTCTATAGATTCAGTGAAATTTTGATCCCTGCAAACTTTTGGAGAAGCCAAACTGCCTTTAATTTTTTTTTTGTAGGGAAGCCCAAAGGATCTAGACTAGCCAAACAATTTAGATAAAGCAAACAAAGCTGGAAGACTAACAGCTCCTGAATTTAAGGCTAACTATTAAAACAATAGTCATCGTTTACCTAAAATTGTAATACAGGTAAGACTAATCCATGATGAAAAAATCAGAATAGTGCTCAGCAGTTTCCTGAGTTGGGGGAGGGACTTATTGGGGAGGTACTGCAGGAACCTTTTTATGTGGTGATGGAAATATTCTATATCTTGTTGGTGGGGTGGGGGATGCACAGATTACCCACATGTATGCATTTTCAAAACTCATTAATTTTTAGATTTAAGATATGTGAACTGTACTTCCTGTAAACTTTTCCTTAAGAATCTGTAAACTAATTTTGAATTCCAGGTTTTCATTTTGGCTTTATACAGCGGTATGAGTAAGTAATTCTGAAACTACTCTGTGTGTTCCTCGCTTCAGTAAATAAGTAAATATACTGAAGTACAGTGAAAATCGGGTTTCTCACTGGTGGAAAAAAGGAGTCATAAATAGAAAAAGGACTGGCATATACTCTATGGCTTGGAATTAGATTCAGGAATGTCAGTGTCAGTATACTGACAGCTTGATACATAGACAAGATATATAGCTATGTTTTGTGTACATATGAATATAATAAATATATGTAATTTCCTAGCTCCAGATTTGTTGCTAAGTACCATCTCCCATTAAATAGGAAACAGTGCTCCTGGAAGAAATACCTAATTCCAAGCATTGGGTTAAAGAAAACACAAAATGAGCCTGGAGTATCTTGCTGCAAGTGCTCAAACATGATGAGAATATATAGAAGGAGCCAGCTTAAGACGGCTCCCAGTGGCCAAATCTGGGACAGATAGTGATGTTAAGTTTCGAACTCATCAAATAGGCATTCATGACTCCATACTGATGTAATAAACAAGTAAACAGGGTAGAAAGAAAAGCTTTTCCTTACAGTAGAATGCCACATAAAAAATGCAGAAGGAATAATGGGGTTGGAAAATCATCAGTGGATTCTAAAACTAGCAGGTGAACATTTAATGAATAAGATATTTAAAGAATATCAACATATTTCTCCACAAATTAGTTACTAACACAAAAGGAACAATAACAACTAAATAGTGACGAAAACATGCAAAAGCTGAATAAAATCATCAGGAAACATTAGACAAACTTGAATTGAGTGACATTTTACAAAATACCTAGCCCATGCTCTTCAGAAATATCAAGGTAAATAAAGCAAAGACAGATTGAAGAACTGTTGCAGCTTAAAGGAGACTAAAGAGAAATAACAATTAAATGCAATGCCTGATCTTGAATTGGGAAAATAATTGCTACAAAGACCATTATTGGAACAACTGGGGGGAAATGAATATGTGGATTAGAAAAAATGCTGTCTCAATGATAAATTTCCTGATTTTAAAAAACTGTATGGTGATTATGTAAGAGATTGTCCCTATTCTTAGTAAATATACATCAAAATATTTAGGAGTAAAAAAGCATACGTCTTTAATTTATTCTCTAATGGTTTGGAAAAAAATATCTGTGTGTGTGTGCTCACACATGCATGTGTGTAAAGGAGAAGGAAAAAATAAAGCAGATTAGATAAAATATAAACAACTGTGAATCTGGGTAAAGAATGCTGATACCGTACTATTCTTGCAACTTTTCTGTAAGGTTCAAATTATATCAAAATTAAAAGTTTGGAAAATGTAAGTGGCACTACAATAGAGGGAAATTACAATTATATAAGAAACAGATACGGTAATCACTTGGATATGAGGAAGGATTTCTTTTAAAAGCCTCAAAATAGTCATATGCAGAAGAGCAAAACTGCATCTACACCTTTCAACATACACAAAAAATAACTCAAGATGGATCAAATATTTAAACATAACATCTCAAACTATAAAAATCCTAGAAGAAAATCTAGGAAATACCATTCTAGACTTCAGCATTGGCCAAAAAAAAAAAAAAAAAAAAGTTATGGCTAAGACCTCGAAAGCAAAAATGGGACCTAATTAAACTAAAAAGCTTCTACATGACCAAAGAAACACTCAATGAGTAAACACTCTAAAGAATAAGAGAAAATATTCATAAATTATGCATCTGACAAAGGTCTAACATCCAGAATCTACAAATAACTTAAATCAACAAGGAAAATGCAAATAACCCAATTAAAAAGGTGGGCAAAGACATGAACAGACATTTCTCAAAAGAAGATATACGAGTAGTCAACAAACATGAAACAATGCTCTATATATCACTAATATCAGAGAAATGCAAATCAAAACCACAATGAGATACCACTTCAAACCAGTCAAAATGGCTATTACTAAAAAGTCAAAAAATAATAGATGCTGAAGAGGCTGTGGAGAAAAGAGGACACTTATACACTGTTGGTAGAAATGTAAATTAGTTCAGCCACTGTGGAAAGCAGTTTGGAGATTTCTCAAAGAACTTAGACATACCATCCAACCCAGCAAACCCATTACTAGGTATATACCTAAAGGAAGATACATTGTTCTACCAAAAAGACACGTGCATGCCTATGTTTATCTCAGCACTATTCACAATCAGCAAAGACATGAAGTCAACCTAGGTGCCCATCAACAGTGAACTGGATAAAGAAAATGTGGTACATACATACTATGGAATACTACACAGCCATCTAAAAGAATGAAATC
This sequence comes from Pongo abelii, assembly GCF_028885655.2. Lineage (NCBI taxonomy): Eukaryota > Metazoa > Chordata > Mammalia > Primates > Hominidae > Pongo > Pongo abelii. Next base: position 114,947,015 of record NC_071991.2, read on the forward strand.
ATGTCCTTTACAGCAGCATGGATGCAGATAGAGGCCATTGTTCTAAGTGAACTAATGCAAGAACAGAAAACCAAATACCATAAGTTCTCACTTGTAAGTGGAAGCTAAACATTGGGTACACATAAAAAGATAGGAACAATAGATGCTGAGGACTCCAAAAGAAGGGAAAGGGGAAAGGACTGAAAAACTACCTATTGGGTACTATGCTTACTACTTGGGTGACAGGATCAATCATACCCCAAACCTCAGCATCACACAATATGCCAATGTGAACCTGCACATGTTCCCCCTAAATCTAAAATAAAATTGAAATTATTTTTTAAAAAGCTTCAAAATAAAGTTTAAAAATGAAAAGAAAGACCAAGGAAGAATGACTTTTTTATGTATTAAGGGAGTTGTGACTCATCCAAAAAGGTGTGTCTGGAACCCATCAAGAGACATAAGTAAAGAGAGGGTGAGAATCAGATTGTAGAGAAGAATGCACCAGGAGACTTACAGAGTTAAAGCATTACCCCAGGAAACCAGAAAAGGCTACTGCAGGGAGAAGAGAGCCAATAATATTCTTGAAGAAATGGGTACCAAATGGCATTGAAGAAGGAACTATATTTTGTCATTAAAAAAAGGTAAATATATGTAAATCTTGATGCATGATTTTTAAGAATTTCGTATGGCAGATTAATACTTGAATAACTGCTTTTTGATGTTCAAACGCCTGGCCTTTATTTATTTATTTATTTATTTATTTATGAATGAATGAATGAATGAATGAGATACGGTCTTGCTGTTGCCCAGACCGGAGTGTAGTGGGGCGATCTCAGCTCACTGCAACCTCTGCCTCCTGGGTTCGAGAGATTCTTTTGCCTCAGCCTCCTGAGTAGCTAAGACTACAGGTATACGAGATCATACCTGGCTAATTTTTGTATTTTCAGTAGAGACGGGGTTTCACTACGTTGGCTAGGCTGGCCTCAACCTCCTGATCTCAAGTGATCCACCTGCCTCAGTCTCCCAAACTGCTGGGATTACAAGTGTGAGCCACTGCACCCAGCCAAGCCTGGCTTCAATTTTAATAAATGTTATGAGCCAGTAAGTTTCTCAAACCACTAGTGTATACAACAAACATTTTTTTTTCTGGTGATCATATGCCTTTTGAATCTTATGTACTATGAAAACCACAACATCACAGACATGGTATTTCTACCAAACATGCAAAAGCTGATCAAACTGTGATCAAACTGAAAAGTCCTAACTCACTATTATAAATTTCATATATGACTATTCACAATAGCAAAGACATGGAATCAACCCAAATGCCCATCAGTGACAGACTGGATAAAGAAAATGTGGTACATATACACCATGGGATACTGTAAGGCTATACAAAGGAACAAGATCACATACTTTGCAGGGACATGGAAGGAGCTGGAAGCTATTATTCTCAGCAAACTAACATAGGAACAGAAAACCAAACACTGCATGTTCTCACTTATAAGTGGGAGCTGAACAATGTCAACACATAGACACAGGGAGGGGCACAACACACACTGGGGCCTGTTGGGGCATGGCGGGGGTACAGCATCAGGAAGGATAGCTAATGCAGGCTGACCTTAATGCCGATGTGATGGGTTGACAGGTGAAGCAAACCACCATGGCACATGTTTACCTATGGGACAAACCTGCATGTCTTGCACATGTGCCCTGGAACTTAAAATAAAAAATTTCCTGCATGTTCATTCTCCATGATACGTAGAAAAATGACCCATTTAAAGCAAAATCTTTTCTGTGGCCTCTGTTCTTGATTGCTTCATTCTTTATTAATACATTTTGAATGCCTTTTGAATACCTGACCTTCATGTTTTTAGCTCTTTTTGAAGCATGAACTAGATCAATCATACATTTAATAAGGGTTTTAGAGCTGGTCTTTTGATCCAATATCATATAGGCATTTTTTCCCTCTAAACTTTGGGATATTCTCTTGATTGTAGAGTTATGGGGGAATACATGTGTTAAAATCTGTGTCTCTCAATCTTAAGTGGCTTGAGGGAATGACATAAAAATCACAAAGAATCCATAGTATTAAGGATTTTCAACTTTTCTAGCAGTCAGGAAGAAATACAGTACATATAGGAAGGCTGAGAAGCAGGAGATCTGAGTTCTGCCACCGAGTGGCTATAGGAAAGTCGCCCTCACACAGCAGTTAAGTATGTGGACTCTGAAGGCAGACTGCTTGTCTTCAAGCCAATAGGCACAGCTGTTCAACTTCTCTGTGACCTTAATTTACTTATGCTTAAAATGCAATAATAATAGCCTCTACTGTATGTAATAACACTATCCTAAGGATCAAATGAGTTGATTTAATAGGACATGGCATACACTGTGAGCTCATTACATCTCAGGGGAACCCCTTAAGCTCTCTGAATTTAATCATATAATTTTGAAACCTCCTGTCATTATCACCATCAAGAGTCGTTGACTCTTTCCTATATTTTTTCCTATCATCAATAAAGTAGTTTCCAGTAACAGATTTTTAAAAAAATTGTTCAGGTCAGTATAACAGCAGTGAATGTGCACTTGTTTAAATTTGAGTCATCTTGGTATTAATTTGTTCACACATTATCACAAGCAATGTCTTAAAGAACTTTTGAAGAGAAAATATCTAAACTGTGTACAAGGAACCACACTAGAAACTACAAAGGATATGAAAATCCATAAATTCCACTTATTTGATTGTAGTACTACACAAATTTTAAAGAGATGATCAGATGGCAGGACCACATACTAAGTTAAAAAGGAACCACAGTATACATAAATTATGGAGTTCCAGGTGACTTTGTTATGTTATTGTTGAATTTATATCTCCTTCAAACCACTTTCAAGTAGGGGCTGAGGGAAACTTTGCATGGAGCAGTAACACCAAACTCTTTTGCAAAAAGCAGTGGATTGTGTGGAAGAGCTCAGAAGAATGAACACAGCTTCACTGGTAGTGAGAAAGTGGGTGTGCTCCAAGAATAGCACCCAAACTGGAAGCTATGAATGAAGAGGCACCAAGCACATGGTTTTATAGAATGAAAGGGAAAACTATGTAGGTGGGAGCAAAGCAGCGATGTAAAGGCAATTAGTTCTAATTCAAAGTGGAAAACTGAGAGGAAAGCAATTACGGCCATTTATAAATTGAGAAAGCAGAGTGCATATCTGCCACACCACAAAATATTCTTACGACATTTAACCATACTCTTGATTGCTCTCCCAAAATCTTTTAAGGCTCATTGCATCCCTGTCCTCTTCTCTCCCTGGGCACTCCAACCCATCTGCTCAATCTGGTAAACAAATACATAACAACAAGATATATTAAGAGATCTTTTCATTTTTTTTCCTTTCATTTTTAATTTCAAAGGGGCTGTGGCTAACATTCAGTGATCTGGGCTATACAGTTCTCATCTGCCCCTCCCTCTTAATCTAGAATCTAGAGTTTCAAGAGTGGGAAGGCAAGCCCTGGAAACAGAGGTTTGGCTCATTTCTTTCTTTTTTCCTTTTTTTTTTTTTTGAGACAGAGTCTCACTCTGTTGCCCAGGCTGGAGTGTAATGGTGCGATCTCGGCTCACTGCGAGCTCTGCCTCCCGGGGTCAAGTGATTCTCTTCCCTCAGCCTCCTGAGTAGCTGGGATTACAGGCGCATGCCACCACACCCGACTAAGTTTTGTATTTTTAGTAGACACGGGGTTTCACCATGTTGGTCAGGCTGGTCTTGAATTCCTGACCTCGTGATCCACCCACCTGGACCTCCCAAAGTGCTGGGATTACAGGGGTGAGCCACCATGCCCGGCTGGCTCATTTCTATTTACACAGATCAGGCAAACTGCTCTCTCCTTGAAATTTCTACTCAGAACCACAGATCTCAATCTCCAACTCCCCCTTGACAAAGGCTCTGCAATGCTCCTGGGGAATCAAAATGCATTTTGTAATGTAACAATGCAACAAAAAAGACTCAGGAATGAGCTAAATAATCTTTCATGTGCAAAATGTCCTAAATCCTCTCCTGACAATTGTATTACATATGATTCTCTACCATGTTATTACTGAATGAAAGTCTAAAAAGCAATTTAAAATGAAAATACATTTATATATGTGGTAAGCAATATATAATGAAGCAGACAGCATGGAATAAAAATGGCAGAATAAAGTACAATTGTAAGAAGAAATGGGCATATGAAATCAAGGAAACAAAACAAATATTTTGTTCTTTTCTGACTCATTTCCATTTCTTCGGTTGTCTAGCACTGGAAACGCCTTCCTATGTTAGGAGGATCCTCTACTTTATGATTCTCCCCTGTAGAAGCTAAATATGTCCAGTAGTTGCTTTCCTGGTCTTCTGTGTAGTCTAAGCTTGGCTAATGATATGCACCTGTCTTAGGCTTCAAATAGGAAATGAGTGATACAAAAAAGAAGGACCTGGGGAGGGACCACTCAGAATTTGGAGCAGTGAGGGCACTGGTGCTGTCTGGCACCAACAGGGTGAAAAGCAAGCTGCAGCATCCATTTCTCATCAGCAGAAGCATCTCCTGCTGCAGACTAGCTCTGCAGAGGGTACTTGTTTGTGATGCTGGCTGGGAAGAGCTAGTCCTCTAGGCTTTGCTAGCCATGCTGAACCACGATGTAAGCCAACTATTTCTATAAACCAGTCAACAAATGCCCTTTCTGCCTTCTCAATGAACATTGGCTTCACCAGCTCAAAACTAAGAATCCTGTCTGAGGCATCTATTGTCATGCAACTCACCTATTTATATTGAGCTGCCACGTAGAAGGAGCTGTATCTAATACACACAGTTATTTTTAGTTTTTTCACTGGTGAAAAGAATTGCTCCTCCTCTGAATTTCCTGGTTATTATTTTGGCTACACCGATTCAAAGTTCTGATCAAATTAAAAGGTCTTTCCTTCTTCAGGGCTAGAATTTATACTTCCTGAATGTGAAGAAAATGTTTGAAAATATATAGATTTCCTCCCTACTGTTCAAAGAAATCAGAATGGAAATTCTATTAAAAGATGATAGACAAGATTATTAAAAAAAAAAAAAAAAAAAACCTCCAAATATAATTCCACCCTGGGTTACTGGCTCAAAATGGGAAGTGGATTACTGGAGGCAAAGTTCCCCATGATGATTACTCATTAGCTTATTCAAAGTGGCTTCAGAGCCTCAGTCCATTTGCCAAATTGACTCTTGCCCAAATTTCCCTGGCACACAAATTACCAAACAGTTAACCCGATTCGTAGTCGCAGCAGAAGCCAACGCATGAATGAGCACGGACCCTGTTCTCCTGCCCTGAGAGGCAAACCAGAGCAGCGCTCAGGCCAAGTGTCTTAGAATTACCAAAGAGATATGCCCGATGTCAGATAATAAATACTTGAATCATAGATAATGGAGCCTTTGCTTTCCCAGACATTTGCTCTGGCAGTGATTTAAAGAACTGAACTCATTTAAAATAATGGATTTTTTTCCTTATGGCTTTTAGATGTCTAAAGCTGCAATTTACTCTACATGCGAGGGAATTGAAGACATTTGGTTAAAATATTTGCTTTCAGAGGACTAAAGGTGACAGGTAATTTTGTTGTTAAAGAGATGACTTTGGTGTTTCTGCTTTCATCAGCTGATACGGTATTTTCTTTTTAAGACACAGGGTAAGAGTACAAATTATAACTCTTCTCATACACTATAATCTACTAAAATATAATATTTTTTAAGGACAAAATGTAGCACTCCCTGTCAGAGAAACCCTTCACTAAGACGACACAGCCAATGAACTTGGCTATAAAGGACTCCTGTATTCCCATTATACATGGGAGACACACCACTGGCTCATTTTATATTAGCCTCTCAGGACCCATAGGACAGAAACAATTTCCTTTCACTATCAGCCAGGTTGGAAATGACCCAGTCATTCAGAAACAAACAGGATGTAAGTTGATTTAAAAAAAATCAGCTAGATAATAAAATCTTTGATCCAAATAGAAGTGTTCTTTTTCTCTCCTAAAAGAGAAATGAGTTTTGTTAAAGGCAGAACAGAAGTAAAATTTTAGGAAAGTATTTTTTATATATTCAATGACAACAAAATGTTTTAATTTTTTATAACGCAGTATAAAGTCCAGCAGAAATAATTTATTATGAAATAACTCATTTGACACATTACAGGCATAAATGCAATGTATCCCATCCAAGAAATACAAATGAGTTTCAGTGACATCAGCTGAAATTCATTAGCTCTTGTGTATGTGGTTTGTGGGGAGTTTTGAAAACCTCCAGATATCTTAGTGGTTGTCTGCAGGGCTTTGTAGAGTCCAGAGTAAAATTCTGATTTTGCCTGACATCTATGGAAAGCCTTCTATTTTTCTTTTACTCAGTGCTTTAGTTTTCTACCATGCAAAATACTGAGAAAAATGTTTCCTTTTATGCAGCACCTACACCAGAACACTGACATTTATATGTTAATGTAAAGATGAAATTTCAGGGAAAAGACACACATGAAATGACAATATGTATCATAAATATTTATAAGTATAGTGCATTCAGGTTAACCATCAACTAGGTGTTACATATGAGATATTAGAAGTTCTCTGAATAGGCCAAATAAAAGAAACATTTTAATTTATGCTTTAATAATAATGGTGGAGAGAACATATTAGTTTTAATTTTAATCAAACCACACAGCATGAGCTTCTAGCTTTCTCACTCTCTTTTCTAATAAAA